>NC_088888.1:15134074-15441001 GCF_037157495.1 Lathamus discolor
AGGGGTGATGGTTTCAAACTTAAAACAGGGGAAGTTCAGGCTAGATATAAGGAAGAAGTTCTTTACTGTGAGGGTGGTGAAGCGCTGGCACAGGGTGCCCAGAGAAGTGGTAAATGCTCCATCCCTGGAAGTATTCAAGGCCAGGTTGGACAGAGCCTTGGGTGACACGGTTTAGTGTGAGGTGTTCCTGCCCATGGCAGGGGGTTGGAACTGGATGATCTTACGGCCCTTTCCAGCCCTACCTATTCTGTGATTCTCTATCTACAGAGAATGGTGTAACATAACATTTTGAGAACAGTAGTTAAATGCTAGGCCATTTGTTAAACCGTCACCCCACATACCTCACAGGAGCATGACAAAAACCTCTATGTTCTGCTGAGCCTGCGTTACTTAAAAAGGGGTGAGTTGCTTCTATGGAAGTCAATAAATCTGCAATGTATTGTTTCATATTCTGTCTTTATGTAAACCTAGCCAGGTTTTTTTAGTTGTCGTCTTCCTAATCAGTGGTAAAGTGCGTTTAATGGCTCACTTAATGTGTCATCCATTACTATGAGTTACTGTTAGAACTAATTAATAGAGCTGAAATTATTTTGTAATGAGAAATTGAAGTATTGCAGTGTTAGAAGAAAGAATTACCATTCATAGCTAATTAACATTTAACAATGCAAATAAGCTGATAATTATTTTTCAAGCCATAGAAAAATTCTGTGACACTTTATATACTACCTTTGCAATCCTAATTGTTTCTGAAAAATACCTTGAGAGAGAAATAGTCTGAAAAAACTTCCCTGGATAAAAAGGCATTTTCTAAAGCACACAATGAATGCGAGCTCTCCTTTTGTTCGTCTGGGGCCGCATTCAGCAGCTGTTTCTCATGGCAAATACTGATGAAAAGAAGGAAAAAGTAAGGGTCAGGAAGGTAGGTGGGAAGGGAACTTATGTGGGATCATGGCCAAAATTTCCTGGCTGCTCCAATTCAGCCATTCTTTTCTTTGGCTACTGTAGGTATTACAAATGCAGCCTCAGTGGGCTGAGATCATTTGGATCCCTCACAAGAGAAATTGTTAATAGCAACTGAACACAATTCACAAAATGCATTTTTAGGTCATATAAAAGAATGCAATTAAACCCCAGAAACTAAAAGGAAAAACAAGTATGATTTGTGAGGCATGTGAGGTCCCACTCCCCCAGAAATCAAGATGTTGGGTTTTCTCTCCAAGTTTTGTCGCTTTGGATGTCATTGAAGCAGGAGTTTTCAGAGGAAGTGTTAAAGAGTTGGTGTCCTGTTAAACCTGATGCTATGGGCATCACCTGCTGATCAAACAGGAGTCACCACAGGGGCAAGTGGAAGTTTGGTTCCATTCTGCAGCTTTTTTCACCCACTTTTCACACCTAGCCCTATTAAATAACTAAGATCTGTTTTGCAGTGATGGAAGCAGCCACTTTCTCATCACTGTGAACTTTTGTAAGTGAATATGCTCTTTGTTTTGATTTTTAACCCAAGTTCATCATCTTTATTGTATTTTAAGATGTCCGTTTAATGTGACAAAGATTTTCATCAAAAGTTATCCTCAAAGTGGTCAGGTTTAGCTGGGTGTTTTTTTCAATCACCTGGTAATAAATACCATTTTATTTAGCAGGTATGTTAATAAGTGTCCTGGGTTGAGCAGCAGCAGTCATTTTTCTCCTTCTTAGGAGCTAGTACAGTGCTGTGTTTTGATCTTTTGGCCTTGGAACAGTGGTGATAACGCCGATGTTTTCAGTTGCTGCTCGAATGTTTGGTCTGGCCAAGGACTTTCTGAGCCTCATGCTCTGCCAGGGAGGAGGGGAGGCCGGGAGGAAGCAGAGACAGGACACCTGACCCAAGCTAGCCAAAGAGGTATTCCATACCACAGCACGTCATGCCCAGGATGTAACTTGGAGTTACCCGGAAGGGTTGGGACTGCAGGGTTGGAGGAGGTATCGGTCGGTGCTCGGCTGGGGGGAGTGGGGGTGAGTTATTGGTCGGCTGGTGTTGAGGTGTTGTGTTCTTTCCTCTTGTTATTTCCTTTATCATTATTATTATTGGTGGTAGCAGTAGTGATCTATGTTATACCTTAGTTACTAAACTGTTCTTATCTCAACCCGTGGGAGCTGCATTCTTTTCGATTCTCCTCTCCGTCCCTCCAGGAGCAGGGGGAGGGCAAGAAGGGGGGGGGAGTGAGCAAAAGAGGTTTGTGGTTGGGTTTAAACCACGACAATAAGATAATATGTAATCAATATGATAATATTTAATCAGTGGCAAGTGAATTGTCGAGGTTCCTGCTGGTCTCCTACCAAGCACATACACCTGACATTTTAAGATCCCAGTTTCTTTCCAGTCAGTTCCACTTGCTGCCAAGGGTATGATCCAGTCTTGCCACTTCTGGTTTTATCTATACATTAGAGTTGTCTTCTGCTTTTGAGCTGCCAGACAGCATAAAGCATCCTCCAGTTTGTAGTTCACTCTGCCACACAAGAACTTTTATTGATGGTTCTTAAATTGTCCTGCAGAACATGGGGTATATTTTGTTATCCTGGCTGCCCATTCTCCCCCAGTAAGGACCTTTCCTCCAGGGCTGTCCACCGCTGCCTTTGTACTGTTGGTGGTCTGCAAACTGGTATTAACCCATCTTCTTTCAAAATGGATTTGAAGATTTTTGTTGGATTCAACTTCAGATGAGTGCTTGTGATCATAACAGTGTTCCTGTGCCAGAGGAAAGGAAAAAGACCTGTGAAGGCAACACTTTATTTTCTTAATGCATTTAATGATTTTAAACTGAAGTAATTAACTAACGGAAGAGGAGTTCTAAGTCAAGACTTCCAAAAGTTTGGCAGACCTGGGCCTGAAACCCAGCATTTGCTTCAGTTGGTCATGTAACTTCTTAAACCAGAGGTAAGAAGCTTTGTAGACCAAGAACAGGTTACTGTGCCAAGGTTTTCCTGCCATCAGGAGGGTTTGCAACAGCACTTGCTGATGTTTTCATCATTCTGTATGCTGATTTAATAATTCAGATATTAAACCCACACCATAAGACAGGCATGTCTTTGGTGAGTACTTTATACAAATTTACACTAAATGTTTAATAGCCAGCTTGGCTATCATGGTTGAAGCTTGGAATTTTTAAGGATTCTTTTAGCTTCAATGGATATTGTTCTGAGGACCTACCTGTGTAGTTTTCCTGTCCACTGAGGGGTGCCGTGCCCTGCTCTCTGTATCTCCAGGGCTGACTTCAGGCTGGCTGCTGCCCCTGCTTTGGACCCTTGGCAATCATTTTCCCCTCTTGGCTCAGAACAGTGATTAATGATTGTTTGAGTACCTATTGGGCTAAAATTTGTGGATGTTTTACAGTTAACATCTGGATCTTTTCCTGTTAATTTAAATAGATATTTAAGAAATGTAGCATGAAGAATAACACTTTCAGCAGGTTTGTTCTCATCTGTCTTACATGTTGTGTTTATCATCTCACGGTGATGGTGTGATGTGATGTGTGTTACAGAGCAACATAACAGTTTAGAGAGGCACATTTCAGTGCAGTTAGTAGTTGAAATACAAAAATGTTTGCAACTTGCACCCCTAATACAGCTGCAGAATCATAGAATAGTTAGGGTTGGAAAGGACCTTAGGATCATCTAGTTCCAACCCCCATATCAGATGATTTAAGGTATGGGTTTAATTGTAGCAATTCCAAACCCTGCACGCTGCAGAGCATGGATGCTTTCAGCTGCTTTAATTCCTAAATCCAGCTTGTACAAAGGGAGGGAGAAGGCTGAGAAGCCTTCCTGCCGTGGCTCTCATGCTCTTGTGTTTCTCCATTACCCTTGTTAACAACTACACCAGAAACAAGCAGCAAATGGTTTTTTTTCCCACTCTGTGAGTAATTGTCTGCACAGCAGTGACAGATGTGCAATATAGCAGCTTCTTCAGGAAAAAATTAACAGTTTGTCCAGCATGTCAGCTCGCTCTTTTTAGTGCTTTGGAGGTCTTGGCCCCATTATGGATGATTTAGAAATTGAGGCAAGCTAAGACCAGCTGCCTGGGTTGAAAGCCTTAGTTAGTAGCCCTCATCTGCATTCCAGTATTCACTTACATCTGGAAATTGGTAGGGCCCCTCTGGCCACAAGATGAGTATGGGCTGACAATGCTTTGATTTGTTGAGAGAGAGAATAAATGGGTTTTTCAGAAGATGAGGAAATATCACCATTACTGGCCAATTTACAGCATTTTATCTGTTCTTCAAACGTGTCACTTTTGTTATTGTTGCATGGTAATTACATAGTGAAACGGAAAGAAAACAAATTCTGGTTACATATTCAGATGGATTGCAAAATCATATAATCCTGATAAATGCCCATTTATGATACACACGGATGAAAGGTTCATTTTAATTTTGAATAGCTAGCACAGCCATAAATAGGATATAGGATTAGATCCCACAGAATCTGATTACCTAAAAGCAAATAGTATTTTTCTTCCCATTTTTTTTCATAACCAGGGAATTCAGTGTGTGCAGGGTATTTAAATAAGCAGAGTTTCTATAAAAATATATGAAATAAATAGTTCAATAATTTCTGTATTTTAACTATAATCATTTAGGACTATTGAGCTAAGTCTTTTCTGATATACTCATTTGTAAAAAGGCATCAAGCCATCAATATTGCTGAGAAAGATATCTCACAGCTGTACCCTACTGCAGACTATATATTTATGACAAATAGAAGCAGCTTTGCTTATTGGATCTCTAGTGCAACAAAGCAAAAGATGGTTGGTGTTGGGCATATACTGTGAATTGCAACTCTTAACACCTTTTTACCAGTTACAGAGAAAGTTTCAGGGCAAATGATGAATTTAAGCAAGTTCTGACAAAACACCTGGTAGCTGCTGTTTTGGCAATAGCTTTCATTCATGAATCATTGTCTAATATATGGGAAGCTCCACTGGGGGTTTGAACTAGATGATAAGGTCCTTTCCAACCCAAACCATTCTATGATTTTCATCAATGGGAAGACATGAAGAAAGGAATGATGTGAAAATATATGCCTATATTAGCAGAAATCTGTGCAATTGATTCCTGATTGTTACAGAGCTGAAAAGCAACTGCGTTATAAAGCTGTCTGCTTCATGAACGCTTGGTGTCCAAATTATCTTCACAAGGTGTTGTATTCCCAACTTTAGGGAGGGTTTGCCATTGCTTCAAGAATAGGATGGCGGAGAAGGGAGCCTCACCCCATGAGCAGACATCTCTGTTGCTGAAGGGAACCAAACTCATGGAGTCCTGCCAGATATGGCACAGGCTGACAGATTTCAAGAGGCATCTTCACTGTGGGTCAAGGTTTCTGGTAGTGGCAGAGGGAATACATAAAAAGGCTTATCTCTGGGAGGCAGCAGTAGGTGCTCTGTTACTTTGGATGTTCGAAGCTGAACTTCCATTTGTTACATCTGGAGGTGGCCAGTGTGTTGTGTGATGACTTCAAGTGAGGAGATGGGTGGAAGAGCTTTTGGTCAAAATGTCAGACGGAACTGGATGACATGAACTGAATTGCATTCTGTGGTTTTACAGCAGGTGTTTTGGAAGAGTCTGAAATACCTTTT
The DNA here is from genome assembly GCF_037157495.1 of Lathamus discolor. NCBI lineage: Eukaryota > Metazoa > Chordata > Aves > Psittaciformes > Psittacidae > Lathamus > Lathamus discolor. The sequence continues at coordinate 15,139,686 of NC_088888.1, forward strand.
CTATGTTACTGTCATGAAGTCACTTTCATTGTTCTCTGCCCCTGAGTTTTGTTACCACTTAGCTTTGACTGACTGTTCTGCTAGAAGATTTTTATCATGTGTTTTTGGGTAAAGTAGTGCAAATATGTGAAGTGGCTACAAGAAGCATATCTTGGGAGGGGTATCTGTAAGATAAATTGCTGCAGTTGGCTGAGCAGCGAGTGAATTTGCTACAGTTGTGAATGCTCAGTTCAAACTCAGAGCATTAAGTAAGTGCAATTTTTTGTTACTTTACCTCCTAAATCCCTTCTGAATATTGTGATTCAGTGCTTATGAACAGCAGAGACTAGTAATACTCATCTGTGACTACAGCAATATCTGACCCGGGAGAATTGCCTTCTCTTCCTGTTCTTTGTGGCAGAGCTGCTGTGTCCCTCCTTAGCAGACTTTCTAATGTGACTCGCCAGCAAAAACACATTGTTGTCTCAATTGTCTTGAAATGATGTGGGGGATATTCCAGTAATGGGCTTGCTGTATTTTCTCTCTGTGTATATACATGTGCACGTAATGACAAAGCAGCTTTCTAACTTGAATGCCATCTAGAAGTGTTTCATTCTAGTCTTCAGCAGTTACTCTGTGTGATGATACATGCACATTCAGAAGAAGAACAGTATACAGCAGAGCAAAGATTTCAGCTTCGGGGAATCACTGCTTTGTTTTCCCCCACTCCCATTCAGACTGAAGATTTCCTGTTGCTTTACACACACTAAGCAGCGTGAGATGTAGCCACATGCTGCTGTCGCCTGGTTTTAAACAAGCATCCAAAGTGGCTTTTCAAATCTAAATAACACTTGGTCATCACCTTTAAAAAGAACCATAGTTTTGCCATGAGCAAATCATGAAGAAATCATTCTTTATTGTTATTATCATGCTGAATTTCTTAGTGGCACTGAACCTTCCATAATATGCAGCCATCTGGTACAATTGCTTCCAAATACAGCCTTACATTTGATTGTAGGGTCTGGAACATCAGCCTGTAGGAATGTGCTGCTAAAGCATCTTCCTTTACAGTCTGATGCTGAAAAAATGTAGGATGTTGCAGTTTCCTCAAAATCCCTTTTTTTTTTTCCTATTTTAGACATACCCACAATAAGTGTGACTGTGTAGGAAATACCCCAAGAAGGCAAGGAGAGTGCCATAGCAAATTCCAGTAAAGCTGGAATAATAGCAAGGATGAGGATGTACTTCATACATAATTACGATGAAGTGCAGTTATCTCGAGGGTCCTTAGAATCACTTGTTGATTAAAGAAAAAAACACTCTTGTACTGTGAACTGGCATAAGGTCACTAAAACACAGAGTTAAAACTACACCATCTTTATGTTAGCAATAGAGGAGGTAGGATTCAGCTTCCCCACCTGTGCTAGATCCAATAGGGAGAGGTCTGGGGCAGTCAGAAGAAATACAAGGCTGGTACTAGGCTGCCTATATGCCCCCCAGCCCTTTTCCTGCAGCACCATGTTTTTAGCAGGTCGGGGTACATTGGTATGTATAGGAAAAAGGCACTTATCTGCAGAGTAGTTTCTCACTTCTTAATGCTCAAGGAGTAGCCAAGTTCACAACATATAAGGATTTGCATTCCTATTCTCAAAGCCACTGCATTTTTACATGGGTAGCATCGTGTTTAAGGGACTCTTGGAGATTTAATTAGAGGTGACACCAGGCTTTCACAGGGACCTCAGTGAAGTCATTTAGTCTCTCTGTGATGCTGTTCTCCCAGAGAAAACCCAGATTATTCCTATGCATTAGTTATCTGCACATCCCTTTGTGTCTCATTTTCTGGGACAGCTTCAAGGTGTAACATTAATCCAACCCAAACACGAGAGCAGGCAGTGGGTTTAGGTCAGTCCTGACTGATATTCTCCCCTTAATATTTTTTTTATATTTGTTGTCATCCAGATGTTTAGGAGAAGATGTAACACATATCTTTGTGAAAGTCAAGCCATACCGGAACATGGTAGTCTAATTGGCTACACTGATCATAACAGACAGTTCAACCAGCAAAGTGCTTAATGACTAATCTTGAAGTTGCTGCTCATTTTGTTCAGAACCTGTGTCTTCAACCTGCCAATTCACTCATCATTTCCTCTGATACTTTATTTATGCAGCTAGTCAGTGTGGCAGAGTTCGTAAGGCAAAGTAATTTTCATAAGTTATGTGGTTAATCCAGAATGTAACGTATAACATATACATATAAAATACAAAATGGACCAAAGAAATAGCAGTGCTGTTAAAGTGCACCTAGATCATAGAATCATAAAATAGTTTTGGGTGGAAGGGACCTTAAAGATCATCCAGTTCCAACACCCTGCCATGGGCAGGGATGTCTCACACTAAACAAGGTTGCTCCAAGCCCCACCCAGCCTGGCCTTGAACAATGCCAGGGATGGGGCAGCCACAACTTCTGTGGGCTACCTATGAAATCATAGTGCTGCTTAGTTCCCGAAGTCCTGTGGACCTTGTACCAACATGCAGACCCTGAAAAACACTGACATCAGCTTTGAACAGAGACTTCACATCCACAACCTGAATTTGCTACACCAATATGCTACACTTGTGTGGCACCTTGTGGTTAACAGGATAACCTACTGTTTAGTATGAGACCCAATTCACATTCAGCAACAGAAGGCAAAGGTAAAATAGACCTTAAGAGGTCCCAGTACTTAGCAGCTGATCTCATTGGCATACAACAGTCCTGGGGTCCATATGCGCTCATGGATCTGTTGCAGGCTGCTTTACCCAGACACTCCCTCCTGTATATAGCAGGGGTTTGTATTATAATGTTTCTATTGGTTTAATATTCTTGTTTTCCTCATTCATATTCGAGGGTATTATTGTTAGTGCCAACTCATTTCATTTATTATTTGGAGAAAGCACTTGTTCAAAAAGTCAGCCCTGGATATTAAATGATGATTGCTTGCAATGAATTTCTTCTCAACATCTACAAAGACAATTTTGCCTTTTCTTTTTCCACTTAACTCTAAATGAGAGATCTTAAGCATAGTTAAATAGGTTTCATAATATCATGCTGACTGAAAATCATCTTGAAATGGGGGAATATGAAGGCAAAAATGCTTACCCACATAAAAAAAGCCCTCTTCCCTCTGAATTTAAACAAGAGGGAAGGGGAGAATGTTTTCTCTGTGTACATTGCTGTTCCTGATTATATACAGTGAACAGAGCCACAGGTTTACTGGAGACACAGATCTCACCCATTGACTTCCTTTCCCTTCCCTCGAGTCTCAGGCTGTTGAAGTCAATACTTTAGTATGTGATTAGCAATTGGGAGAGAAAAATCCTTTACATAATGCAAGTATTTTTTGTATTCTTAACTGCTACCTAAAAATACATCCAAAGCCCATTGGATTCAAGAGAAATTTTTCATTGATTTGTGTAAATGTTGGATCAGATTAACATGAAGTCAGAAATGTTTTGCCATTACTATGTTTTTGGCCAACATCTCAGTAACTTTCCATTACCATCAGCGTCATGATAAAGATGATGCCTCCATATTAATTATCATGTGAATTATCCTTTTTACACAGCTGCTTTAAAACTCTTGTGCTGAAGGCGCTTCATTTCATTATCCTTGAGAAACAAACATGAAACTAGCTGTAAATACAGGTGCAATTTACATCACTGCCACCAGCTAAGTTAGAAAGATGGACAAAATGAGAACAAAAAGAAAATTACATTACAGATTTAATTAAAGATAATCATCAAGAAGGCTGGTAAAACAAACAAGTACATTATTTTATTAATGTCCTAACATGAAATATATGAGGTGACTGAACTTCTTAGCAGTGCTGTAGTGATTCTTTTTGGTAATACAACTTTATTTCCACAAATGGGAAAATAACCAGTGGGAAGCAGTTGAATAGATTGATGTCCTACTTTTCCATGTGGAAAAGGAAAACAAAGCAGCTTTGGTTTAAAATAGTTGGCTCCTTTAAGGAATACAGCCACAGTAAAACACTGAAGCAGAAAATAGTTTCTGGCATAGGATGCAACATTGTATTTCTGAATATATTATTATGGAGCTAATTGTCACGGAATTACATTTAAATTCTATGACACATCCTAAGAGCAGTGACATGAGATGCAGAGCAGGCATTTCTTTCATAAATATTTTGCCCCCTTTCTCTTTAGATTGTGGCAAACAGTAAAAATGTCTCCAGCTACATTGGAAACCACAGATTGCACTCTCTCTTTAAACCTGGTGGTTGGAGTGCCTTACCTTGCTGCTAAATCTTATGCATCTGCTTAAGAAAGGGGAAACATCATGACACAAATTGATTTGATACTTGGTAATTATAAGGGAATTGAAGAAGGGTGATAATAGAATATTGGCTTAATTTTTTCTCATTTTATTCATAAGATGTAGTTGTTTTATTAGCTGTTGGCGTGCTTGATGGTGTGACGTGACCTCAAGTTTCTTTCAGCATTCATTAGACATGGTTTTCATACTAAGAGGAGAATTCAGACTTAAACCTGCCAACTCTGTCTTTTTTTCTGACCCATTATATATTCCGCATAGGCCACACAGGTTGCAAAATATTATTCTGCAAGCAAATTACTAGGTTGCAGTGGCTCTTTTTACATGTCCCTTCATCCTCAGGTTTGCCTTATTTTCTAAAGGGTTTCTATGGGTTGTGAAGAAGACAAATTGATAAGTAATGTATTTTAGAGATTGCTTTAGAATGGGTAATTTTCAAGAATATATGTAAATGAGTACATATAGTCTTGAAATACATTATGCATATAATTATTATTAACCTTGTTTTAGAGAAATTTTTAAATGGAGATGGGGAATCATTGATAACAAGTGCATATTAAATCTCAGTAAATTTAGATGAAATGGATGCTTATAAACATTGTCCTGAACAGGAATACTTCCCTGACCTAGGGCCTGGTGGAAAAGATGCTTAAGAAGTTACATGCTCATAAAGAACCTTCTATGTTGCTGTGGCTGCATACTTCAGACCTGATTATGATTTATTGGCCCAAGGTAAGAAGTATCTAGATGGTGGGAAGGTGCAGCTGGCTCCCCATGGTGCAGGAAACAAGCCATGACATTTCTGCCTGAGGGAGGAACAGTGGTTGGAAGATCTGGGCAAGGCTCCCAGCCAAGAATGGAAGCAAAATGTGAGGCTTGATAAGACCTTGACTGCACATTGACCTAGAGACAAGGGTGCCCTGTGACACCACTTGCTCACATTGGGGGCTTGAATTGAGACTATGATGGCTGTTGATCCAATAGACTATAATAGCTCTTTTTGCGCCCATAGAGGTCTGATGTGTAGATCTGTATTTAGAGACTCTTTAATATACCTTGGGAACCTGCTTCAAAAAGATGCTGCAGTTGGTGATGTAAATCCTTCTCCATTTTTGGGTAACTGAGCATCACCTCAGAGGCTTCTGTACATGTACACCACACCCCAAAGCTGAAAACATTAGTATTAATACTAAGATTTATGATTTCTTTAGTTGATTTCATTATTGTTACAGTTTTTAAACCTCTCTTTCATATGCTCAACCAATAGCAACCAAATTAAAGAACTTAAACCAGCTGCAGACTTTGTCACAGGGAAAAAAACCTCCTGAAACCAATAAGCTGTTTGTGTTCTGTAACTTAGTGCTGCTGTGTACCTTTATGGGGGGTTTCCTTCCCTGTTTTTCTTGGGGTTTTTTATTGTTTTGGGAGCATTTTATCTTTTTGTATTTTCTCTAATTGTTTCCCCTGAAGTGCTTCTGGATTGCATCTTTGCATATGAAATGTCAGCCTAGAGCTAACTATTACTGTTGTTGAATCATAAACTGCTTAAAAATAGGATTAGAAAGGAGATTCTGATGCATTCTTGGGTACAGTAGCACAAGCTTGCATCCCTGGTACCAAAATAAGCCATATTTTCCTGCTTAAATAAGTTCTATTAAGTCATCCGCAGCTTTCAAATCCTCATGCGTTTCTTTCATGATTCCCCTGTGGAGTTCTCCATATTGTTTTGAAAGGGATAGTCTCAAGTCTAAGCCTGTACTTCCAAGTCCTGCTCTTTGTTGCCTAAGGAGTACACAAAGGTTTAGATTGCATCTTTCCAATGCATTATGGCACTGCAGCCTAAAGCCAATACTTGTTTTTTAACTGGCAACCTGCCTGTACGAATGGAGGAAGCAGATTGCCTCTTTGCTGAACACTTAGACAAGGTACTGATTTAACAACAGTGGACAAGCAGCTGGGAGCTGGGCTGTCAGCCTGTCACACACTGACAAATCTGTTGTTCATATTCAGGCAGGATGTTCCAGTTAGATTGCCATCAGTATCATCCATCTACCACAGGCATGCGAGGCAGCCCCTTGTCTCCTGCATACCCATAGACAAAATGCTGGTGATACAGCTTTGTGGGGCAATCTCCAGAAAACAGCTCATTTCATCCCCTGCAATAAGATCAGGATGGCAGCAGGTGCAATTTTTGCCTCTTTCTTTGTTCCCCTCATTGGGTACACTGGAATTACGCGTGCAAATTGTTGGTTACTCCAATTTCATGTCTCAGACATGAAAGGAAACCTCTGAATGGAGCCTTACCTCTCTCTATAAAGCCATGAAAGCTTGCTCAAAACCCAATTCAATAAAATGCACTCTAACTAAAACAGAAAAAGCAACGTTAAAATGGTGATTAATAAGGTTATACTGAAATTACATTGTTCTGGCTTCCAGACTAATTTTTAATGTATTTTCATACAGCTGCTGTATCTGTGACACTAAAATAACACACTCCAGAGCTAGTTCACTTGCATAGCCAATCTCAGTCTGCGGGTGAACTCTCGGCTAAAACCTGTCTGTCTCTATTCATGTTAATCAGTTGGAGTCAATCTATATTGGGTTTGTGTGTAAGAGTGGCTGTGGGGAGGGGGTGTTTATCAGGGCTGTACAACATGTGCTGTAATTGTTTTATCACAGACATATACTTGCCCATTTCTTTTTTAATTTAGAAAAGCTGCTTTTAAACACTCTGATTATATATTCAACAGATTATAGTTCCATATTATCTGTCCTTATGTCAAAGTTATCCAATTTGTGGCCCTGTGTGCCCTTTATCTTCTGTTCCAGCTCCAGATCTGTAATCCCAAAGCCCAGGAAAAGAACTCCTGAATTGAACTAGGGGAAAAGAATGGTGCGTCTGTATAATTTCATCTGAATCTATCACCTGGTTTTGCTGCTGCCTGTTCATCACCTCTGAGTGACAGAAATAACCCACGGCTTTCTTAAGGAGGTGGTGGAGGAAGGAGTCCAGTTAGCTTACTACTTATTCTCACAGTGGTATATACTATTTTACATTATGTAATTTAAACAGTAATGGCTCTGAAAAGTGGTAAACTGGTCACATTCTTAGTATTAATCTGTATGTTTTTACATGTTACCTTAATACTATAAAAAACATAATATGACATACATTTACATAATGTGTAATTTAATCAGCTAATATCTTCAAGCCCTCATCCCAGCCTCTTCACTGTAATACCTTTTCTGGTCAAGAAAGCCATTTACCTTCACTATATTTTTCACAGTGAGGTTCAAGATCTGCTGGAAAACACCAAGTTCATGTAGATTAGGTAAGTGACCTATCTGAAAAGGAAAAGAAGAATCTTGCTATTTTCTGCTTTTTTTGAGGTATGTCCATCAACAGGAAAGCTCATGAATAGAAAACAGTGCAGTGCAGATTGCAGGAAATTCTCACACAATGCTGGGAACAATATAAAAGGCCAGTAAAAACATGTGTAAAGAGGGCAGACAGATGATAATCTGTCTTCTTACACAGAATGCTGCTATTTCTTCATTATTACAAATAGTAAATTTGATGTAATCTTTCATCTCTCCCTAAAGGGATCTGTTGCCAATCCATGCATAAAGAAAGGGGTAAAACCAGAAATCTTTTCTTTGTTGAAGTGTACTGCTTGGTCTTTTAGAATAGCCCTACAGGTTCATCAGACAGTAAACATGGGCTGTAGGCAGAGCAGTTAAAGGGATTTCTATATTCTTATTAAAACAGAAATAATAACTGAGAGAATCAAACTGCTTTTGTGGCTGACCAAATAATTCCAAGGTAAATTAAAAAGCATGCTTTAAAGTCTTCTGTACATGGTCGCATGTTGAGGCTAAGCTCCTACTTCTTATACACAAAGGTAAGAACATCAGTTCCTTATCTTTATAAAATCTTTGGGAGTTCTTTGCTCAGAAAACTCTGTGATTTTTGATTGACACAAAGATTACCTAATAAACCTTCACCACAAACCAATTAATCACCATGAATACAACACTAAATTGGCAAGTATAAAAAAGCATGATGGGTGTTGAAGACCATTTTCAAATTACCTTAGTTAAAAGCCAAGCAGAGAGTGCTGAAAACATCAATAATACTGCAGAGCAGTAAACTTCCTTCTTTACTAGAGCTGTGAGGGCTCCACAAACCCAGCACATTCTGGTCAGTGGGACCACAGTAAGCGTGAGGCATCACCTCTTCTGAAAGCAAATGGGACATGGGCAGGACTGGGATCTGGTTTATAGTTCCTTTGTGCTCCTTTTGCAGTTATTAATTACAAATAACTACACATTCTCATGCTTATTATCCTGATGTAGAAATGTCATTGCATGCATGAGCCAAGGTTTTATTTTACTGCAAGAGGGTGGTGTTGTGGCAATGCAGCAAGTGGGTTTCCTCTGGACACAGTGGGTCCGGTGAGCTGTGAGAATAGCCCTTTCCCCACATACAAGTTTAACAAAGATAAAGTCACCACAAAGTGATATTCCTGACAAGTTTATCTCAGTCTGAGACTTAGGTCAATATAAGATCTTAGTTCCCCACTTTCTTTTTTTCTTTTCTGATTATTGAATGCAACTATGGTCTTATTTATGGCTCAGGTATAGGGTACACCAGCATCACTGCAGGATATACACTTTCCAGTTTGTTACGCCTTGAAATTAAAGACAGGAGGAAGCTCTGAAGGGTTTTATCCTCCTCAGGTTGTTCCCTCCATTCAGGGAGGCTAATATCAGGGATTTTGCTCAGGCAGTCCCTGCCAAGGTTGAGATACAGAACCACCCTGCAGGAATACATAGGCTTGGATAGAGCAACTACCTTGTGGCTTGGCTACAGGGGCAGAGAGGACCACGGTTCCTGCAGTGGGCTAGGAAGAACACAGGCTGTGGGAAGGCGTGGTGAAGACCTTCACTTCAGCCACAGAGGGAAGCAAGAGTCATGTTTCCATCTATAATTCTAGCTTGTTAAGGTGTTTCTGTATCCTTCCAGCTATGTTCTACTTCATACCCCAGTTTAACATCAGTGTTGTGTTTCATTAATGTGCTGGTTTACCCATTTGTCTTTAGAGAGGGTGAAATAGGTTTTCTTTCCTGCAGTTTTCTAACAGGTACCTGTATACTTTTGATCTTTTGCTCCTTCAACAATTCCTATTGTCCTGTTTTTGGCTGGGACACATTTAATTTTCTTCCTAGTAGCTGGTGCAGAGCTGTGTTTTGGCTTTAGTTTGAGAACAATGCTGATAACACGCCAATGTTTTAGTTGTTGCTCAGTAATGCTTACTCCCATCAAATACTTTTCAGCCTCTCATGCTCTGTCAGTGAGGAGGGTCATGGGAAGCCAGGAGGAAGCAGAGACAGGACACCTGACCCAAACTGGCCAAAGGGGTATTCCGTACCACAGTATGTCATGCCCAGTATAGAAATTGGGGGGAGCTGGCCTTGAGGGACTGATTGCTGCTCAGGGGTGAGCTGGGTATTGGTCAGTTAGTGATGAGCAACTGTATTGTGTATCACTGTTGGTTATTGTTTTCCCTTTCCCCTTTTAGTTTTATATTCTCTCCCCTTGTTATTTCCCTTATCATTATTACTATTACTATTATACTGTACTTCAGTTATGAAACTATTCTTATCTCAACCCACAGGTTTTACATTGATTTTCCTCCCCATCCTGCTCAGGTGGGTGGGAAGTGGGGCGTGAGAGAGCAGCTGCTGACACTGAGTCGCCAGCTGGAGTTAAACCAAGACACCTATGCAGTCATAGAATTTGGCTTAGAAGGGAACTTAAAGAGGTAAACCGAGGGAGGTTGTTTCTGTGTGCCATTTATCTGTGAGCAGGCAAGCGCAGTGACTAACTCGAATCCAGTGGGTACCTCTGTGTGTCATCCACTCTACTAGAATTCCACTTAAAATAATAATTTCACAATTGTGGACTTTGATTTTTGGGTGGGTTTTTTTCCTCACTATGGTTTTGGTTCGTGATTTACCTCATCTGTAAAATTTTATTGTGTAAATTAAGCTAAAACCCTAACAAGCTGGGGATGGGGGAATAGTTACTCATGGGCTCTTCCATCTTGTGGCAACTGTTACATACACAGACCCCTCTAGTCTTTAGCCTCCCAGTACTTTGCTTGTTCAGCAATGTACAGTTTGTGTGGCTGGCACTGTATGATGCTCCATCTCAGCAGCTAAAGAATGAAGCAAATCTCAGCACTCCAAATATCCTGTTCAACTTGGTAAGACTATAAACAAGAACAAAAGGGATGCTCTGCAATGGGTAGTCGCAAGGTTGAAGCTGGTGATAGATCTTAAACAGGGTCCAAGCAAACCCCAGCCTGAGCTCGGGTTTTGTCACATCATTTTCATCTGTTGTCCTCTCCCAGTTGTCCGTATTGCTTTTATGGGAGCATGGGTGCAATCCGTGCCTCCTCTCAGCCTGCAGTGGATCTGCTGGGGCTGATTCCCATTGCTGTTCACTTGGGGCAGGATGAACTCTCTGCTCAACTCCAGACCTGCCTGCCCAGCTCCAGACACGGACCACCTTTCACAAGGACCAGCAGCAGCTCCCAGGGACTAGAATGAATTTGCCGCTGTTCTCCAACCCACTTACTTGCCTCCTGCAGCAGCCCCCTCCCTCCACCAGTCTCTTCCTTCCCTGCTCCCATCCTGGCTGCTCCCAGGCAGGAGAGAGAGGAATTATTTATTGTGTGCCTGTTGAAAATGAAAGGCTTTTACATTTTAATGAGCACTAAATAGGAGCGAGGAAATATTGTTCATTAGCTGTAATCTGTGGAATTGCTTGAGTGAACTTCCTTTGGAGGCCGCTTTAAACGGTTCACTCAAGTAAAGCAGTTTGTATGGTAATTAAGGGAGCATTTTTCTGTCAACATCTGTGCTGCTATTTATAACGCTGAAGGTATCTTATTACTCCACCAGAGAAACATTAAAGAGGGTGGGCAAAGGGGAGGTTGTATTTTTTATATATATACGTATAGATATATAGATATAATTACCATTTTCTCCCTTCAAAACCTTTTCCTCATTTCCTTTTTGCTCTCTTGTTCTCTTCTCACTCTTCGCACCACCCCCCAATTTGCCAAGGCAATAAAAGAAAATCCTGTCCCCTGTTTTCTGATAGTGAGGATTATAGTTCTGACATCTTTTCATTAATCATGCCCTTTGCTCAGCAGCCAGGCAGGGAGACTCAAGCTGCTTGGCAAAAGTGAGAGGCCTGTGTCTTTGGAAACCCTTCCTCGTCCTGCTTCTCTCCATGGTCAAATAGATGCCTTTTGGCTGTGTTGTGGCTGTGTCCCCAGAGGGGTAACCCAGCACCACTGTTCTCCACTCATCCCCCTGGTAGCACTGCTGCTGTAAAGCCGGCCTGGGCTCCTGCAATTAGGAGAGATAGGTGGAAGAGGGTGATGGGGAGAAATAACCTTTAGCATATTCAGTGCCATGCTTCTATTTAACATTTGAAGTTGGTATTTTGATTTTGCTGCCCTGAGGAAAAGAGTTTGGGAGCAACGGATGGACCTGGGTTTTACACACAAAAATAAGAAGGGGTTTTATTTGTTTGCTTTCATTTGGTAACACTCAACATTTTAACTTCACTGGCTACTCTACACTACTCTACACATTACTTATACCAATGATGTTCACTGATGCAGTTCATCACTAAAGGATATGGGAAACTTGAATTGTCGAAACAGAGATTCACATTACCCAGTGCTGCTCAGCAATGCCTGCCACTCTGCTTGGCTCTAGGTGATTTCCAAGGAGCTGCAAGCCATCTCCCGTAGTATATGTGTGCGATTCCCACTTTCCTAAATCTAAGTGTCTTCCTCCTTCCTTTTCTCATGTTCTGAATGTTTCATTTATGCTCCACTGGTTTACTTTTCCCTTTAAACCTCTGACATCGTTTTCTCCCTCTCCTAAACCAAATCCAAATCTGGGGTGTTTAGATAGATTTTTCCTTTGTGTTTTGCAAGGAAGCATGCTAAGACGGCTTCACAGGAGGTAATATTCACTAGTGCTGTGAATATTTTACCTTTTTTGCTGAAAAGAACCAATGTATGTGGAAAAGTGCATGAGGAAAAGCTAGAAGTAGAGTTTAAGCTTGCTAGAGTGCACCAAATACATTGCGCTCAAGAAATTAAATATGCTGTGCTAAAGCAAATAACTTTTATAGATTTTCCTTTACATGTAATGAAGGAAAAACGTAAATGACTATCATAAAAAGTAAACATTAGAGAGAGAAAATCCCTTTTACAGCATTCAGTCCATCTTTCTGCCAATAACAAGTTGTTCCCTGTAGTATATTCTTCTAGTGATTTCTCCAGTCTAGTGTTAAACATTTCAAGTGATGGGCCTTGCTGTTCCCCTGGGAGGTGGACTGAAAGCTTAGTGCATTTTCAATGGCAGGAAGTTTTTCCTGGCATCTTTCATTTTCTCTATCTGTATTTCTTCCTATTGGTCTAGGGATATCCCTGTAATTACTTATGTTCCTTTGAATCATCGCATCAGTGCTGGTTTGGAGGTAAGTTTATCCTGATTCTGTATCACCATTTCATAACTCTGCAGCAAAGACTCCAACTACACATTTTGTTTTCATTCTTGGCTTACAGTTTAATTTATAGGTAAAGTTTCCTTAATGTTTGCATACTATTGACGGCAGGAAAGCTTATCACATCGCTAGATTCAATATCACTGTTTTCTTATTTTAATGGATAACCAGATCACGAGACCCCGACCAATCTTCAGACAAATGAATAATTTACCTGAGGCTATAAGCACCCCTGCTCTTCAGCTAGGGGGTGTTCAGGTGTACATCCATCCGCTTACAAAGTGGGATCACAGCCAGGAGCTAAGGGGCTGTTCCATGGGTCTGAGGAGTTTGCCGAAGAGCTGGACCCTTTCCATGAAACTGCTGCCAGGAAAGGTAGAGGCTTTCTGTCTTGGTCCTTGTGAATACAGACCTACGTCCACCCAGCATGGTGAAAAGGCAAATGCAGTCCAGACTGTGACATATCAGAGTGCTTGAAAAGTTAAAACTCTGTCTGGGTTGCAGTATCTCTAACTCACTGTGTGAGAAATGCCAGAACATGGATCCTGGGAATTTTGTCTGTCTAGTTTTCGTTAACATTTGGAGTCTGGGTGAAATGTTTGTTCTTCAGGCTATTAATTTTGCTTGGAAAATCATCTGTCCCAGAGCATACCAACAGACACAGTGATTTTCCAAGTAACACAGAGAAGAGACATGTTTACTGTATAGGTTTGACGGACGATGTTTCAGGGTGCAGCCTTCTGAATATCTGAAGACAGACCAGGCTTCTCCTCATCTGCTGGGCAATTCAAACACTACTGGAGGCAGCAGGCAGACATCTATCGAATAAAGTGTAGTACCACAACTCGTGCATTTGCTGAATTGGAAGAAAAAGATACTGTTTACTAATCAGGAAGTCAATTCGTTACCAGGCGGCTGCATTAGACCTTCTGTATCTTAAGGTCCTTTCCAACACTAACTATTCTATGATTCTGTGTATATCAGCTAACTTTATGTTTCCCTTGCATCGCTTGTGATGAACTCAGTTCGAGTAAAGCGCAACTTCTCAAAGTCACCCCATCTTGATTTGTCTCATTGTCTTTAATATTGAAACCTTACAGGTGAAATACAGAATCAGAGTAGGACAACTCCAGAAGAAATGTAAGGACCTCCACTTTGTTACAGTTCACTGGAATTGTACAATCTGCCAATAAAGGACTAAAAGAGAAGTCTGCCTTCCTACATATTTACTCATCTGACTTGCAAGGTGTATTTTATTTATTTTTAATAAGCAATTAATTTTATTCAGATGTTTAATATGTCTTATTAAGAGGCTTTTCAGTGAAATAAAATACCATAGTCACAAAAGGCAGGAGAGGAGGAACATAAATCTGTGCAGTAATTGTTAATTTTCTCCTCAGTTATATTTTTAGTTGTCAAATGAAGTAACAACTTTTAAGCATGTGAAATACTCATATTTTTTTGCTCCTATTAAGGTAAGTATCATTTAAAAACATCTTCCTTTCCTGCTTGTGACCAAATTGTTTTTCCCACAACTTTAACATGTAGCATCACGTGGCATCATGGAAAAAGCAACTTTACAGACAGCTCTGGCTCCTCACTGTCAGTGCATCTCCTTTCAGCATGAAGCTCACGCATGTGCTTATCTTTAGGGATGTGTAACTTCTACTGGAGCTCAATGGAATTTAAGCTCAGGGAGGAACTTTAATGCTTTGCAGAATGGGAATACATTTTAGTATACGCTCAAGTATTTTTCTTAAGAGGCTTATCCATGCATAAGACTTCTTGAAAGGCCCTTGTGAGTTAAAAATACCTGAAGTTCTCGCTAATGAGGATCTAGAGCATTCTGCTGAAGATAATCAAGGCTCATGACATCTCGTATTCCAAAATCCTCATTATGAAATAGTAAGAAAAGGTTACATTAGATAAAATAAGCACAGGTTAGAAAGAAAGATAAAACTGGAGAAGGAATATACTAGATGTAGACATCTCTTATTGAACATCTTCATTTATAGCCTTTGTTAAGATGTAGCATATTTACCTGTAAGCTCTTCAAGGCAAGGATTCATCATTCTGTGTGTATATGTGAGGCCTGATGTGGTTCAGGGTGCATTATAATATTTAAAAACAGAACATTTTCTATGGGTGTTACAGAGTTCTTGTTTTAATACTTTTTTAGTATTTATTGAATATATGAACAATGCAACAGACACAGGCAATTAATCATAATATTTTCCAAAGATTAAAAGCATTCTTTTGGTTGTTTTGGAAGCTACTTCTGAGGCTTCCCAGGTAGTGTACTGTTGTAATACAACGTTAACACAGGACAGGGCATGTTTCAGAGGTTCATTAATACATCCTATAGATGCACAGCCTCATGCATTCAGCCACCAGAGGCATGTAATAATGGACCACTAAAACATACCCAGGAGTGTCTTGATGCTATTAAAAGTTTTAATTCAACTTTTGTGACAAACAATTCTTTTAAAAAATACAGTTTTTACTACACTGTGAAATCTATTCAGAAAAGAAACAGGTTTTGTGACATAAGAAGACAATGACAGACACATATGGACATAAATACTGTTTTTCTACATTTTTGTATATTCTTTGCATTTATATTGTTTTACAAACAACATTGTCCTAAAGCCTGATTCTCATTTTTGCTGACCTACCTTTCCACCACTCAGGAAGGGTAAAGGAATCTTCAAGTGCCATAAAGGTAAATTACCACCCCAGACTACTTAGCTTAGTTGCTAATTTCAATAGACATTTCTAGGTTTCTAGGTAAGACTTTAAAGCAGCTTTGGACTTGTGTTGAAGAAGCTAAGTTAGAAATCCAAGCAGTTTGCCAAATAAATTCTGCAGTAGGAAGCTAAAACTAGGGAAGAAAAAACTGGGTCTGTCACAGGTGGTCCATGCCCTCAGTAAAATCTTGTCACTGAGCACATCAGTTTCACAGCTAAATCTCAATTTAACTGACTCTTTAAAATCATGTTATCATTCAGTACTGTTATTTTACTACTGTTGCGTACCAATAATACAGAAAATGCTATTTTTATTTTGCTAGTACAGCAAACCATCAACCGTGATTTGATACTAAATCCTATGTGAACGCATACTGCAAGTTGTGGAACAAACCTTAACCTCCCCTGTCACCCTTTTGTGTAAAAGTCAGGAGCAGCATAAAGAGCTTGGAAGTACTTGAGCCTGGCTAGAGATTTCTTTAATGATAGTGCTTTGAAAGAAGGACACAGGACTCCCTTCAAGAAATGTATCATCCATCCCTAAATAAAATGTTGTCTCAGGTTAATTTAAAAACTGCATTTCAATTTTACCTTTATTTATTTATTTATTACTATGTGCCATTACATGTAGCTGAAGCCAGCTTTCATTTTGTTGCATTGCAACACCATGTTCAAAAAGACTTTAATGAGGTGTCAAAGCACTGGTTTTCCATGTTTCGTTCTAAAAACTGTGTAAGGAAATCCTACGCCTCTTTGTGAATCAGTTTTCTGACAGTAAAAGTTGCAGTGGAGCTCAACATTTCGACTAGCGTTGCTTAGGGCTGTGTGTTAATCATCATTATCATAATAATGGCATTACACTGTTATTACATATTACTCCTCCTCTGAAGTGTATAAGTACAGTGAGCTGTAATTTGTAAATACCAGAGCTGCTCCAGCTGCACTTTTCATTCACAGAGCTGCAGGAGGAGCACCAGGAAAACACCAGGTTTAACTGCAGCATTACCACCCCAGAACATCAGCTTCTCAGCCTTAAATCCTCGCTGCTGATCAGCACAAGGGCAGAAGGTTCAGAAGGATATGTGGATGAATTGCTGTTGGGACATGGTGTCGATCTGGGACTCTTCTATTTCTGCCATGTTTGTATGAGAGCTATAGTGCTTGTCAGCCACAGAGTGGGAAAGTCTGACTGATGGGAATAGTAGGGTAATTAGAGCAAATGCAACTGGTTGGATTTGAGAGGGTTTTTTCTGTTCTTCCTTCCCTACACTGATTTCAACTGTGGGGAGGTTTAAGAAGCTGTTTTGAAAGGAGGAAGAGAAGGGATGAGGGAGCACTTGGTTTGGGGCTTTTTAGTGGTAGAGGGATTTGACTGGAGGCAGTGCTGAGTTCTTGTGTCTGCAAATGCAAAGAAAGGAAACTGTTACTAAAATGCCTACGCATGAACATAGCCTGTAAATTCAAACCCCAGTGATGATGACTTAGGTCTTATCAAGGCTGATAGTGTCACTGTTGTAGTGCTCACCAGTAGATATGGCAGTGTTGCTGACTGTTGCTTTTCAGAATGTGCTTGTAGCCTTCCTTGTAATTAGATTTTCCAGTTGTAAGAAGTCCCTCAAAATTACAGGTGTTCTGAAATGCACCATATCGCACATTTACATATTTTCATTGAGGTTGAAATTATATATACATATAATCTCCAAATAATTAACAGTAATTTAATCCAATTAGAGGAAAATATATGGTTTGGACCAGGAACTAGAGACAGTGCTAGATAGGCCCTGCAGTGTATAACTTCTAGGTTTGTGGCTGCCAGAATTTAATCTAATTCAGCATTAAACACCTCATCTTCCTCTATATTTTAGGTAAAAAATGCCATCTGCTCCCAACCTGTTATCCAGAAAAAGCATGGAGTAGGAAATCCAGTAGATCTAATCAGTAAGCAAAGAGCTATCTCAATTTATGACACATTTGCTTCAAGGGTCTTCAGGGGTGGGAAAGAAGAGGACATAGTGCTGGACCTGATTATGTGAGGACAGTGGGACTGAGAGAAGGAATCAGAAGCAGAGAAGAGAAGGATAACGAAAAGGATAGTCTGTATGGGAAGAGGATGAGACAGTCAAGCCTGGAGCAACCATACAGATGTACAGCTCTGTTCCTGCTTGCTTTCCTCCTCTGCCCACAAAGGCATGGATTTTACCTTTAATATTATATTTGTATATGTTTAATATATTATGAAATATTTAATGTATATTGGATTGTATATTTATTTTATAATTTTATATTCTATTATTATTTTAGTCCTATGCATTACTTAAAAGAGGGACATTATTACTTAGATTCAGGACTCCAAGATCCATCTGTGATTTATAGTTTATACAACCTTAATTCAGTCCTTACAGTCTGAAATGTAGATACAACAGAGTTTTACCATAGTTTACTAGCACTGTTATGCTGCTTCCAATATATAAACTAGTTAGATTTAGCCCTGGAACTATGCAGTATGGACAAACATAATAATGAGCTGGGGGGCTGTCTGTCCCTCATTCAGGCCATGCTGTGATGGAGCAATGATGGAGAGATGACGCATCTGAAGTGGTCTGTCTGGTGGGGAAGGACTTTCAGGACTTAAGAAGACTGCTGTTCCCTTTTGGAAAGGCAGCTCATGTGAGTACTGGCTCTTAAAATATTCAAGTTTATACGTTAAATAAATAAAAGAATATTTTATATGTATTGATGATTAATTATTATAAAGGTCATAATTATGTTAAAATAAGGTCATAATTATTATAATCCCTAAGTAATGGAACTAACAAATGTTTGTATAGCACTTTGAAAACAAGCATGAAGCACAAAAGTGCTCTGTATGCTAAGTACGTGTTTTAGTATTATAGAATCAGCCACAGAATAGAGTTGGAAATGGTGCAAGTATGATGTACCTCAGCAAGTGCCAATTATCTCTAGAGCTGGTTCAAAGTTACTTCTGTAGGGCTTTTTAAACATGTCAGGAAAGAGAGAACTATTATACAGTACAATACAGAAGATGTCACCACCCTTATTGATACTGTGCAACCAATTCAGCTGTTATTTGACCCACGAGCCATATGGATTCCTCTAAAAAGGTCCCAGATAAGTTATACCTCAGCATTGAGTCTGAGGCAAGTATTCCAGTAGTGTATTTATGACAAGAGTAGTAAGATTTAAAATATGGTATTTTTTTATATCATGCTTTTTTATGTGAGTGCAATTCAGCGACAGCAGAATCCTGATTTCTACCCAGAGCTGGCATGAACTAAACACAAATGATTTTCCACTGAATTTTAGTTTTCCAAAAGCAACTTTCCAGCCAAAATGGCCTGGTCCCAGGTTCTGTTTTAATTAAAACAAGAATGTTAGAAGTTAATTAGCCAGCACTGGTCCTTTTTCAAAATTTCCGTGGCTTTTACAGGTTTCCAGATGAGGGAAGAGGAAATTTCCAAATGGTTGCATTGAAATGGCTTTTTCTGCCCTGTTTTGTGTCAGCTTCTGTAATGAATGTTTCAAAGGAAATTATTTCACATTGCCTCAAATAGCATCGTGCTGGAATAGGAGAGCAAGTAGTGACAGGACAAAGGGTAATGGCTTAAAACTGTAAAAGGAGAGATTTAGATTAGACACTAGGAAGTTTTTCCCTGTGAGGGTGGTGAGGCACTGGCAGAGGGTGCCCAGAGAAGCTGTGACTGCCCCATCCTTTGCAGTGTTCAAGGCCAGGCTGGGGCAAACTGCTCTAATGTGAGGTGTCCCTGCCCCTGGCAGGGGGGTGGAACTGAATGAGCTTTAAGGTCCTAACCTAAACCTTTCTATGATTCTAGGTCTGCTTTAGTAGTTGTGAAGAAATCATAGTTTTTTTTCTTTTGCTGAAAAGGCATTCTATTACATTTTGAACAAGAAGACAGTAACAAAAATGATTGCTCTTAAAAAATGTGCCTCTAGCAGAGATAGAAGTATAAAACCAGACTGGAGGATATTTAATAAATTGTCTTTAATATAGCACTGTTTTTCCTGGAATAGCATTAAAAACCTGCAAGGTTTTCCTGGGAAATTCTTTCACTGGCATAGCTTTAAGCTACATTAAACTATCTCAGGATGGACACCATCACTTAAGCAGCAAAGGAGGCTAGATGGGACTAGCGGAGGCTAGATGGGATATGAGAATAGAAAATCAGAGTATCGATGCACAAATGCTGACTACCATCTGGCAGCCTGGCACAGATGTCATTTACTGCTGTTCATGAATCAGAAACCAGTTAAATTTAACAGATTTAGCAGTCTATTTCTCCTTGTGCAAAGTGAGGTAATACAAGAATTATTCCTCAAAGTTACAAACCACATCTTTCATTATTTTATGAACATAAATTCTTGATAATTTTTTCAATTAACAGTTTTTCAGTTTAGGGTAATATTTTAAATACACAACTTACAGAAACTAATGGCAACAAAATAATAGTAATCTCAGTACTAGAATGTGCGCGTTTCAAGGCTGCTTTTCAAGAGAGCACTGCTAGCTGAATGGGTAACTGCCAAATGGTGGGGTTTTTTTCCTTCACTGGAATAAAAGGAAGTTTTCATCTTAATTTTTTTAGAAAAACACATGTAGGGGTGTTTTTTTCTAAGAAATGTGTATCTGTGAGTAAAGCTTTATTATGGCATTATGTATCCATACATACATATTTTAAAGTGTATGACATTATAAAGCACTAAAAAATCCATAGCACAATTGCAGATACCATCCTGTGTTGGCATTTTAATTTTTGGAGTAATATTTACATGTTTACAACATTCAGGGATTAAGTCAAATTCCCAAAGTCTTATAAAAGCAAAGCTCTGAACTCATGAGCTGCAAATGAATATACTGAGGTACCATCATTAATAGTGGCAACCAATTTATCTTGCTTATATGTTACATCATGAAAAACATCCTACATGGGTGATAGAAGATTTTAATTTTATTAAAGCTTTATCAATTCCCAACTTCAACCCCTTGAACTTTTAAAATTTGATGTTGTAATTAGGACAAAAAAAAAATGTTTTCAGAAGGAAAAATTGCAATGTTCTATTGAAAAGAGAAGACAAAGTGCTGCTCAAACATGAATTCTGGCCTGCACGTGAGATGGTGACAATAAAGCAGAGCAGCAGGGAAGGAGTGAAAGCAAAGGGAAGCACAAGCCACCGCACCACTTATAAAGGCTTTTTAAAACACAGTTGCTTCTAGAATTATACTGTTAACATTAACTACTCTGCTAAATGTCATTTCAGAGCAGCTTGGCTATGCTGGGACCAATAATGTTTCAGCAGATGTTAACAGTGAGGGAATTTAAAGATTACAGAGTTTCATGGGTGTAGTAAAGCTGCAGTGGGAACAGAAATATTACCATAGCTGTTATGTTCTGAGTGCACCACATCTACTGACAAGTAATACATGAGTGATAGTGAGGACCAGGGGAACATAACTTTATACTTACTGGTCAGCAGCCTATAAATTCCATAAATTAAACAAAGTTTTATGTATTTTTCATTTCTTTTCAGAATGGTCCTCTCTAAGGGCCTCTGCTTCATGTTAATTCCACTGACAAAGCATAGCTCTGTCTTTCAGCATTTTTTCATAAGGGTATTTCCCCACATATATGTTCGCTTTCCCTCCACCTCCTACCCTTCACCTGAAAGGTTTTCACAAGCAGTGCTTTCTCCCCAGTGATCTTCCATGGGTCCAGCCTTGGTAAAGAACCAAAGAGTGGCAGATACAAGCTTTTGTAGGAGGAAGGCCCTTCATAGAAAGATCTTTTATCCAAAACAGGGACAGACATTTTGTGCACGACTTCTGCCCAAGGTCTAAATAATCATCATGGCTTACTGAGACCATTAGAAATTTACACGTTCACAGAGAAGTTGATATCTTTAAATTGACCTTCTTAAAGTGTTAAAACTGCAGCCTGAGATGAACAAGGCAAACTAAAAGAATATGGTACCATGTAGCAACATCCAGTGTGGATCTAGCAGTAAATGGAGCGTGGGGTTAAATAAATTGGTCAAACATTATATATAGCTGTCAGATACGGGGTGCGTGTTTGCTTGTGGATCTAGATACAGAGCATGAGTCAAATGCCTATTACAGAGACCATGACGAAACTTGCAGAAAACATGAATGCCTATATCTGGGCTTGATTACTTACGTATGGATAAAGTTTTACGTCGAATTAATTTAAAATGTTATGTTTAGTAAGCATCACTTACCAGTCATTTAGAGAAATGAAGAAACAAAATTTATTCTACTGTCTATCAAAGAATGTAATAGATTATAGTTTGGAGTGAATGTATCCAGCACTGTTACCAAAAGCAGGCCAGGAGAAGGTTATTAATGTAGCCACAGTTTAAAGGCACTCTCACAGGGCCTTCTGACTTCTTTTCAAATTTCAGGTTGGGCATTAGGAGGGAAAGGGATGACCTTTTGTCTTCTTCTTCCATCACAGAGTCCACTACAAAGTGCTACTGATGTGAAAGTTCCCTTCCCATGATGCTGACTGTGCAGAGCCCACTGCCAGTGTTGATCCTCCCCAGACCTTTCCCTTAGTGAGTTGATCGTGCTTATGAAAGAGAGCAACACAGTACCAGTATGATGTTCATTAGGATGGAAGATCACAATACAAAAGACTACTACTTTTTATTTTGATGGTGGTCTTTCACTGTCTATCACGAACAGTGAAGCAGGCTTTCTCTATCCAGCTCTCCTTTTACTGGGCACAAATCACTGCTGACAGGAAGTTTTATGCCTAAATCCGTTTACTGTCTTTGTTGGTATTCTTTAAATTAATATTTATAAGCTGAGAGAGGCCTAAAAGAATGCAGCAGTAAAATATCTAAGTGCTTCAGTTTGGCTTGAGCTGAATTTTCTCCTTCTTGACCACTGACATTCCCTGATTACGAGTGACCCAGGCATGTATCGTCTCTACTGTTCCAAGCCTACAGATCAGTGCCTTCCCCAGTATTGTGGCTGACAAAAGGGGAGGTTCAAAGCAAACCAGCTTGTATGATATATTGGGTGAATAGGTATGGGTACAGGCTGAAAAGGGAGAAGAAATACCTTCAGAGAAATGCCTCAAGACCTTAAAACCAAAACAAATGACTTAGCTATGAAAAAAAAAAAAAGTATAATGTTTGAATGGGAAAAAGCAACAGATTTAGTTGCTGTAATTTTTAAAACTGTACGGAACAAACCAGAGGGCATATCGAGTTCAAAAAAACCCTCAGCTGGGCATATTCAGATTCTGACTGGATGATACATACTCACACCCTCAGCAAAATGACTGTTTTCATTAAATCAGTATGAAGGACACTTCTTTTACATACCAAAAAATAAAACTGTTGGGCAAGCTGAAATTAGAACAAAACTGATTAATAGTAAAATCCTGTTGCACTCAATCTTTTCCTCCTTTTTGTTACTACTTTGATTTTTTTTAACTTGATGTCTTCTGTCAAAGTAGATGAACAGTGTGCAACAAAAGAAAAGCAAATATGATGAAAACTGGATCAGCTGTCACCACCTTAGCATGTAAACACGTGAAAATAATGAGGATGGTTAAGCTGGGAAAAAAAGCAGAGATTACAAATGGTGGAGTCCTCATAAAATGTCATTCTAGGGAGAAAAGAATCATAAAAGAGAAGAGGAGCAGAGGATTCTAACCTGCAAGTGATGAATCTGCACCCTGGTCCTGATGCAGATGAGGTTTTGGCACATGAATCGTTTTGTGATTACATGGGAGGATCCCGAAACAGAAGGTAGCAGATAGCTGACCATGCAGGATGTAGCAGACCCAAATCACCACTGTCTGTAGGCTGTGTGAAATTCTTTTCATAAGGAATGAATGAGGCTTTTTGTGTTCTCCAGGTAACAGAGAAACAACTGAATAGTTTGCAATAAAACTGCTGAAAGATGCAAATAAAGATCTTTCTAATTTGCTATTCATGCCCATGTGCCCACTAGACCTCTGCCTCTAAGGAATGTCTAAAAGGTGGGTTAGTGCGTATCTGTTTCACTTTGGGAATGAAGCCATTCACCACCCTATTTTATTCACTCTGCAAAGACTTATTTAGAGACATAAATGAGATTTTTCTTGCTCAAAACTTCTGTTGACTATTTCCTGTATTTGGAGATTTGATCTATTATGCTTAACCAAACTTTCTTCGTCACCCCTGGCTGCTGTAGCTCTGAACCAGTGTGCTGGTAAGTCTTCATTACCTATTTTCCCAGTAGTTTTATACTTCATACCTGCTACAGTCATACATTACAATAGGGCACATTTGATATATATGAAGAAGACTGGGAAATAAACTGTTAATTCTTTAGTATCTCAAAACTGCTGTTCTTCTGTGTTCAAAAGCCTAAGCAGCTGCAGGTAGTCTTCAAACCTCTTTATGAACAGTGCTCCTGTCAGCTGAGATAGCCTACTCTCACAACTATAAACCAGGAATGATTAGGCTCCCCCTGAATCCTATTCTTTCCGAGCAAGATAAAATTATAAGACTTGTAGAATAAGCCAATCATCTGCTGATGGCAACTAATTCTCACATAAGGCTGCTCTTGGGTAATCAAGTATCCAAAGTGATTAATTCTTCAGCTGAAAAGGAGAAGGCGCTTTCACACCTAGGCTTCTACCTTGAATCTCCAGGTACAATGACACACGTGTGAAACCTGAGGCAGGACATACGTGATAGAATGTTTGTGATATTAGAATCATAGAACCTTAGAATGGTTAGGGTTGGAAAGGACCTGAAGATCATCCAGTTCCAACCACCTGCTATGGGCAGGGACACAAAAGATTAGAAAGCGAGGCATAAAATTCAGGATGATGCAGTACAATGGATGTAAACTTAACAAGTGCTAAATCTGCCAATGAACTCTTAGTTCAGTGTTCTTAGACCTTACTCCTCCTCTTTGTAAGAGTGCAAATAAACAGTGATAGATAAACTGGAAAAGCAAAATGTAACAACATTGCCCTTTGCCTCTTCTTCTTGAGTTTTACTTTGGATCCTTTCAGATAAAGTACATCACAAATACAGGGGGACCCTTTCTCTAAGCCAATGGTTCTCTACCTCTGCAATGAGTTATCCAGCCTTCCTTGAAATGATGCCTCTGTTCAAGTGAACCATAGTGAACAGTTTTCAGGGCTTCATTTTTCTTGGGCCATAAAAAAATTGCAGCTTTAGCCTTCTTTTTTTTATATGTTGATTCCTAAGGCAGACTGTGGGACTGTCAAAATTCAAAGAAGATATTTATGTATTCTGTGCTTTTTCAACTTGTTTAGGATTATTTGGGTGGCTGGTTTTGTTCGTGTTTTTTTCTTGAAAAGTGTAACTGGAGTACTAAAGCAGTTTATAAATATTTTTAGGGGAAAAAAAACCTGAATTTTTCATTGTATTCTAGCTGTGCAGCAGTTAAGATAATACTGTTAATGTACTGTGTTTCATTTGCTCTATCAATCATCAAGACTGAAAGCACTGTACTTCTCAATAGTGTGTCAGAAAAGCTGCCCTGAAATATGGCAGTAACTGCTGCCATTTAGTAACTGCACAGCAGTTACTAAACACTCCTCCTTATTCCGAACATTTTTTCCTAAGAGAAGACGCCTGTGTGGAGCTTTTCCATTCAAATGTCACTAAAAAGTCTTCACCTTTTAGTAGTGTTTTTCCTACACGTTGGATGAAGTTTAGACACACACACAACCAATCATTTGATGAAGGAATCTGTGCCTATGGCTGAGGGATGCCTGTTAAATGGACAGTCATACTTTCTAAACACACTTTCTCCAGTGTTCTGACCTGAAACAAAGCCCCACGGCAATAATTTTCTATAGTTGAGAGACCTTTAAATTGAAATGTTTGGAAGTTTTCTTTCCATTGGCTCCAACCCATTGTTCTCAATAGCCTATTTACTGTAACTTCCAGCTGTCCTAATAGGGACAGAATAGTCAGTTCCTTCTTCCATGCAGTGCTATCAAATGCCTCCCTGTGTCCTGGTGTGCAAGCTCTACTCCTTTTGGGTAAAATCCTTTGGAAATCAGGTATTTCTGATCTGCACACTTGCATGCAAATGTCTTAGTCAGGATGTACATTTTCTGTTCAATGATTTTGGCTAAGAAGGTAACAGCCGTGTCTGGGGTTTGCACTGGGATTCCTGGATGTTGAGCCTGGTGATGTGGGAAGTTCAGGAATGGCTTTTTCCTTTTCATTTACTGTTCTCTGTCTCTGCAGGTGGCTTGATGTTACCTTGCCTTGGTGCAGTTAATTTCCCATTGCTCTTCGTCTGATTTTCCATTTACTGTCCAGAAGCTAATAGAAACATCTTTCTGGACTGAATAAAGTCCATTTCTCTCTCTTCTCTACGCATATCTTTCCTCATTCTTTTATGCCACAGCCTTAATGCCTCCTACTCACTACCCAACCATTTCCCTGGTGATTTTTTTGGTGGGAGAAGAAGGACAGGGGAACAGGACTTATTCTTATGGTCTGAGCTAAGATAAGACAATCTTTATTACCAGTTTCATGTGTTCTGCCTGAAGTAGACAAAACTTTCTTCAGGCCAGGGGGTTCTAAAGAGAGAGGATGGAATTTAGGTACATAAGTGCTTTGAAGTCTGATCCTCCATCTCTTCTTCCCCTGGCCTGAAAAGATGAAATCTTATGGTGCTTCACATAGGAAGGTCTCAGTACCAAGGCTGATGCTGTCTTCCGAGTCTAATGAAGGAATTATGGCCATCTGTGTTTGGCCCAAGTTATGAGGGGCTGCATAGTAAATAAGTTAGAAATAAAAGGAACAGGAAGGACTCTTCAGGCTGCAAGAAGGCTTTGGACGTCCACAAAACTCTACCCAAACTCCTCTGAGAGCTAAAGCTGTAAATAAGGAGCTCTGAGCTGCAGCCTGAGACTTCAGTGCTGCCACATCAACAGCTGTAAATCTGATCTTGAGCTCCTCTTGCTTACCCTGTAGAGGAAGCACAATTCTGCCTGGATGAGCAGTAGCATTTGGTGGCAGCACTCTGGCAAACAGACTTCCAGATGTTTGATGAGAATGACAGCCTTGGAGTGCTTGAGTGTGTGCATGCATTGCCACTCTTTAAAATTCAAGGCTAGCTTGCAGCATTATCAGGGAGTGAAAATGTCAAAAGAAGACAGTGTTCATAGCAGGCATTGCATTTCAGGCCTTAGGAGGAAAAAGAAAACTGAGGGTAGACAGCACTGAAGCATTTTAATAAGTAAAGAGGGGGCAGTAGTTAGGACAAGTCTGAAAATGGGGAAAAGACTGTGACCCCCAGCCCAAACCTGTGTGCCAGCACTTGTCTGGCCAAATCGAGGGGTATGTCAGATCTCTGCGCCCCATCGCATCTAGTCTGCATTTCCGCACCCTTGCCAGGCCCCAATTCCAGCTTTCCTGCATACAGGAAAATAAGCTCTGTGTTTTTCTCTATGATGCCCGGCTTGTGCCTCTGACCTTCACCTGACTTCTTCCACAGATGTCTTTCATTGCCATGCCATTACTGCAGACACCCCTCACTCTTCTGCAATACATCCCAGTTTTCCTCTGTCCCTGAGGTGTGTCTTCCTTCTATCCATCACCTGCAGAGTCAACACAGTTGCATAGCACATAGCTTACACCATACCCTTTTCTCTCCTCCTTTGTCTATTTGGCCTACATAGATTGCATGTATAACAGTATTTTAACCTGATCTTTTTATCTTTTTCCCATTATCTGGAATGTTATTTTAGATTTCCCTGGCTGATTGCATATCTGAGTAGGAAAAATATATAGGTAAGTGAATCTATTAAGTAGCATTATCATTTCCCAAACAGGATTGGGTTTTATTTTTTTCAAGTTTGAGAGCTAATCATGTTCTTAAGTATCTCAGCTGTTGCCATTTCCATATTGGTTTATTTCCTTCTGATGAAAGCTTCTTATGAAAATCATCTACTGATGGCATGAGTATTTACTGGTAAAAATGTAAAACTATTTCTGTGTTCTCATTCAGCTATGCTCCCTTCCACATGGAATTCCTGCTTTACAAAATATCGCATGCACGTTTCCCATTGCGCTGGTGATCTTTGCAAGTATGTGTATTTCAGATATAAGCTTCACTATCCGTGCAGAAAAGCAAACCCTTTGCTTCACATATTAATATATTACAATCTTCTTTTCTTCCACTTGAATGTAAATCTCCTGTTATATGACCCAGATATCCCTTTGCAAAGACAAGAATCTTGCTTTTTTGGGTTTTTTTGAGAGATTTCAGGTGGATCTGGCAGTGTTAGGCAAGGCATATAAGGGTCAAAGTGGCTGAGTGCCCTGATTGTACCTTCCTGCCTCTGTGTGCCATACTGAAGCATGAGTTTTGACAAAGTACTTGCACATTATTCTGATAAACACTGTCCTTCTTGTGAAGCATCTGTAGTGCTCTGCTGAGGGTAAGGAAGCTTATGGCTCAGTGCACTGCTCTTATTCCAAAGCCTCTGTCATCTTCCCTAAATAAACACCAGGGACCAATGCTTTGCCTGGTGTAACACCACTGACCTCTCTGAAATTACACCAGGCATGAACCTGATCAAATTTGTCATCAGATCCATTTTGTACCAGCAAGAGCACAGACGAATGAGGCGAGCCATCCCACAAGTCTCATCCAGGGCTTTTCAGTTGCCTCCACTATTACCCCCGGCTCCTTCCTCACCTTAGGCTGAAGGCAACGATAAGGTCCAGCTTGTCAGGACTTATTACTTATTCACAAAACTCCCACACCTTTGACACATCTGTCAGTTTTTATACCAAAAACGGATAAGCAAGGATGCTGAAGTTTCCATTCAGCACACTGGAGGGCAGACCTTTTTACCACACCCTTAAGGCTTTCATGTCAGGTCTTAGTTGCAATGACAGAGCAGTGTGGGAGAGCTATCATTTCATCTGGCCGTACTGTGCTTTCCTCTGGACAGATTATACTTGCCCCCTGGTATTAAGAGAATTAAGCTTTCATCCTTCACATAAAATGCATATAAATAAATAAATGTGGAGTGTAGTTGTTATAAATATATAACATCAAACACCCACTTTATGTTAGAATTATGGATTAGATTAAGATATTTCCTTGGTTTTTCTCCCAGCACTTCCCAAAAATAAATCTGGCACATTGCCACATCATAGAGATCAGTCTTTTACAAGAGCAAACAGCATTTTTGGGGGTAAAAAATAGGAAATCGAGAAGGGCAAAGCCCAGAATAAAGTGGTGCCTTTTCTAATGAGTTTGTGAGTAGATCTGTAATTTAAACTTGACAGTAGAATCACAGAATTCAGATTAATACTGAGGCCACCAGTGATCTTAGGAAACATTATATTCAATGCGGTGTATGGCTAATGGTTGCAAAGGATGTGGATACGCATGGCTGGTTTATGACAATTCTGTCTGTATACCAAATGTATTTATTCCAGCATTTGGGCTTTGTTTGCATTTAAAATGAAAGAAAGGCTGCTTATTAATTTTGCATGAGCTTTTTTGGCTATCTTATTCAGGGCCAAATTCTTCTTTTCAAAGTCCCTGTTTTCTAAAAATCACCATAACTAGGAACAATGCTGTTATAATGCTTTAAATCATCAATATCCTGGTGGAAGAGAAAGAAAAGGATGTATGTGTGACAAAGTTCTTCAGTGCCAGCTTGTACAGCATTTTGGTCTGTTCTTCAGAATCCATAATGCATTCAAAACCTGATCTTCATGGACTAAACTTCCATGATATGTTACCATGCTAGCAATGAGCTTGTCAGCCCTTGTGAGAGCATTTGTCGTACTCATATTGCAGTTCTCATGAGTTTTGGTGACTTTTTTTTTGTAACAGTATATGCCTAAAAAGAGCAAAAAATAAAAATAGTAGTTTTTTCCCTTGACTTCCAAGCATAGATAATGTGACACTTGACTGTATCTCAAGTCTTCTTTATAGAGTTATTTCGCTACTACTTTTCAATCTGTGGCCGAAAAAAAGATGAGCACATATTAAATAACATAAATTGAGCAGAGTTATTCTTCCTCGTGCACCTATTACTCTTTTAATCTGTATCATCTCTTCAATAGTAGTAGCAATAATAATTTTAAAACCTGTAGACTCTTTGCAGTGTTGTTAAGATGTCATGTTGCTCCAAACATTAAAGCTAACAGAAGCCAATTCAGGAAAGATAAAGTGACCCTCCCAGACAACGCATCTCAATGTGTACCTACATATTACTGCTTAAACATCATTCTTTTCGTAATCTTTGTCATCAGTGAAATTGAACTGCCTTCCTGATTCTCACTGGTGTGTATGGATATGGAGATGAGAAAGGATGGCAATTGCAACAGAAACATCTTCAAATGAGCCAGAAACATCATGTGGAACAACCCCTTTTCCCTGCTTTGTACTCTACCTTCGCTTCCAACTTAGATCAATGAAGGCAGTTCACAGACAAAATTACCATAAACAATTATATCATCAAAACAAACTAACATCATATGCTATTTGCTTAAAATGTGGTGGTCCAGAAATGATGTTGTAGTTCCTTCCTCAAAGCATCCTGACTGCAGCTGAACTCAGACCAGTTTTGAAGCAGCTAGAGCCTTGTTACTGTGCTTTTGTTGCAGAAAAATCTCTCCCCTGCACTGGTTTTTCCATTCTTACACAACTCGGTTTATGTATTGCTGCAACAGATTCAGAGCACTGTACTGACTGAGCACTCCAGCTGGGTCCAGCTGAAGATGGTGGCAGGACTCCCCTTGACTTAGGCCACAGATGGATCTGAAGTGGAATGTGAATGGGCAGATACATCCTGGATGCTTCAGCAATGTATTGACTCTCAGGCATCAGTTTTGCCCAAAGCAGAATGAAGTAAAACAATGGTGGAATTATGATCTTTGTTTTGAAAAGATGACAGTGGTGGGGGAGGTAAAAGAGGAGCACTCCTTCTTATTATATTACAGACATATACCAGGATGCTGAAAAGTGTGATGAGGCCCCAAAACAACAAAGCAGCTAAGCATAGGCTTAAAATTAAGCATTTCTTTAAGTATTTTGCTGAATAAGGATGAGATCATTCACATACTTAAAGTGAAATGCATGTTTAAGTGCTTTGCTGAATCTGGGCCCAGATACATAAACCATTAAACAGTCACTTTATGAAAAGCTGGAAAGCTGTTCTACAATTTCTAGACCTTTTAAGTCATGTCTCCTACATTTCCCACTATCTCTTTCTTATTAGCTCAAGGAAGAGGTTTTTAAAGCTCCAGTTCACCCAAAACGATAATGTTCATTGCTACCCGATTGTAATTCAAATTGCTCCTTGCAGCCCCGAGCATGTGTTCAAACATATAATCAAGCAAACAGGAGACTTGAGTCTTGCCAGTTGGAATACTGTCAGTCGCAGATGCTACATTTTCTCTCTTTTTTTTAAAGCATAAATAAGGAAGGGTAGAGAGGTTGTGATAAAAGCTGGACCTTTCCTGTCTGTTTTTGGTGCTCTGTTCCTGTGGCTTGGGTTATTTGGGTACATGTTGCTTTGTGTCTGTGAGGGCTCGTTTCTTATGTGTTTTTTCCTCTCTTTCTATCCCCTGGTCAGAGAAGCAGAACTCATCACCTGGAGTGAAGGCTGACAGGAATGAACATAGGCAGGAAACAGCGTGACACACACATTGTCATGCATGACTGACCAGCAGCCATCAACAGAAATTAAACATCGAGAGCACTGGATCCTTTTGGACAGGTTCAAGTTTCCTGGCACTGCTGTGATTAGATGTTTTGCACTGTTTCCCTGTAGTCAGTATGTGACACATTCCCTTTTGCTTGCTCTTTTCTGATACTTGTTTTTCGCACTGTCCTGGTGTTAGCATCTTTGCATGGAAAATTAATCACTTAAAAAGGAAGGAGCTTTGTGAGGCGGGTTAAAAAGCAAATAGATATAAAAGAAAATAGTTGGGTTCATTTAAACAAAAAATTCCCCCTCTTCAGTTGACCATTACAGTGTTTAAACGTTTTTTAATGTGTATATGAGATTCAATGAGAGAAAACTCTGTGAATGGCAGAAGCCAGTGAAGAACAACACGGGCCTTTGGGTTTACCCATCTGCCTGCAATTTTATTGTAATTTAAGATGACAAAACAAAATGCCCTCAAAGGCAAGACGAAAGTGAAAAGTGGCCGCAGTTGTGCTGGGCTGTCACTTGCTTGCCCTCATTTCAGGGCTGAGATCCAGAGCAGCCCAACTGCCCGGCGTTTAACGAAGGACTCCCAGGGCAAGGTCTGTGGCTTGGCAATGCCAAGCTATGGCACAGGAGGCTGAGGCAAAAGGCCTATTGGCACACAATGAGGTCTTATGCCTAATTGAATAGCCACAGGATTTGAGTCCAGAAAGGCTCATTAAGGCAAGATTCTGACCTCGTGGGTTGTTGTCCTCTTCATTTCCCCAGACTGAGTCCAGCAGCTTACGTGTGATTACTTAATTGCTCCTGTTAATTTTCAGTCTCCTAATCTCTGCAAGGACTTGGGAGGTCCGCTCATAAACTGCAAGGAACCACTGGAAGTCTGTGCAGGAAATCTTCATACCTACCGTCCTTTCCATCTTTTGCCTTCCATGTGCAAGGTGTGGCTCCAAACATGGTTTCAACCAGTGGAAGCAGTGAAGTAATCAAAACTAAAGGGATTTCAGCATTCTGCAAGGAGTATCATGAGAGGGCAGTGTGATTTTAAGTGGGCTGTGCTCTGCTGTGCAACAACCAGCCCAGCCAAGGAAGCCAGTGAATGCATTAGACGTTCTCCCTAACTGTTAATTCTCTCCTGCGCAGTTAATGAGGGTTGCTACAGCCATGCATCTGTTTCACCTTTATGTTCTTGCAATAGCATTTAGAGGCCAGAGAAACCCTGGGGCTTTGATAGTTCTGCCCTTCACTGATAATACAACTCTTCAAGATCTTTTCCTACCAGATAGATGGTTGGGATTGGAGGGGCAGAAATAGGAATTGATACAAGAACTAGTTCTGAATTTGTCATTTTCAATGGGCGTTGTGGATTGCCATATTTGTTATAATAATTTGAATAATTTGTGAAGCATAGTGTCTTAGTAACACTAAATAAGCCTCAGAAGAATCATGTAAAACAGAAAATGTATTATTTCCACTATGCAGATACAGAAGCAAAGGCACAAAAAGGATGAGCTACTTGGCCAAGGTCATAAAGTAAATCAGAAACGTAAATACAGCCACATCTCACTTCTGTGTGGTGCGGGTCTATTCAGGAATAAATGGTTTATTTGATTCTATCTCTTTGCAATTTTTCAAAGACTTTCTACCTTTCTCCTTGTAGTCTTCCAGGATGTCCTGGTAGATCATCGTAGGCACTTCTGAAGATACTAAGGAAAGAGCATCCGATGGCAACAAAATGACGCTTGAATTTGTTACCAAAATAGATGTCAAACGGACTGGGCATTCAAGCCTGGAATGTCTTCTTTACCTGCATATCATATTTTGGACGTTTTGCTGATGATTTGGAAATGTAACTGCAGAATGAACAATTTCCAGCCTAGGAGAGCCACTGAATACCTTCATAGAGAGCTGTCCCAATGTAAATGAAGATGAGCATGAAAAATTGAACGTGCACTGGAGAGAGAGCACTTCATTCACTAACTTCAGCACTAACTACTTCAGCACTATTAGTAAACCTATAAAGTCACAGCTGAGATTCATCAAGAGGTTTTTCTCTAAGGATTGAAGCAAAGATGTAGAAGAACACAGCAATCCTGAAGATCCAAAAGTACTACCGCATAAGTCAACTGCTAGTGGCTGACATCAATAAAATATTGTCCTTTATTATAGTCCTTAGGGAACCTTTTAACAATGATTAAAATTTCTTAATACTGTAGTAAAATTTTTAGCTGTTGCCTGGAAAAAAGAAGGTACTCTGAACTATATAGCAGGCAAATATTTCAACCAAATGCTGTCATATGAGGGAGGTATTAACAAGTATTTCTTAGAGCTGATGGTCTGGTTTTGGAACCCGCTCAGGAAAATAACATAAAATATATGTGTATATAATACTTAATACAAGAATATTGAGATTTTTCTGGCAACTAAATAGAGATAAGTGATTTAAGCTCTTTACCAGTGGAGCTGAAATTTATTAGTTATGAAGTTCTGATATGTACAGACTGGGCTTTGGTGTTTGCTTCACCTCTTACATAGTGTCTTTATTTTCTCTTCTGCATTCTGTTTGCATAATATGAAACCATGAAACTAAACTGAAAAGTTTCACCAGCTACAGAAAGTGTATGATAATACACTAAACAGTAATGGAACAGGAGCAGGGTTATTGATCAGAATGTCTTGGCAAAATGGTGTTTCAGGTGGGTAGAACGCTTCTTTTTTAATTAATGTTTCAAAATAGAGGAATCTGATATTCATTTCTACCTATATAATGTTTGTACGTCAAGAGCAGGCTCTCTGGTGGCATACAGAACCAAAAATTTACTTTGAATACTGTGATGGCAGCAGTGTTTCTCTACTTTGAGAGAAGTTCAGTTCATAAGAGCTTGACACAGGATGCCTGAAACTAACAACATGATTCCCAGGATTCAAAAAGACGGGGAGCTTAGAGGGCTTCCTACCTCCAATGTGTTCAGCAAACAGTGCACCATTGCAATAAAACTGGGTCATATTCTGATGTATTTGAAATTACAACTGGTAAGAGAAGGAAAGGGGAAGCACACCACATCTAACTGCACCAGCAAGCAGGATTAAGACAAACAGAGCATAAAGTTCTTAAGCAGCATGTTGGCTATGGGGAGTAGTAATGACTTGAGCCTGGCAACATCCTCTGAGACCTTTAACAGCCTTAAATATTCAGGTTTAACATCATCAGCCCTTTTGGAGCTGTGGTGCCCTGCAGAACTGAGTGAGAGGACTGATGAGAAGGAAGGCTGACTGGCAGCTGCAGAATTGTCAGCTGGTAACTTCTTACCTATGAGTACAGAGAATCTCAGTTCGTTTCTCACAAAGCAGTCTACAGCTTTGATTGCAGACAGGTCTGCTCCAGACATTCTCAGACTTGGAATATCTGTTTAAGCCTCAACAATACACCAATTTCTGATCTTACTTTTAACCTTATCTGGAACCCAGTGATTCTAAAACAGTTTGTGAAAATTGTATCTAATATATTTCCCTTCTCACACAAACCAAATGCACAATCCACAGATTTTCTCAATTCCAAAAAATCTTTGTACTTATTCAGATCTGAAGTAAAAATGGCCCAATGAACTATTTTAGGGAGGAATTCTCATGGCATCCTCAAAGCAATAGGTGACATCCAAGAATATTTTTTTCTTTTCTCTTTGCTGTGAATGTTTGAACTTTAGTGATGGATCCAAAATTGATATAACCAGGTTTTGATCACTGTTATTTAGTACCCAATCTTCATTGACTTCCTGTGATTTTCAAAATTCAAGGTTCAGGTTGTACCTGCAACACAGCTGGGTGCAAGGTGATCCAGTTAAGAGAGCCATTTAAATAGGTGCAGGAAGACCAGTGACTACAGGTTAGTGCATGGGACAGGAATCTATTGGTGTTGAAGCATATGGCTTTATATAATACTATGTCTAACTAGCTTTGTGTATCAGCACTGCCCTTTGCAGCATTCTGTGAATGGGTGTTTCAGTAGAATGGCAATAGGATTAACAGAGGAAACTTCCTGATCTGCCTTTCTCACAGTTTTGATGGCTTTATAACCGTGATTTTCTTTATCAACAGGGAAAGTTCTATGAGAGAAATACTTTAAACCTTTCCAGAATATTAGTTGCAATGTTTAAGAAGAAACAACAGAGTTGAAGTACATATCAATCTATCTCTTGTAGTTTTAATTCCGTCTTCATCCTCATGTCATATTTCACCCTGAAAAATGCTCAACTTGGCAACATGGAACATCACAAGATGCAGTGTTCAAATGAGGAAAAAGAAAATTGCTAACCATGTGCAGAGAAAACAGAGATTGAATTTAGGTCAGGATTAGTGATCAGCAGTGTTTCATCCATGTCTCCCACTATCCTGTACCCTCCGTTTCCTACCTATTGCTATCAGTTGATGCTTGCCTTGTTGCTGCTTCTGCCATCATCAAGTATGTTATAGGCTGGTACATATCTGGGGAACATGGATAAGATTATTTTGCTTCACTCCTCGCACAATGCACATAAATGAGCACAGCAGTGGGATGGCAGGGACCAGCATCTTGTTTAGCTCCAAGGGCCGTCTTTTCAGTGTGTGTACTGTTACTACCTAGTTTAATTAACATCTGTGCCAATCAGAGCAGCTGCCTATAACATAGAGAAGGTTAGCTGAGCATTCAGGAAGATAAATGAGACAAGGGGTTGCCAAGGGGATGGCATGTCAAACACGTGCCGTAGCTGCAACATACATAGACATTCCCATTAGCTGTACTGCTCTTAAGTCTAGGGGCAGAGTTAAGGCTTTAAGGCAGGGATGATACATACTTTAACTTCACATTTTTTATCTTTAAAAATGTAAATACAATTGTATTAGATATTCTGAAAGGGTCTGTGACCCCACTAGTCAACTTTAACTCTTATATCAATAGAGCCTTAAAGCAGCTAATAGAAAAGATTTAACATTTGACATCTGAGAAAGATTTTGAGACTATGTATGATATTCCTTCCAGGAGCTCTAAGAATAGTAGAGCTACCTAAGTTCAAATGCCAAAATATCTCAAAAACAGAAGATTTAGAATATCTTGCAAATTAGGATTCTCCATTCCAACTGTATGCATCACATCCCATCCCATTGTCTCCCGAACCAATTGATGCTATAATAATATGGAAGATTCTGAGCTTATGCGTGCCTTACTAAAGTGGAGTGCTCTTCCTAAGCCTTCAATATTGTTTAAATGAACAGCTTTCAATATTGCTTTTGGATTTTTGGTTCTTTTTATCTGTTTGTTTGGAGGTTTTTTAATATTGGGAAAACAAGCTGCACTAAGATCATCATATGTGGACATATTAGCTTCAGAATGATTGTATTAAAATCTTTCTGCCCCAGCACCCTAACAGCATTGTAATGCAATAGTCATAGGGTCTAGACATACAGTGGAACAGTTTTGCCATCACAATCTTGCATCCAAATGGCCTGATAAGACAATCCCTGTAGACATGCAATGAAATCCTTTCCCCCTAGTGACAACATCACAAACTCTAATTGTTAGGTATTATTCTTTCTTTGACATTGACATGAAATCTGTACTACAAAATGCAGATCTCATGCAAGTTTACATTGCATTAGCGCACTTTTTAGAATTAGTATTTACCTACATACTCGTTATTCTTCAGTTATACTAAAGCTGTATAAGTGTTTTGGCTTTTCAACATTCTCCTTGCCTGAGTATATTAGAATGGAAGAAAGCTGGTCCATCTAGATTTTAATTGAGTGAAGTCAGCAGCAGTCTTTAAAGGATTCAAGCAGATGGTTTACAGTTCTACAAAAGGAAATAGAGAATTTCTCTTTTTTTTCCCCCTTTTTTCTTTTTCAGAAACCTTAAATGCTCAGAAGGTAATCTCAGGTTTACTTACAGCAGTATTGGCATGCTATTCTTCTCCATACCCTTTCAAAAATAATCGCTTTACAATGTACTGGTTACAGTAAGATTTAAGGTACTATAAGCTTCTCCTAAAATTTTGCTGAAGTGATGATGTAAATTAGCTCCCATTTTCACCTATGCATCTGCAGCAAAGTTACAGTCACAATAAGCTATAAAGGATTTATTTAAGAAAATATGGTTTTCATTTCCTCTTGGCATTTATTGAAGAATGAAAGATGATTGCTCTTGGAAGCTGAAGCACAGAGAGGGTATTACTATGCTTAGCTCTGCTATTGATTTTCAGCATAGTCACTTTGCTTTAGCAAAGGCTGGGCACCTCTGTGATGAGCAACCCAGGCATCTGATGAGACAGGATGTACAGTGAGGTGCTCAATAGAGATGGGCAAAGCCATTTTTTCTTTTACAGCAGATGTACAGTCTAAGGGAATGCTGTTTCTGAGGATGAAAGCTGAGGGAAAGAGGTGTCATGGCCCTGAACAAAACAAGAGGGAAGAGCCTACCTTCTCTGATGCTTTCATCTCCTTCTTTATGCACTCTCATCCGAAAAGGCAGTAAAGCTGGGAACCACCCTCATTGCATGGGGAAAGTGGGGAAAACCTCTTCTCCAGTGAGTTTCAAAGGGGAGCTTGCTTTGTACCTTGGAGACACCGGGGAGAAAAGATTCAGCATAAGAATAAAGCCCTAAACCCCCTTAGCATGTGCAAAAGAATTAAACTTGTCCTAATGATGACTCTAATAGGTATTAGATGGAGATAGCGGACATCACCCTCACTCTGCTGTAAGACCTCAGCACAGTAAGAATCCCTAGAGAGGTTTGTTTAATACCTGGAGGATGCTGATGCTCAGCAGTGCCGCTCCACACTGCCACACCTCCCATGGGGGCAACATAAGGAAACCTTCCTCTACTGCAACACTTGCATCCACTTAGCTCAAAGTGATCCTCACACACTCCTATGTGGTGGTAAGCTACAGGTGACGGAGACTGCCCAAAGAGAAGTTTTACTGACATCTAGGCTACCTTTTATTTGGCCATATCATCAAAGGTTGTGTCACCAGTTAATCTCAGTTTAAAACACCTAGTTCTTCTTTGCAGTAATGAAAAGTGAAGACAAAACACAAGCCTGGTTTTAACTCCTAAAAGAGAGTGCGAGTATTCCACAAAGTCCACTACACTCTTGACCATTGTTGATTTCACTTGCAAAGCATTACTCCAGCAGTGCTGAGTAAGCAGTACAAACCCTCTAATAAAATATCCTAATAAAGAAAATTCCCAGTGAGTGACAAGCACTTACACTGAAGCAGGAGTATTGGTCACATGGGAGTATATAGTTGAAAGAGGGGTGTTGGCAGATGGAGATAAAAAAGCCCCAGCCACCACTTTGGGAGTGAAAATGACGTGGGGTTTTTTCTTAGAATAAAGCTATGCTAAATGTTTTGCATTTGAATATTTTTACCCACATAAGGAAGAAAAAGTCTTGTCACTAAAGGCTTCCAATGTGGTTGAAAAATGCTTTGGACCCTTACTCTGAATTTAATAATGTGAGTACATTTGCAGTGGACTTGTTTGGGGTGCATGCATGCATACTTTGTGGATAATGAAGTCATCAGCAGTTGCTTGGCATTACTGAGTAACTAAATAGCTACTACAGCATTGTTGTGAAGAAGTTAAAACAGCCTGGGGCAGCCATACTTTATGCATCTGAGTTTTCCTGAACTAATTCTGCATTCATGAACTGTTGCTATTTGTATCGGGAAAGATGAAGCTCCTAATTTTTTCACTCTCAGTCTCTTTGGAAAATTCCTTCATTCCCCTGTTCAAATGAATAAAGTGGGAGCTACTCTCCATATGAAGAGGCAGGAAAGGAATGCAGTACACATGAACACAAAAAGTCCCTTAAAGGGCAGGTCACTTTTCAATCTGTCTTATGGTATAAAGCACTTTCCAGATAAATCATACTAAAATACAGTACCTCCTTTATCAGAGTAACCCGGTTGTTTAATTCACTAATGTATCCACTTGATGTCACTGTCACTGCCCAGTAGAATCATCAATGTCAAAGGGCTTTCTGGTCACAAAGACTTTGCCCCAGTAAGTGACTGAGCTGCACAGAGTCAGTTGCCTTTTGGAGGCTTCCAGTTAGCTTTATCCCTATAATGGTCTATTTTGTTGATGTGGACACTTCCATTTCTTGATTCTCTTTATTCATGTTTTGCATTCCCCCAAGAGGCAAACATTCATTTTTCTCAATGTTGTATTTTCCTGCATAGAAACATTCTATCTTTCTGTTTTTCTTGTAATAAAAACCTTGTAGCATTACCTTAATTATTTGCTATTACTCATTTCTCCTCAAGAATAATGCCAGTTTTTGAGAAGGCAGTGAATGGCATTTATTTGCTTAAATGTTGCATGGTCTCTTGGTACTCTTCTTATTCTCATTAGACACCTTAATTTTAGGATGAAAGATCTATGCTTTGCAGTTCTC
This sequence comes from Lathamus discolor, assembly GCF_037157495.1. Taxonomy (NCBI): domain Eukaryota; kingdom Metazoa; phylum Chordata; class Aves; order Psittaciformes; family Psittacidae; genus Lathamus; species Lathamus discolor. The sequence continues at coordinate 15,179,505 of NC_088888.1, forward strand.
TCTTCCACATGCCAGCATGCTTTTTTCCTCCCACCATCTCCCAAAATCTTATTTGAACCTTGAGGAAACAAAGAGTTGATGTCCATCCATTCCCCTATACATTTATTTTCATAGTGAAAACAGAATAGGAGTTTCAAAACATAGATAAGACCTAATTTTTAGTTACTTTTCCATCGCTCTCTCCTACGCTTGTCAGCCAGAGATATCATGTGAGGGGTAGCAGAGCAATTAACTACTTTAAGCTGGGATTTAGGCAATCATCCACAGAAAAGCACAGCTATAGCATGTGAACCATTCTTTGCCAAAGCCTGTTGGCCAGGATCAAGTTCTCTGGGGACAGCTGTATCCTGCTTTAACAGGCCTTGATCCTTTCACTGTTGCCTTCTTGCTGTCTGGGTAATAAACACTTTCTGTCAGTCTATAGCTCTCTCTTCAGTGCCAGAGTAAAGATCCAGCCTGACAAAGTGTTGCAATATGCTCTTCTGTGCTCCTTGCACTGGATGAAAGCATCTTAGCTCCCCTCCTGCCCCTCTTTAATGCTTCTCTGCTGGAGCTCTATGAAGGGCTCAAAAGCTGAAGAACTGGCATGCGGCTCTGCATATTTGTACACGGGACTTTATTATCTGTGTGCGCGTAGGTATTATTGTGGGCACTGGAAAGGAAGATTGTAAGCGTTTCATGGAAACATGCCCTCGGAGCCAAATCCTCATTAAAAATTGCCTTAGCATCCAGGTCAGAAGAGAATTGCAGGCACAAAGATTATTTGTGTATACTGCACTTTAAGAGGGTTACTGAGATGCATGCTCCTTTCTACAACATCTCAGACAGTCAGGCTTTGCTCTAAGAGGAGCTCCCTATGGAGCTACAGCAGCTTTATGCTGCCTCAGAAGACCAAAGCGACCTTAAAACTGGTGCAGCAGGAAACAAGAGGATTGTATTATTTCAAGAGACGACTTGGAGATGGCACTCTCGAAATCAACACCTCTCTTTGCTGCCAAAATAGGATGTGTGGCAATGTTACCGCTTGCCCGTCTTCATTCTTAGTTCTTGCACTGCTGCCCTTTGGGCTGTTGGTAGCGAGTGTTATTTAGAGACTGCAGAGGTCTTGCTTGGCATGCAGCCATCTCAGGCTCTGAAGATATCAGAGGCCAATGTTTCTGCCCTGAGCTGTAAGCTCAGGCCGTAGCAAATTGTCAAGATCAAAGGTTTTGTCTTTTTCCTTTTCAAAGCTTTGGGGTTAAATTGTTTCCCCATGCAAGGGCTCCCTTCAAAATATGCTTGAGAGCCATTTTTAAGGTATTTCACTCCCTTCTGTGGATAACAGTAATTACAAAGTTGTGCTAAACTGTAATTTTGGAATAGACCATTTGTGGATGGTTGTAGCAGTGCACCACTATTTCCAAAATTCACCCTTCCTCACATAATAGGAACAGGAGGAGGTGCCACTTGAAGGGAACTCAAGTCTGGTGTGGTTAGGTGAGTGCTGATTTTTTTTCCCCCCTCTAAAGTGTTAATTCCTTATGAGGTATTTGTGGCCCTATTAGCATCCCTTTGCACTACATGAGCAGCACAAGGAATTGGAAATATAGACAAAGTCTGGTTCATTGCCATAAACAGGGAAGCAGGTGTACCACTGTCCTCACAGCAATCTGCCTTACTGCCATGTCAGCTAGTAGCAGCTGCAAAGATGGAAGTTTTCCATGCTTCACTGTATTCCTCTATGAGGTGTGACTGCTTAAATGTTGGGTTTTCTTACATAATACACACAGAAATATATTAGTAGAAGTAAATATTCTGGATAAGACCATCAAAAGTTTACAATAGTCAACATTTCAAGCGCAGTAAGACGTTCATTCAGTGTTAGCACTGATAGCACTGAAGTTAGCACTTCACATTTTATGTTTTTAGTGAATACTTTGTGAACTTAAACAGATTTATGCAGGGACATACGTAGTCTCATTCTCTTCACTGACATATAAAAGGTGAAATCTGAAATGAGGGAAACTTGTTCATTAATATTATGGGGAAGGATGGAAAAATGAATCAGTTTTTAAAAGCTTATTGTCAGTTGCTAAATTGCAAAACAATGAAACTTCTTAACACAGAACAAGTAAAAAGCCAGTTGTACACAAAATTCTCTAAGCAGCATGTTACATCTAGATAATCTGTTACAGATTTCTGCATGACCTGGCTCACTCTGCTTGGCAATGTAAAGGATTTGACTTAGAAGTCTGACAAATCTTCCTGCATGGAAAGTAAAGTCTTCAGGGCTTCACCTGCCCTACAAGACCTGGCCCAAATATTAAGGAATAATAGGTTTTCGAAGGCCTTCTTAAAGGGTGCTTCTTACAGTGTTTTCTGATAGCTGTCAGCTAATTTTAGGGTCTTGCTGGGATTTTCTCATCATCATCAACAAAATTTCAGAATACCCTGCAAAGGATGCCTCTGCTGACCTCAGGGTCTGTCTGTAGCAATGTAACTCCCAGCCAGATGTTTAAGACAAAAGAATGAGTTTTAAGTGTTACAAGAAAAAGGGGTTTTATATATATTTGGATTTTAAAGGTTAAGCTGGATGTTAATAGATTTTAACAACACGTTGTCTGCTGACCCGAGCAGAGTGAATGGCAGCTATTTAATCCAGCTATAGAGATGGAATATGTTCTTCTACACCTATAGGAAAATTTTCTCTACTGAAAGGATTGTCAAGCATTGGAACATGCTGCCCAGGGAAGTGGCTGAGTCACCATACCTTGAAATATTTAGAAGCTATGTAGATGTGGCACTTAGGAACATGGTTTAGTGGTGGACTTGGCAATGCTAGATTTACAGTTGGACATAATGCTCTGTGAAAGCTCTTTTCCAACCTAAATGATTCTGTTCAACAGATACTGAGCAGTAGCATGCACAAATAGCATGAGCTTGTCTTGTCTTTAGCCAGCCTTGTCCCCTGTAAGTCTATCTCAGACTTCCTTGATCCTGTACAACCACCAAAGGTTTCATGTGATCTCCAACAGTCTCACATCTGATTACCCTCCGGCTGTTTACAGTTAGAAGGGGCAGTCATAAAATCACCTTTCAAAATCTGAAGGGAGGGTAGCTAGAATAATTTGTTTGTTTGCTTTTTCCCTTATGCTTTAGTGTGAGAAATGGCTTGAAAGGGACAGAGGGGAGCCTGCATAAACACGCTCATGAGGAAGCAAGCAGGACTCTTCTTCTAAGTTGTACAAAAGTAGTACTCAGCCTTATTGAGCTGTCTTTCACCAGTCCAACTCTAGTTCCAGGAAGAAAAAGCCCTTCTGATCAAATTGAGACATCCAGGGTGGAGCTGCCCTGCTGCAAGCAGGTAAGTTTTCTAATCAAAGTGATCCTGTAGTCTCTTCAGAGTGAGCCATCACACCACAGATAACCCCTTATGACTAGAACATCTTGATTGAGCTGTGACAAGCCTTTATTTTGACAAGGTTATTAAGGTAAGCAGAATGGAGATTTTTTTCTCTTTATCTTGTAGTCAGATTTGAGGAAGCCTTTTTAAAAAGCTTCGCTGTCTTCTTTGCTTGCCCTGGTCCTGGGAGAAACGTGTGTCTCCTCTGGGACATGTTGTGAGGGAATGGTTATTTTGCTTTGGTTTTAATATGGAAAAATCTAAGGTTGGAAAACCCTCTGCTCAGTTCCAGAAATCTTGGCTGATGCACTGTTCAGAAAATATGCTCTTGTGTTGGATCCTGTGACAAGCACTGTAAACATGTGTTTTCACTTGGATGACAAAGATGTTTGTATCTCTGAGTAGCAGGACTACTGATTAAATCCTGGAAAACATCGCTAACAGTTACAAACAGAAACTTATTTTGCATAAGATACCCAAAAGCAAGGATTTATTTACTCTTTGGCTTCCAGTTTTCTGCTTAAATCTGAGCTTTATTACTGACTTTGTCTCTTAGCTGCGCTGATCTGCACTGTTGTTGGTTTTGTTGAGGGTTTTTTTTCCCTATTATATTTCTAGTTGTTGCTTGGGTATGTTCAACCTCTAACATAAATCACTTACTGTATTTTGAAAGTTGGATAATGCATTTAATGCAGCTAACATTAAAAATACACATCTGTTTTGATGTTAGGTGCATCATGCCAGTAAATAGCATCATTTATCTTAATATTTTTCACTCTGTATATAAATGAGTAATGAGTTTACAGCCACAGAGGCATTTGTAAGCGGCATGGTTTGGGGTGGTTTTTTTCTCCTTTTTCTCTAGGTTTTTACAACACGTTAGTTTGTAGAGAAATGTTGGGGGGGAGGGGGGTTAAATTATTTTTTAGTTGGTTTGGTTTTTGTTTAATTTCTTGGTGGTCCATTAATTCACCTCTCCTTTCCTCCTAATATTACATTTCCACTGTAACTACACTCAAGCTGCATTTTATGCTTTGCATCTAGCCTAGGGATTGCTGTGGTTTGTGGTCGTGCATTTTTAGGCAGCATTCATCACCAGTTGAACTTAAGTCTGTCCCTGGCCTGTCTGAGCATAGTGCTGCTATATATGTGTGTCTCTACCAAAGGGAGGGGATAGGGGTAGCTGTCTGCTTTCCATTTCTTTGCTGATTCCAATTCAATGTGGGAAGGGGACACAACAATTTAGTTATTGGGTTAAGTACCAAAGCTGCAGGTTTTATTGGAATACAATAATTCAGGCTTCAGTGGTGCCTGGCAGATAATAGACCCCATGGTAGTAAGTGTTCATAAAGCTTGAGGCCACCACATGCCCTGGACTGCAAAGCAATGTGACCCTCGACAGCCCTTCCCTTTGCTGCCCTTCTGTCTCCCAAACCACAATATTCTTGTCAAGCCATTTAACAAGAATCATGTTTCCTTGTGGCAAGTCATACCTGTGCACTATTTTACACTCTTCCTTCTTCTCCCTTTATAGGGATATAGAGCTAGAAGAAAGCTCTTGGCTTCGGAAGCAGTGCCTGTACTGTTGCAGGTACTTATTTTGTATTGTTCTGTTTAAAAATATAATAAACCCCCAAACTGAGGTGGAAAAAAACGAGACACTTGCCCTGTTACTGGATGACAGTTTAGAACTCCTGGATCTCTGAATCTCAGGAACTTAGTTCCAGTTTTCAGACTGAATTTATTTTTGGCCCAACACTCATTTCTTAATGCATGAACACAGTCCTCCAGCATAAGTAACTCTTTTATCTCCCTGGTGTATATTAACAATGATACGTTAGAAATCATAAGTCATTTACAACCTCACCCTCACTCTCTTTCTACTAGACCTACCAAGACCTTTAATTCCCACAAACGTGTCCCTGCTGTATAAAACTGAGTAAGAGGATTGTGAAGTAACGCAGCATCTGGCCTAACGTCACCATATCCTCCTAATTTCCTGTCTGGCTCTCTGCAATACTGATGAAGGACCTACATCAGTTCTTAATTTACTTTTAGCAGATAAGTTCCCTGATAGTAGGAATCTTAATCCTACTTTCAAAGACAACTGTGAATGCCTCTCCCAGCAGAGGTAGTCCTCTCAGATGACAAATCAGATGCTAAAAGCACCATTTGATGTTGGTACTAACCTAACCATTACTGTTTGCTTCCTAATTTTTATTTTTATACACTGTCAGCTTTGCATCTGTAATCATCACTAAATTAAGAAAGTTCAATTAACAACACCAGACTGTGTGGGAAGGGAAAATAGGAATAGGATATGTTTCATGTCTCTCTTCAGTTGGCTTCTACTTCCTTGTGATTAATAGCTCAGGATGTGGTGATTCCCCTGGAAAATATCCCATATTTTATATTGGTTTTATATATATTTAGAGATGTGTGTGTTTTCCTTTTTATATATATATATATATAAATAAATAAAAGGGTGTGCATGTATAAGGGGAATCAGAAATTATCTTTTCTGCCTCAGTCCATTAGTGCCTGTATTTCTCTTAATAAATGAATCAAACATATAATTTTGTGCCAGAAAGACACTATGCACACACTGGTAAGAGAGACCCTCCTTTACAGCACTAGACAGCCTTGGTTCTATCCTTGCTTTCTCTGCATATTTTGGGAAGATGCCCCAGAGAATCCAGAGATGCTACTGTTGGGCCAACAGCCAGTGTATGAAGCAGGTTTGTCACTACAGCCATACATTTTATTTCTTTAATGGCTCAGCACCAACATTTCAGGATCAACCAGCACAAATCTCCAGAGTATCCTTAAGACAGATAAATGCCAAGCTTATTTTTCTTGTTAAACCTTTAAGGACCATTGCAATTCCATGGGTTGCTGTTTCCAGTCACACAAGTACTTGCATCTCAGACCAGCTGAATTTAGGGGAGTGCAAACCAGCCTGTTGCAATGAATGTAAAAGTTCACAGGTGAAATGAGTTCAGATGATCTTGGTCCCCCACCACACATGAATACATGCAATAAAACAGCAGTGCACTAGCACCAATTTCTCCTTCTAGCTGCAGGAGGCCCAATGAGTGGAAGGAGAAGGAAGAACTGTGTAGGTCTGGGGACAGCAGCGGGTGGTGGCCCAAGGTCAGGTGTGATCCTCAGTAATGGGTCAGTGGATGTTGTGACAATCTCATTGTGCAGCTGTTCTCCCTCTTTCTAAGGTATTCTTAATCTTGCATGCTTTTTATTTAATGGAACTTCTTCATGATGTCAGTGAACTTGAGCTTAGATCTTGCAATGTAACAGCAAACTGATGATGCTCTGCCTGGAGCCATGATGAAGTCCACGAGTCTGTGTGAACACAGCAGTCTGGCCATGTGGTAACAATTTCAGGGCCAGAGCCTTGAAAGAAATTGTGTGACACCTTTATTATGCAATTTCAAACCTGACAGTAAAGCAAAGTAAATGAATCCATGAACTAAACACACATAAATGTTCAGGAGTTGCTATTATGTCTTTCTCTAGCCCTGCGACCATCAAAAAGCATTTCTGCATCCTTGCATCAAAATAGGCAGGCCAAAAGTGTGTGATATTTTTAGTGGTGACACAGCACACCCTGCAACAGTGCTTCTTCAAGAAATGTGGTGTTGTGCAGCCTGCCACTGTACATATGCACACTAATACAGATTTTGCTGGCTCTTTTATTGTCTGTTAATGGATAGTGACTTCTTTCTCTGTTGTATAAAAATGTCTCTCAACTAAATTCCTTCAGCTGTGAAATAGTTGGTTTTGTTTTGTTTTTATTTTTTTCACCTATATAGCCTGACGGACAGCAAAATCCAGGGTGTGACAAATGGCACCTTCCAGGAAGGAATATATCCTTAAGAATAAATCCATATCCCTGAACTCTTTCTAATTGTATAGGACAGCCTTTCATTCTAGATCCGTATCTACTGCAGTTTCATAAAGACCAGATCTTATTTCTCAGTGCTTGTGAATTAGAAGTATTACAAAAGTTCAGTTACAAAACTAAGTTTCTGTTTATTTGAGAAACCTGGCTGAAGTTCCTTGTTGCGCCTCTGTACTGGTGTTTAGTCTCAGAATGCAAAATGTAGCTAGGAAATACAGCCACAATTTAGGTTGGGGAGCAAAAGGCAAAGAAATAACTCATCCAGACGTATACTTTGTGTGCAGTCCAAGAGACCCATCTCAGTGAAGTAAGATGTACTCTTTTAGGGTGGAGAAGATATATAAGGAAGGCTAGATTAAAGCATTTATAGTCTTAGAGTATAACCCTGTCTGTGTTATCAGTAGATTGTATGAAATATTGAGCCTTAAGCAACAATTTAAGCAGTTGCTATTGAAGTGTTGGAGAGAGAAACTGATGCTATTTCTTTAAATACTTTAAATGGTTGACAGAGATTGAAGTACACCTTTCCTTAGTCTGTTATAAATGGCCACAAGTTTTGCATAGAAGCAGACAAATGTGGTTATAAACATGCATCTACACTCCATGTTTCTAAAAGCTCTCATTACACATTTATATCAACAGCTATGATATCTGGACATTTTTTTCTTTGCTGCAGCTATAAATCATTCTTTTCATAACGCTGAGAATGCTTCATTCCCAGCTGCCTATGGAGGTCCTAAATTTCCTAATCATAGATGAGTTTATGCTTCCTCATCTCTCTAATCTGGGTGATATCTACAGTGTGGCTTAGTGGTTCATCATTATTTCATCAGAGCATTTTGGAGCAACCCATGGTATGGAAATGAAATGACATAGGTGACAGGGAAAAATGTCCTGGGTCTTGCATAGAACACATTCAAATCATATTCTAGTTTGGTGGGTTGTTGGTTTTTTTTCTCTCTAGATTACTCTGCACCTTTTTGAGATGCAAATTTCTTTACCTTTAATTAGCAACAAGTTTTTCAGAAGAGAAACTTGGAGGGCAGGAAGTGTGGGTGTTGTACAAGCCGTACACAGTCTGCCTCGAAAAACCTGTCAGCAGTTTGCAAACACAAACACAACAGAAAGGATGTCTGAGAGGTGGGTCAGAAGTTAACAGGATTTTGCCCTACTATGGAAACTTAAGCTGCAGATCGGAAAGTGTTTATGTGATATCACAGTTTGAGTGACAACTGTCAATAGGTGTTGGATGGAGGTGAGGTCACTATAGATTTTTTTGAAAGGCTGTCTGCTGGTATTGCCTGTCATGAGATATCTGTCATTTCCAAATCACTCTGTGCATTCAGCAAACGTAAGGCATCAGCATGCTGGCAGAAACACTGAGGCAGCAACTCTTATGAATTTAAGTTTTAGAGATGGTGATATTCTAAGCATAGGAGGTGTAAATTTTCTACACTTATAAAATATTTGGGAGGCCCAATATATTTGGCAAAGCATTAATTAAGGTATTTTACTGAAATTTGTGTGTGTTTTCTAAGTTTATGGTGTGCAAATCAGTCCAAAGACTTTTAATTAAGTACCCCAATGTCTTTTATGTTTCTTTTAATGGACAGAAAATGACTTTTGCTCAAGCTGACTTTCATTGTACAGTGCTATGCATTTTTCATCTGATGTGGGGGAAAAAATCAATTATTTTAAGAGTTCTGTTCTTCTGGCAGTTCATTTAAGTGAATTCTTACTGTGTTAAATGATCATCAGTATTTTCTTTCTACATAGCAACTCTTGTAAAAGTATTGTAATGCACACAAAGAAGTGTAATTTGCCATCACGTACAGAACATTAGTCTTGTGCCTTTTATGGACTCATGAACCTCTCTGTTTCAGCCACAGTGCTTTAATTTCAGTCTGGGTAAAATTTTGGGGGAAATTAAAATGAAAGATTAAGTAATAGGGAAGTGCTCACTGATTTGAAGATATCTTTTATTTATTGCAGCTAAAAGGCTGTAATTCCAATGAGCCCATTTGTCTCGCTGTAATTCTAACAAGTCCAGTGGAATAAATGATGGATTGCCTCCATGTGACCTCAAAATCAGGTCTGCAATAGTTACGATGTGCTTTGCACTGTGCAGAATTGTTTGTGTTGAAAGTCACACCCACAGAGGTATAACAAGACTTCATGGAAAAGTTGAATCTGACTTTGTTGATATTGAATTATGATTTTGACAGGCCTATGAAAAAAAGTATTAATTTGACCTTTTGCTTAAGAGTCTGAATTTTATCTTCCAAAGCTGTAGAAAGAAGTAACTCCTTCACCCTTATCTCGAAACGCCAGGTTTCCTTTAGGCCAGGGGCTGTTTCTGACGGTTGCTTTCACCAAATCCTGTGTTTTTGGATATTTGTGTTTGGGAGAGGGTCTACAATTGTGAGGAAAAAGGTTCCTAGAACAACTGCATTCTCTTTCATCTGTCTCCACAACCACAAGGTGAGAAAGGCAATTGCTGAAGTGACAAGTTCGGCAGATTACAGTCGGTTTTAAGCATATTTGTGTGTAAAATATACTTCCAGCATGGAAAAGAGTGGTAACACATCTCAAGTATAAATTCACTAGTTTTCCACCCTACTAACAATCCTTGTATTATTATTAAACTTTGTATTTCCTAGCAATTAAAGTATTAAAAGGCATTTTATTTCAAGTTAGCCTATTTAAAACTGTTTAAAGCAGCCTCTCAGACACCAAAATTGGTTGAACACACAAATTTTTTATATAATATACTTCCAGGATAATGTTTTCAGAACTTTGAGTCACACTTTCCTGATTTTACTAATTTTCTGTGAATGGTCATAAATTATTGGAGATGTCATGTGCACAGGAAGCCGCCTCCTTAGAACAGAAGTACAATTTCATAGGTTGAAATCTGCTGTGTAGCGAGTTTGTTGATGTCTGGGGGCCTTGTTTGTTGTTTGGGGTTATTTTCAAGATGTAGAACTGATTTTAGTATGCTGCAGGTCCTTTCAGGTTTAATTTTACAATGTTTACATTGGAGCAGCTCAGGAAGAGACAGATGTCCAAAGGTGCAGGCCCAAGAGGTCTGATGATTCATAGAGAGATGGGGTCAAATGTTCCTGTCCCACTGATTCATACCTCCTCTGCCGTGGCAACTGACTGGGTGGCATGCCCAGAGTTGAGGGCCTGGTACCTCGGTTTAAATCATTATTGATTTCAGTTTACACAAGCATCCCTGTCTGTGAACTGCTGCAGCTGAGGGCTCTGATTCACAATTTCTGTCAGACTTGAAAGGGGTGGCTAAAGAGATTTCTTAGCACAAGAGCCTCTTCAGCAACTGCATCTAACTCCATGCAAATTGGGAATCAGATCCTGGAATACTTTGATACCCATTTGTGAATAATTACTCTGTTTTGTTCTGCTGGGTATTTGTATGCTTGAGTGGGAACAGCATAAAACACAAATAATACAAGTTGAAAAAACACTCAAAGATTCTGGGAGTGCAGAAAACCTTTATCTTATGAGGAAAAGGGAGGAAAAAAAACATTCGAATGGGTGACCATATCAAGAAATGGCAATCATGTATTTTAAAATTTCTGTAAGTGTTAGAAATGGTTGTAATGAGAGAAATTTACAGGAGAAAATATATTCTTAAGGAAGATCAGAAACTTTCCTCTGGTACAAGTTCTTATGGTCAAGAACATTTGTCTTTCAGTGGAAAAAGATACAATCTTTGAAAAAGTAGATGTTCAAATGTCAGGAATATTATTTAAAAGAAAGTGTGTGTGTGTATTGAGGGGGTGATTGTATGTGCAAAGAAGTCTCCTATTGAGATGAATTAGTCAAGGGTCCATCAAGCTATCAGCTGTGATGATCTAACCTGTCTATAAACCTATATACAAGTGACATAACTAAATGGCAGCAGCTTGCCAAGCCTCTGATTCACCTGCAGATTAGATAGACTATGGACCTTACATTTCATGCAAAGCTTGTGAATATCTTCTAGTCTGAACTGACACTTCAAAGGGGAGTTGATTTGATTTGCTATTTCTCCATAAAAACGCCCCACATTGCCAGCTGCCTGGAATTCATGTGTCTTCTAAACCACAGGCATGCAAACAAAGCAAAGCCGATCTTGCAATTTTCCCCTACTCACACATGGGAAAAGTGCCATATTTCAGTGCTAATGGTTCTTATATGGCTCTTTTTAACTCTGGTTCTTGGCCTCTTTAGGCAGCTATTGAAGATATTTCTCTGTTCTTTAACTACACAGAATGAATTTGCAACCTGACCTACCACTCTTAATCGTGTCCCTGTGATGGCTGGTGCATGTGAGCAGACAAGAAGTCAGTTATACCTCAGACTTCTGTTTCCTCCCTTGCTTCTCCTTCACTCTGGGGTTAGAATATTTCTCATCTCCCAAGAATTGCTCTGTTTGAAATCCTGCAGCAGAGAATTGAGTCGATAAATTATTTGGGGGGTTTTCAGGTCTACAAGAGGTGAGAGGCAGTAGTTAAAGTGCAATAAGACTTAAGGAAAGCTGCCTAATGGCAAAGATAGCTGGGATAGACAGGCTGTGACATCTCCATTGTTGAATGTTGTTAACAACAGTTTAGACATATATCTGTCAGCAATGTCATCTGATTTGGAATGAAGAGATGGACAAGGTGGTCTTTAGGAAGATCCTGACTTGTCCTGCTCCAAGAAATGGGGTCAGGAAGAGTGTGAAACAGGGATATGGCAGAACCAGGCACAGAGTAGGCTGCGTGAAGATGAGTATTGCTGATAATTCCACTATGCAATGTGCCTGTACAAAATATTAGTTGAACACTGTGTATTTTTATGGCCATATTTCTGTCCTAGTATCTCTAAATCAGTCATCATTAGGGATGGGGTAAGAAGATGCAATTTCTTTCAGTCTTTTAATGCAAATATTGTATGTGAAAACACGACCTGCTCTTGCCACATTTGGAACCTGTTACTGCAGTTCATTTGGAGGTATCCCTGACCCCCTGGAATGGGCTAGTGACTTTCTGCTTTTTTAATGGTATCTTGACCTGCTTCAGACTCACATTTTATTTATGGATTTATTTCAAAGTGCTGGTTTTGATATACAAAACTCTTTTTGGATTGGATCCCATATGTCTCTGAAATTACCTGTCTTCTATGTTTTGCTTCAAGAGTTCAAATTACCTAGAAATTTTTGAGTTAAGGTGCCTTAAGCCCTACACCATAGGACAAGGCCTTGATGGTAAGTTATATTTGGCTGTGTAATACTTTTCCTTGGTGTATGTTGCCCTTCTGGATACGAGGAGGCCTGGGGGGGGGGGGGGTGCGGGAAGGGGGGCGTGGGTCTGCAAAGCACAAAGCAAGAACAGAAGAGCTATGTTTTCTTTTAGTCTGATTGACCTGAAGCCTGCCTTCATGCTACAGTAATCTAGACAGCTGCTTTAGTGAGGTTTTTGCATTTTATTGTAAACACATTCAAAAAACATTCCATGTGACTCATTAGAGTAAATAGGAGTAAATGGGCTAACGAAGGAAATAGAATATCCATGTAGTAGGCAGCAGTACACTGGCTCATAGTGTTTTAAGAGTTTTGAAATCTGTCTTTGCATCTTTAACTGGACATTTAAATATAACTCTTTTTTTGTGGACAATCTGAATAAGGTATTGACAGCAGTACGTGACAGACGATGCAGAAGCCAAGCAGCATTATACGTGATGGCTGTTCATGGATTTGTTTCAGTTGCCTGAGTTACTAAATGGAGCCAATTTACCATGGCTAAAAGCTGAAAGTCTCATCCAGCCTGCAGAAGGTGACTCCTCCATCCTGGAACTGGAGGTCTCTGAAAAGAACCAATGTCAACTACAACCCACACAGTACACATAAAGCAATGCTTCTGCAAGAGTTGATTTATAATTTACCTATTCTAGCCCTAGGCAGTGAGGAGGAAAGGCTCTTCACAGCAATGGAGTTTCATTATGGAAATAGCACAAAGTTCTTGCTGATCAGTAGCATTCTTTGGGTGTGTTTACTCAGAGTGGCACACTTTCCTGACACTGCCTTTCAGTTTCTTACTGCAGCCACACTGGTTCCCAGGGACTGTTCCAAAACGGGCCAGCATTGCTTTAACTGGCTGTTTAGGGCAGTTCTATGTATTGGTCTGTGGAGCCTGTGATGGCAGGGAAGAAAACCTAATGCATATCAGAAAATGTTAACTGCCAGCTCAAACATTGAAAAGGATTTGCTCAAGTGTCATCTTTTTTTAAGGGGGGGACACCAAAAACTTCAGCTAAATTCATATGTCCTAGAGCTGTTATTATTTTATAACTCAGCACAGCACATTCCCTAGGTTTTTCCTTGGGCATTTTCTCATTGACTTTTTAACAATGTGAGTTATTCCAAACAAGAACTGGGACATATTTGCTTTTGCAGCTCTTTTGCATGTTATTCTTCAGTTTTGGGATATATACAGAATCGTAGGATCAGCTCAATTGGAAAGACCTTTAAGATCATCAAGTCTAGTCATTCCCAAGCACTGCCAAGGCCACCACTAACCCATCACTGAGGGCCTTGTTTACATGGTTTGTGAACACTTCCAGGGCCGGTGACTCCACACTGCCCTGAGCAGCCTGTTCCAATGACTGAGCACCCTCTCAGTGAGGAAATTGTTCTAATCTCCAATTTAAACCTCCCCTGGTGCAGCTTGAGGCTGTTTCCTCTTGTCCCATCAATTGTTCCTTGGGAGCAGCAACCAGCTCCTTCCTAGCTTCATCCTCCTGTCAGGCAGTTGTAGGGAGCGATAAGGTCCCCCTTGAGCCTTCTCTTCTCCAGACTAAACCCCCCAAGGTCCCTCAGCCATTCCCATCACACTTGTGCTCCAGGCCCTGCACCAGCTCCATTGCCCTTCTCTGGCCCCGCTTCAGCACCTCAGTGTCTCTCTTGTAGTGATAGGCCCAGAGCTGAACACAGGATTCAAGGTGCAGCCTCACCAGTGCCCAGCACAGGGACACAATCACTGCCCTGGCCCTGCTGCCACACTGGTGCTGATACAGACCAGGATGCTGTTGGCCTTCTTGGCACCTGGGCATGCTGCTGGCACACCTGCTTGAATAAAAAGAGGAATTAGAAAAAATAAATATTGAAAGAGATTAAGGATTTCAGTTTGTTCTTCTTGAATATTCATACTGACAAGAGCGCTGCACATCTGAACACCTTGCTCATACATAGCCATTTTTTTCTCTTTTTTTTTTATTAATCTTGGCTCCTTTTGTTTATGTATTCTCTTGAATTATGTTTTCTCTAAGCTGCAAACATTATCAAACTTGCACAATTAAACATCAGGAGAAAAATAGTATAAATAGAATTAAAGAGATTAAAAAAACACCCTACCTCTGCAGCTGGCAAAGACCCCTAAACAGCAGGAGCAAGCTGTTCTGCTCTGTGTGGGAGGAATAACTTGATAGTTAGCTCAGATTCAGCAAGACATTTTAAGCAATGCCCCCAAATTGCTTTGATGTAATAGCTCTTCATTACGTGGAAAATAAAGCTAGCAATCTTATGCATTGACTTTTGGTACGTGTCAACCAGGCAGGCCATTCACTGAAGGAGCAGGACAGAGCTGAGGAAGACTGGCAGAGACACTTGTTCTACCCTTGCTCTTGCTGCTTCCCATGTGTCTGGAAATGGTCCAGATACATGCAAGAAACATCTGACCTCAAGATATCAATGAGCACTTCAAAGTGACAATCTGTTCATTCATTTTGACTGTCATCAGGGCCAAGGCATTGAGAAGATGACAAACCTGATCAGGACCATGCTGTGTGTGTTCTCTGAGGTGAGGCAAATGAGAAAGCTGTATAATCATACTGACAACAGCAATAAACTTTGCTCCTCCTTTGCTAATACTATGGTGACTGAATAATGGAATTCATACCCAATTCACGCTCTCTTTAAAGACTCAGAATTGGACTCAAAATGCTATTTAACACTTAAATGTAGCCAAGTTCTGTTTTTTCCAAACAGATAATTCAAGGAAGATGGGGCCAATTGACTCTGAGGGTTAAAAAAAGACCGTTCTCTCTGTGTTTGAGTTTTTTTGCTGCCCAGACTAGAAAAGCCCAGGTAAACTTCATATAGTTTTATGACACTCTTAATGGTAGGCATTCAGGCCAAGACAACACAAGCACAGGAAGAGCACAGGAGCATCTTGGTAGTGATTGATGAGAGAGTTCACAAAGTGAAAACTCAAGTTTAGGGGACCTAGGGTCATAACCTCAACTGCATAGCTTCTAGTAGCTGCTCTTGGTATGGTTAGTGTTTCTGAGCTTTCCTTGGCATGCTTGATGAGAGAAGACAACTTCTTGTCCAAGCGTTAAGTCTGCTGCTGCTAGGAAAACAATTGAATGGGTAATACAAGTATTGCTCAAGGCCAGAACCCTTGACAGAGTAAATCAGCTCCCTGTATTTCAGTGACTAATATCATTGATTATCACCAGCTGAGAAGTAAGCCCTGAAAAGTATAAAACAATAGTGGATTAGAATGAGCAATCTATTTTCGTATATCCAGAATGATTATGTCTCTGCAGAGATGGGGCCAGGCAGAGTTACAGTCAATTATCACTGGTTCCTTTTCATTGGAAAAAAGAAAAAGAAATAAATGGTTACATCCACACATCTTTGCACTTGTTTGTGTCAATATTGGTTTTAGCTTAAAACAAAGACACCCTGGAAATCAAAATGCTATCCACTTTCATTAACAATGTACACTGCTTATATCACTAAATTCTTATTTTCATTTAATTGCCATCACATGCCTCATCTTTATTTTCCATAAAAAATCAGCCTTATTTACACTAATTTATGCTTCTCATACCAATTTTTTTAAGTTACACCTGCAGATTTTTATCTGCTTTCCCTCAGCATCAAAGCCTTGGAATCAGCACTTTTCCATTCTCCCATGAAAAGTGATGTGGTCTTGCAATGGCATAAGTCATATGATCCGTCTCATTGCTGCCTTAACCAGACACCAGGAGCAACAGCACAAAGCAAGTGCTGTTTTGGCAGCACTTTCCTGAAGTCCCCATGCAGATGCTCTGCGCGTTTCACAGTAGAATTAGTAGCAGCAATCATTGTCGAAGACTGAAAATGTCCCTGCTCAGACCACTCCTGGCAGTGAGCAGTGACAAATCTGTTCCCTTCACTTGACACCGTAAGATGTCCATGCGCTGCAAAGCTGCATGGTTCTGAGGCACTAAATCACATCATGGGAACAAGCAAAACTTGGCTGTGGTACCTGAGGCTTTCCCTGCCTGACATATTACACTGTCAGGCTTTACAAGGCGCAGTAGATCTCCACATTTGAACTCTGCTGCACACCCTGTACTTTCCCCTCTCACTCACTCTTTCTTTAATTTGTCAGATGAAGTTCTCTTTATTCAGAGTACATGTATTCCTGATCTGTACATAGAGAATTTAGTAAGAGTTCACTTAAAATGTGTGGCTTGAATAGATAAGCAGTCTTTCTGAAGAGCTCTTTGATGAATTTTAAAAAGTAGCACTGACTTGCACTGCTCGAAATAAATATGCAATGCTTTCTTTCACCTGAAACAAAAATTGGCTCAATGACTGTGCATAGCTCCTAATAATGTCCTTAAAAGTACAGCTTTTAGGATACAGTTAGATAACTTTCATAATAACAATTCAACTTGAAATTTCCTAGCCACAGCTAGGGGATACATTTATTTTATAGTAACCATAGATATTTATCAATGTTCTTCTTAGAGAATACAGCTAAACTGAACAGTTGATTTTTAGTGCAACACTGTTTTGTCAAACCTAACTGCAAATCCAAGAGTGTCTGTTAGTTGCCCTCTGTGTTTTCAGCTCAGAACAGTATTAATTTATAAAAATGGCTTATAAACCAGCTTACATTGTGAAAAAAACAGTGTTCAGAGAATAAACCCAGGATTTTCCAGTGTGTCAGTGGTCCGTTTGACACATTTTAAATAACTACGTATTTTAGGTGACTGTCCATTAAAAAACAGTGTGTGTCTTGCTGTTGCTTATATCAGTTTTGCTTCTTTGATTTATGGAAATCACCATGAAATGGAAATGGCATCTCCACAATATTAGAAGTAGTAACTATTTCAATATTTTGTTAACTGAATTATGGTCTTATTTGGTGCAGGTTGTCAATAAGTGACCAAAACTAAAAGTCTGTAAAAGACCACTAGCATAGATGGTTTGCGCTGTTTTGGTCTGACCCAATGAAATTGATACAAGTGAATGTGTGTGTGTGTGTGTATATAGATAGATAGACACATATATATATTTATGAGTTATCTTTTGGTTCAGAGATCTGTATTTCCTTTATATTTTTCTTTTTCTTCTGTCATATTGGAGCTAACCAAATGCAGGTATCCCAGGTTGGACAGGGCTTTGAGCAACCTGGTCTAGTGAGAGGTGTCCCTGCCCATGGCAGGGGGTTGAAACTGGATGAGCTTTAAGGTCTCTTCCAACCCAAACAATTCTATGATAAAATGGCAAAATGCAAGTTTAATTCATTTTGAAGACAGTATGCTTAAGAAAGGAGAAGGAACTCGAATACAGACATCAGGATTTGACCATTTGACGGTAAAATAATTTAATTTCACTAATGGAATGAAGATGCCTTGTGTGAATAATAGTATCAGCTTTTCTTTGCAATCAGGAATCTTCCCCCTCCCACCTAAAAAGTAATAATTTTTAAAAGGTCAAATTTGGAATTACCTCTTTGGTAACAATTACACAAATCAGAAGAGGAGGAGCTTAGAAACCCACCTTTGTCTTAGAAAACCTTAATCTGATAAAGACTTGTGGAAAAAGTAAGTACATGTTTGCTGTCATTGAGCTGAATGGATATCATCTGCTATTCAGCCAAGATTCCAGCCCAGGTTCTTAGAGTTGCCTCATGTCACCAGTAGGTTTGTTGTTATCCGTGAGATCCTTCAGCTTTTCCCTCTATGCCTGTTCATGAAAGCCTGATAACTATAATAAAGTAGGATGTTTTGTCTTGCTCCCTTGGACAAGATTAGAAAGAAGGTCTAATTTGCAGATATCTTTTACCTTTATTACTTCTCTTTTGTGGTTGCAGTATTCTTCTGTCTTTAGGGCTCTTAGCAAGAAATTTTCAGTGAAATGCTAACATTAAACAAAACCAAAAGTACTAGAGTTAAGAAAATTAATTTAAAAGAACAGAAAAAAAATTACTAAATGTCTGTAAATTTACTCCTCTTAGAGTCTTAACTGGATAAGTCATTCTCAGCTTTGTTATAAAGGGCAAAATAATAAGGGGAACACATACTGCGTGATGGTAATTCTGCTCTTTAATCAAATTGCAAGCATCCCCTGCTGAGCACTATGAGCTCCTTCACGCAGTTAGAGGTCCCTATAAAGCCTTGCCAGGGAGAGCCAAAACTGACATGTCTCTCACCTGGGATTTCCATATGGGAAGGCTCAGAATCTGTATTTCTAACGAAATGGTCGCCATTAGGATTACGAGCTAGGCACAGTGAAAATGTTCAGTCACAGAACACAGTCACTTGATCTCGCCACTGAACCTGGAGAGGGGGATCTGAGATTTCAGTACACCTGAAGTTCAATCTCGCCTTTGGAGGTGACCGATAAACTGCGTAAAGCTTAGATTACATATGAGGAAACATTTCTTCACTGGGAGAGTTGTCAAGCACTGGAACAGGCTGCCCAGGGAAGTGGTTGAATCACCATCCCTGGAGGTATTTAAAACACTGTCTACCCCAGACACCACAAAGGGTCTCTTAGCAATTAAAAATCACTTGCCACCACCTCTGAAATCCAACCAACCTTGGGACTATGTCTCCCAAGGGTTGTCCTGAGCCTTTCTTTGTTGTGACTGTTGCTACCTGATAAGAGCTGCTACACTTGTTTCAGAGTGTCATTTGTCCCTAACTGGTTACCATGTGTTCCCAATGGAGGGCCCATGTCTTGCGAAATCTTTGATCTGAGTTTGGCCTATACAAATTATTCCACAAGATCACTTTGTCCAGTCAGGCTTTTTGTGTAGCTTATTATTTCAGGCTTTTACTATGTTAAGTCGTAGGATAAAACAGAAACATTTAGGAAGTGTCAGCACCAGCATTTACACACCTACTCACTAGTTCTAGTTAATTGGTGATCAGTTAACTCGAAGCAAGAGAGACACACACTAAGCCAACACATAATATGACTTTCCAGAAGTGCATTTTGTTGCTCTTTCTTCCCAAACTCTTGGATTTCGGCAGGGAACCGAGTTAGAATTCTCAAATAAGCTCAGCTGTAGCCCACCTTTGATATTTCCAGTCTCTTTCTCCCAGTCAAATATTCAGAAAAGGAATTTTTTTCCTGGGTCAGTCCAGCTGAATCAATGTACTTTATCATGGAGAACATCTTTTGAGACATAAGAGAATTTCCCTTTCTATGGAAGTAAGTTAAAAGCTCACTTTTGTTATTTGTCATTAATAATTTCCCACTTGAAATGATCGTATACTTCTTGAGATTGAAATAATGTTGAAGTCAGCCTCTTCAGTGTTGTTCTCATGACTTTTTTACTAAAATAATAAATGCCAGATGCACAGTATATATTTGCATTTGTTATGGTTGGGTATTAAAAGACAGTTGCAATTAGGAGATTGTGCAAGTATTAGGGTAATATGTAAGATCCAAAAGTTAAAATGAGGTTTCAGAAACTAGTCCAAACTCTCCAGTTTTAATGCTTACCACGGGTTCTCCTCTCATAATAAAAACCAGGCTATGCTCTCTTTTGCACAGTCTTCCTGGCGGTGGGTTTCAACAGCACTTCAGCAGCAGAGGACTGTATCGTATCCTATTTTGCAGAAGACGAAAGCAAGGTGCAGAAAATCACATTATTTTTCCCCAAGGTCATCTCTTAATGGAGGGGCAAAGATAAACTCATTATCACTCTCATGAAGTATCACAATGATACATTTCACAGAATTCCCAATGTTGGCTTTTCTTGTGTAAAAGTTAGTTATGAATAAATTCTTAATAACAGCAGGTTGTGTCAAGCATTTTTCCTTTTTGATAGTAGAATGTAACCATTGCTTAATCCTCTTTGTTCTTTATAAAGTAATTGTTTAAACCACAGGCATAGATCAGGTACACGGGAAAGTCCCTCCAGTTTTAGATCATTGGCAAGGATATGGGATGTACTGCATGTTTCACTTGCTGTATATCATTGAAAATACAGAGGACTTCACAGCAGAGGTGTATGTTTTAGGTTTGCACACATTTGTGAGAATGTTAATACCATGTTGTGGGAATAGCACTGAGTTCCCTGTTATCATGCAAGCAATTGCTAACTGTAGACCTCTGACTTTGTAATTTGTTCTTTATGGACTAGCCTGCAGCCAATAAGCAAAATCAATAGTCTTTGCTGAAAAGTAAGCAAGTGCCAGTGTGTTATGTGACAGGTGAAGATACATGTGCTTACCAGGGGTCAGAGGGCCACATCAAATTTCTCTCTGACTTCTTTTCAAAAAGCTAAATCCATTTAGGGAGCATTCGTCATTGGAAAATGTTGCAGTGGGGAATTAGACAGGCTTCTGCTCTTCTTTTCTCATTTAACGATGTTTGTTTTCAACAGTCTGTTCAATAATGTCACTGAGAAGAAATTATGTGAGAAGAATAAAGTGCTTATAGTCTATTTATTTATTCATTCATTTCTGTAGAATAACACTAGCTGTTGCATTCTCATGTTTATTAATGCTATTGTGGCAGTCCAAATATTTGTTTGTTCTCATTTTCCTTTGGAAAAAAGGTGTGGAACAGATTACTGACTGTTTAAGCCTTAGGTGAAGGTTACACAGCTCCTAGCATCTTACCCATTGTATAAGCTTTTGTTTCCTACCCTCAAGTGCAGCATCTAACTATACGGCATAATTCTAATACTGCACAGAGTTTAGGAAGTCTCTTGCAAGTGGAATGACCAGGATTGAAGCCATTCAGAAGTCTGCTAGAAAATACAACACTAGCAGCCTAAACGTGTGCTGCTAGCCTGTGATAAAACAGGCTGTTTGTGGTGAAAGCAACTGGTGCAGTTCCCTCTTTTGCATCAAATGCTGAATGTATTTCAGTGTTCTGAGGTCTACAGAAATCACTGTTCAAACCAGCCCTCATCTCTCAACATAGCAGACTATAATGAAAGACAGAAAGGGAAAGGGAAAAATCCAGCAGAGGAGTTTTATCTGAAATCCTGAAGTGGCTTAGGCTCATAAAATACCAAAGACAAGGACTTGCAGTATTTGGAAGTTAAAGTTATAGTGTCTCTTAATGTTTAAGTGCTCAAGTTATGTTGTTTTGAAAACTTTCAGTCTAATAGGAAAAATGATAGAAGGCTTAATGCCATTGTTTGCTTCTTATAGAATGTAGTTGCTCCATTTAATAGCCTGGACTGCTGCCATAGTACCATCATATACACATGTGCAGGAAAAACAAACAGTTACCACACAGGTTCAATCAGATTAAAGGTTCCCTGTGTGAGAGCTGAATACCAAAAAACAGATTGGTGTGTTAGATTTCTCTTGTGTCCTGTTTGATTTTAACATGCAGAATAACTGTCTCTTAATTTTGCTGCCTAGCTTTCTACATAGCTGGGATTTCTTTTGCTGCTGACTGCACAAATCATTACCATAATACTTTCTCTCAGTTGAGCACTGCTTTTGAAGATGCTGAATGACACCTGATGCTTCCAGAAAGCTGTACCCTTCAATCTGGGTACTGCCATGCTTCATGCTACCGCTTGATCACAGTTTCAGGATTCACAGGCTGCTTTCGACACCATGTTATATCTGGTGAATGTTCCAGTGTTCAGTAAGACAAATTTCTAAAGTGATTCACAGGCCCTCTCAGCTACCAATAGTAAGAAATGAGGAAAGCTCATTTTCATCCTCTTCAAACAAGACTGCTGCCATCCTAGCCTTTAGCTACAAAACATTAAAATAACATGTTTAGCTAGAAAACCTATAAGCTCCACAAACTTCTGTATCACTGAATTCAGTTACTGCAGGATCATCTTTTTCCTACACTGTTTCAGTTTGTTGAGAAATAGTTCTCTTCTTGACATGAATTCCCAAGCAAATGCTGGTAGGCAACTGGGAAAAAAAAAAAAGGGGGCAGGATCCAGATCCTGTAGTTGATTCTCTCTCAGGGAATGGGTCTGTGAGCAGGCTACAAACCAACCAAGAACCAGCCTTTCCATCTAAGCGGTTGTAAAAATAAACTTATAATGGAATTTTATAGTTTGTGAAACTAAAAGATAAACCTTCCTATCATCTGCTTCCCTTCATAGCGTAACACAGTCGCTGTTCTGCAGTGACAAGATGAGATAAATCTAAAGTGACTGGAGACATCCCCTGAGCTCGAGGCTGCAGAGGGTTGAGGTTAAGCTTGAGGTTTGCCTGCTCAGACCCTTTTCTTTCTTTTATTTTTTTACTGGGCCTTAAACCTTTCCCACACTAAATAAATGCACTTTTATAGGGTTTTTCTTCACAATTGCCAAGGTTTGTAGCCTTATATTAAAAACTCTTCTTGCTGACTCAAAGTGCTTCTTTGTTGCTACTAGTCCCTCTCTCCCCAAGGGCTACAGTCCCTTGAATAGTGCCACATTCTAGTGCTTGGCCCTGCTGCCTTGCTGGGCTTACATTGGAGCTTTGGGTCTAAACTGTTTTGAACTTCATATCCTGGATCTGCTTTTGGTCACTTGAATATATCTATTGATCTTATTGTGTGATGCTACATCTTTCCAGCTCTCATTACTGCTTTGCTACCGCATCATCATTTGTCTGGGTAGATGCAGCATTCAGAATTAAATAAAAAGAGGGTCTAGTTTAACCAGAAGTCTCTTTTAACTTCCCCAGAACACTATCATTTATTATTTTGTCTTTTTCTTGCTTTTTAGTATTGCAAATATCAAAAGAAATTATCAGCAAAATTAGTCTGGTGCTTGTCTCTTCCTATTTCATCACCAACACACAATGTATACCATTTACAATAACAACCCCTATCACTTTTGTGATGGCCCTGCTATGCATTTGGTGTGACACATGCAAAAGGAGAGCAGCTCATGTTCTAATAGATAACAAAAGTTTGAACATGCATTCTTCTTGGCAGCGGTCTCCAAAACTGTGATCTTTTGAGATTTTAATTTTGAGGGCTATCCAGATCATATCACCGAAATATCTTGTTTCTATGCAGCTCATCAGCTGCAAGATGTTCTTTTTTCAGTATCTTCATTCTGGACACATTAGAATCAAACAATGTCTTCCTTAGAGGAATACTTCATTGCAGTTTTGTTACCCTTTCTTTCTCAGTGTGTCACTGTGCAAAATGTCATGGGTTGTATGTGCCTGCAAGATCAACTACAGAAAATGTACCTTATTCTTAAATTAAGCCTTATTCTGGAAGGGAAACAAATGAACCTGTCTAGAAAGCAACAGCATCTCTGTGAGAACAAGTCATCTTCCATATTCTTACCTATTGTTGTCCTTCATTTACATTTGCCAGTTTGCTTTCCTTTAAGCCACCTTAAGGCATAATTGATATTCTCCTATTTTGTTAATGGTACTGCATCATATATTTATGTCACACTTTTCATTATTTCTCTCCTTTTCAAAATCACTGTAAGGATTACCTGCTTTATACACATGTTCTTGTAGTGTGTGGAATTGTGATGATGCTAAGATGATAATGATAACAAAATATCATTCATATCTATATAAAGCCTAGAGAAGAACAGAGGTAAATTCTAAAATAGTTTACACAACTGATTCTTACCTTAATAATTTAGAAGTAGTTTACAGAAATAGTGGAAAATCAGGGACTTGCAATGTTTCTGTGATCAGTGTCTATCCACTACATAAAATTATTCCTGCTGAACCTAGTGGATTTTGGAAAAGGGTCTTGGAGTGGCAGAATGGAAACTAGAATGAGACCAACGATCAATAAAAATTCAGAAGACCGTGTTTAATTGTTTCTTAACTGTTTTGTTAAATCTTTCTTTTCCGGCAATCATAAATGGGATAAATTTATTCAATTAATTTTGCTTTTTCAGTTTCTAATAGTAAGTAACAGGCTGATGATTCATTATTAGAGATTCCTCCTAGAGCAAGTGTTGCAGCTAATACCTTTATTCATATACAGAACACACTTTGAATCATATGAACATATTTTTGCCAAAGCAGGCCTCTGGCCTGCAGTTCTTCACTGGTAGTTCATTATAAATGCTGATCATTCAAAAGTCCTTTGTAATGGGATATCCACAACTGTGTGATTGGTGACCATAAATATTCCTATTGATATAACCATTCTAACTGATTCTTAAGCCTATCAAGGCTGAAGAATGTCTGTGGGTATACACTGGTAAAGCTTGCTTTGCTTTAAGGTGACTATTTTGCAGTGCTTTCTACCAGAAAAAAAGGATTTTTAAAACTATTTATGATAAAGGGAGGTCTGCATGATTAGAGTGCAATTCAAGTCAATTGACTTCAGAAAAAATGAACTCGTGTATTAGGTTGTCTTTGCATAAATAACTTTTCTTTGCAGAAAAAATGAGATTAGGCTGCCAATTGGATCAAAAAATACTTTAAAATGGATTATAATTCAAGTAGATTTCCAGTGTTAAAAAGAATGAAATGACTAGTAGTGAACAAGGTTCTCCTAATAAGAAGTGTTATGTCTGACCAGCTCTCCGGATAAGTTCTACTGCTTTCTGCAAAGCAGCAATATTCACTTCATTTTTTATCTCTTAACAGGCTGAAAAAAAGGTATCAATGTTACTTAGCTGCAATGCAAATAAATATTCATAACGATGGCACATGCATAGCTAATTGAACAGGTTTTGTTAATATTATACTAGATATTCATGGACATGTGCCTTTTTCTATAATGAAAATACTGCCTAAGGCTACCTTTGTTTTTCTTGTCAAGAACAATTTATGTGCTTTCATTTAAATGAATATAAACTTCTATTCTCATGACAAAGTAATTCACCATTAATTTGAGTAAAGAATTTCTTTATTCCCTTTGTGGTGCTTTTTTATTGGAAAAGAAAATCCTAAATGTATCTCAGGAATTTTCTCTGTGCATTCTGTCTAATTTCTGTAATAACAGACATGAATGTGCAGGGATTTCAGTGGTTACTTGCTAGCTAAATATGGGATACGGGCATATAAGATTTTATTCAAAATTAATCTGAAAAGATTTTTCTTGAAATAAAGGATGCCTTCATGATGTTTTAAATTTTGCAGGCACAATTTAGGAATATATACATTAAAACCACTGCCCTTTTCTTTATTTCCTTTTTTAATTCTTGCTTTATTATTTGTAGTCGAAATTCTGGTCCTCAAAAATGTTTCGAAAGGTGAAGAGAGCAAGGTAAAGGCAGATATGACAAATGTAACTGAAAAAACATAACCTGGATGAAGATACTAGCTGCTGAGAAACAGATAAGGGGTTTTAGCTCCCCTTTATCAGGTAGCAAAGTATATATTCCTTCTTCCATGGGACTCTTATTTCCTCCTTTTCTTAACTGTTTATGCGTTCTTCTCATTTAAATTTCAGTGATGTTATTTAGAGGTAACAAATGGTGCTAACCACTGATTTAACTAATGAATTAATCCAGATGGCAAATTAAGGCTGTCTAGTAAATAGAATATAACTCTTTCTATTAGAACAGTGAACCTGAGGCTACTCTGCTGCCTGCAACATCTAGGTTGTTGGCTACACTATGATTGTTTCACAAAGTGCCTAAATTACAATTCTTGGCAATGATCTTTTAATCAAATGCTGATATACATCATACAGTTCAAACACTTAAAGGGGGAAAAAGCAGGTAAACATTAAGTGTTACTGGAAATGGTGGATCCAAGGCTATATAATAAGGAATTTCTTGACTTCTTTTAAAAATCCTTTCAGTGTTATAAATTAGTACTTTAAAAAAATCACATATTTGGCTTTCAGGAGTGATAAGGTCTATATAGTGTTTTTTCAGGTAGTTATAATGCAAGTCATTATATATTCTCATTATGCAGACCTGTAGTTACTCCTCATTGTGTTTCGTTGGATTTGAGAGCCTTTTTCTAACCATAAGAAATTAGTTAATGGTGAAATCTGTTCACTTACAGCCATATCACTCTGAGTGAGGGAGGTGACATGCTCTTTGCGATGCACAGCCTTACCTCATGCTGGATTTGAGATGGTGTCTCAGAGTAAACAAGCTACCTTTGTTCTTCTGCTACTGACATCATTTAGACCATTCAGACATTAATTAATTTGGAAAGCTAGAAAGGGAGAGGTTTTCCCATTGGGAAGGGGCTATCTAATGTGATTGGTATAGCCCATGGCTTATGTTGCCTTACCTTAAAGTTTGGAGAAGCTATTTTAGGTTAAACATATGCTGCATCCTGAAAACCTGCAAAGTTGGCTAACATCCGAGTGTACAGTATTTAAGTATGATACTGAGTTTAGGAGGAGAAAAATTATAAGATCAAATTGAGGTAGATTTTGGGATGCCAGATCTTTAGAAAAGCTCTCTGATTTGTGGACAAAAATGACTGACTTGCTTGTGGCCTGCTATTTTTCTTACAAAACCAAAACCAAATCTGGATGGAAGGTGGCATGAAAAACTCTCTCTGAAAAGGACAATAAGAAAATCAGAAGATTGTTATCAAATTAATGTAAGAAAAGGACATTTAATTTTTTACTTGGCACTTGTCTCAACTAGTTTTCTAACCATATTTACAGGGATTTTTTTTTTTTTTTCCATGTAAAATCATTGTAGATAGAAAGAGTGGGATTTTAAATAATTCTTAAAGATCATTACCCACCCATGCAGGAGTAATATGGCTTGGAAAAAAACCCCAACAATGACTTAAAACACTGAAAGGCTTGGGTTTCTTTCTTTTTGGGGTTGGTTTGTTTGTTTGGGGGGGGGGGGGGGGGGGAGATTTGTTTCAGTTTGGTTTTTTCCTTGTTTCAACATGAGCAAATGCAGCAGAACTTCCTAGGTAGCTTCAAAAATTAGAGGATTCTCTAAATGCTGCTGGCTTGTGAAGTGAGGAGAGGACCTGGAGGGAATTAGACGTAAACTACAATGAATGATTGAAGCATCTTCATATTTCTGTTCCTTTCCCATTCTTGTTTGTACACTGCTTTGACAATGTCTCTAATCCTTGAGAATGACTTTCAGCTGCTGTATCCTGAATGTCACCACATCCCTTCACCCACGGGGGTCTGCTTGTTTGTTTGGGTTTTATCTTGTGTTTTTAACAACATTTCCTGTTGTGTCCAGGTTTTTAACTTCATTTTTTCATAGTAAAATATATTCCTTCCTGGGTCTAGGTTTATGCTTTTACCAATCCATAGCTTAACAAATCTGGGACCTGCATGAGGTGGCTGGGATACACCCTGAGTCACCATGGGCCATCCAGGCAAGGTTTGAACCAGCACCAAGCATTCTCAGCACCTCCAGCCAAGAGCAGCCCTGCCATGGGAGCCAGCTCCAGTTAGGGACAGCAGCAAACAACCCTTCTCGTGGCCAACATTTCCTCCCGAAAGTTTCACCCACCCAACAGAAAACTGTGCAGGTGCCAGTTTTGTGATAGTGCCACCTGGTGATTTCTAACATCACCAGTGGGACCTTTAGAGTGCTCTGGCCAACTTCAGCTCCCTTTGTGTTCACAGGAGTTGACTTTATGCAGAAGTGTTTGGGTCCCTGCAGGATGCCTTTGGAAATACTGGCTCGTTTGTTTTCCATACATTGTAAACATCAATTCGTTCTCCTACTCTTAGCCAGTATTGCCCTTTGTGTCTTTTGGCTTTCAGTCTAGCAAGTGGTATAATTGCACTGAACTAATTGTATTTAGATGGGTAGTTAAACAAACTAAGAAACAAGCAGAAAAAGGGGCTGACTCAGCTTCTTCAAGGCCAGATCATGCCCTGAAGATCTCCAAGAATGGTGAATACTTTGTAAATAACACCAGGTAGTGATAAGAAGCAATAACTCTGTAAAATCCTTAATTGAGTCAGATTTCATGGCATTGCTTTGCTCTGTGTATGCTTACAGAGGTAAATCTGTGAGTATTCCACAAGAATTACTGCATTTTCAGACTAGTGAAGGAATATTAGCAAAATGAGAATGGATACTTCTTCCAAATCAGTGGTCATATTTCTCAATTCAAGTTGCTGAACTGTCCAGACTGTCTAAAACAATACAGATTTTTACCATATATAGCGTGTAAAATCATATTTCATAGCTTAATGTAAAACAAAAGCCTTATCAGTAAATCCTTTTATGATGTTGCTACATATTATTGCCTGCCCAAACTATTCCTGTAAAAGCTATTTAAATGCTGCTTGGGAGAGGTACTGTATGTTTGGCAGAGAAGCCTTTTACTATCAGCAAGAAGCAATGTATTTGTGTGTAATGCATCAGGAAAATATTCTGCATACAGCAAATGCAGGAAAGTCTCATATTATACAGGATAAAAAGTTGAATCAGTGTGCACTGCTGCATCCTTTGCCAACAGAAGTGTTGCAATCAGTTGTCGACCTTGCTAATAGCTGAGAACTGAATGTGATTCTTCCTGTAGCTACTCTCTTCCACAGAATCAAGCATATTGTGAAGAAGCAGATTTGCAAATGGATTACTTTCTCTTTGTTACAATGCACTGGGTGGTTTTAGCTTTACTTGTTGCGTGGTTCCATGCAGTAACAAAACCTGCAGATCCTCTGACACCCCTGTCATTGGATATGCAAGATCTGAAGGAGGAATCTTATAAAGATGTATTCTTATTGTGCTTTTAGTATTCCCAGATTTCACTATTATTAATATTCCTTAAAAGGGAAAGCAATATAGAAGCCATATCTGGAAAGCCATATATATGTTCAGCTGATGTTGGCTTAGTGGGTAACCTTATACCACACCACATCTTTTCAAAGATCTGCTTTCCATCTGATAAATGAGAACAAGGAGGCCAGTCTCCTTTAACATTGTGCACAGGGACTTGCTGATGCAAATCTTATATCTTTTAGCTTCAGTTAATTTAGCAAAGCAAAAAGTATTGGACAACATAATTTCTATTTTCCTCTGTTCTGCAAGGCTGCCAATAGTCATGGCAAGCGACAAACAGGAGAGTAGATCTGACTCTCCAGTATCTGTGAAACTCCCAGCCCACCTATGTGGACAGAGGTGTTTTATGGAGCTTCGCTTGTTCATGGCCTTCCCTGGTCCTTAAGAAAAGGAAAACTTGTTTCTTTGCATCTTGGCAAAAGTCAGAAATACTTAGTGTTTCGCTTGTTTACTGAATCCCATTGCAAACATATTAACAGCTGAAGTCCAATTCATCACCTCAGACCACATTAAAAGTGCTATACAATCAGGTCATTTAATGATGTCTTTTATGGTCACAATAAGATAGTTATAACAAGAGACTTAAACTTTCATGTTTCTTAATTAAAGAGATTTTCTAAACTAGTTGTAACCTGCATTTGGCCTTATGATGCCTCCCAGAATAACAATGATCTACCAGTTAATACGTAAGGGCTCGTGACTGACTGTTGCTCCTCTTCTTCTGCATATTAAGTACTTTCATTAATTAATATTCAGCTTGCTTGCTTCTTGCACACAGGACATCATCTTTGCACTAGGTTCCCAATAGGCAAAAGAATAATCGTAGTTTAAATGAAAAGCTTTAGAGATCCCTTTGAGTGAGGTGTTAAGATTACAAATATGAAAAAGAGTTCAGGGGCTAAAGAAATTGAAGAGTCTCTTTATTGCAACAAAAATATGGCTTTAACTGGTTTGGTTTGGTTTGGAAAGTCAAGGTGCCTATTATCTATAAGAATAATTTAGATGTATTGTTTGGAGTCTTATTTGGGTAGAAACTGCAACCAACTCTTTGAAATCTATACCTTCAGATATTTCAGCACATCTACATTCCCATTCTTTTCACTCTTGTTTCCAAAATAGCATATTTTTAGGACTGGTTTTGACATAGGTCTCTCATTTTATTGTTACTTACTTGATGCACACTCATATGAGTTCCAGTTCGCACAAATGAGATCAAAGTTTCCAATTCAAATCTATTTCTTAATGAGCTGAAGACTAAAATGCTGTACACAACAACTTCTGTGGCTTTCAACTAACAGTGTTGCCAGGATGAACTATCAGATGGCAAAAGCAGTTTAGCTTGATAACTCCACAGAAATCCTGAAAATCAGAAAACACAGCAGCTCATTACAGTGCTACAGTTGAGTGCAAGTATGTCTTTATTTTGGAAACATTGATTCTACAGTTGTTTTTCTTTAATGAATGTCATTAATTTCTACAGAAATGACATTCTAACGCTCTCCAGTGCTGCAAGTAAAAATTATAAGTAAATATGATTTTGTGTGTGTGTGTGATAAACTAACCCACAGAATATACATATTTATCCCGTATTCAGAAATCCTCAAACTACTAGAGATTTCATCACCACATCCCTACACTGTGGTCTGACCCTATTTGCAGTCTCTTATAAAAGCAAATAAAAATACATACATTACAAAATTCACCCCACCAGAAACTTAAAGTTTAGGAGCCTGCACAGCCTGCAAAGCAGATCTGTTCTGCAGCTGCACATTAGCTTATTTTTAAGGTAGCTCCCCTGTCATGGGACCAGGAATTATTTTGTTGTTCATTTGCTTGTGCTTTTTTTCTTTCTTTTTTCTTTTTCTTTTTCTAACAATAAGTCTCCCTTTGGGATATGTCACTTGAAGCTTGTGTTTGTCATGCTCCTGGTGCAGGGGGAAAAAACACACTAAATTCAATCTTTAAATTAAGCTGTAACCAAGCTTGTATATTCATTAGAGGAGAAAAATTCTCTTCTGAGAAGTTCAAATTGTTTATTGATTTTCATTTCTGTGTTCAAGTGAAGCTTGAGTAAGTCTGTCTCGCTGCAGTCCCTCTGGGGCAATGCTGCCAACAAGTGCATCACATTTCAACCCAAGTGAGCAGTTAGCAACAAAAATCTGAGAATTCCTTTAATATTAATAAACAGTTAGAGGGTGATATTTCCAGTTCAATATAGCTGATTCTTTTGCAAAGGGAATAACAGGCTTGAATTGCAGGCTATAAATGACAATCTTCTTGAAGAGTCTTAAAGTAAAATCAGGTGAGTGGAAAGTGCAATTAGTGGCATGCTGTTTGGGGAGTGGGAGGAGGGGGCAAATACGGAGAGAAGGGGCTGCTGCTACATTCCTCTAAATTTTTATAATGTCATATTGACCTGATTCTGTTCAACTGTAATCACCTTGTGAGTCTCTTGGCAAGGAGAAAAACACACACAATAGTAGTTACAGACACTTAATATCTCTCTTTTTAGTCTCTTCTTAAGAATGTGTTAAAACAAAATATTTGAAGTGAGCAACTGTTACTGCTTAGAGGAACCTAGAGCCTGCCTTGGAGGTGGGCTGAGTGACTGAGTCTTAGTTTTTGTAGTACTGCTGTCTCTTGCAAACCATTTAAATATTGCACTGCCGAATAACAAGTGTGTGGAGCTATTTGTCTTCAGTTTCTAAAGGTTGATTTCAATTAAGAAATCTAATTAAATGAATTTGAGTTTATTAAATATGTTGTCACATTTTTCACCCCAAGATGGAGTTTTTTTACCCCTTTCCTCTCCAAGTTCGTATGTAGGAAGAAAGAGGTTTTTCTTCCAAATAAAACATATTTATATGTTCCAGTTATGTCACTGGTTAGGAACACTTAGTCAACAATGTGCAATAAGACAGTAAAGATAATTCTAGTTTCTCCTCCTAAAGATAAACAAGAAAGCACCATTTCACGCCAAACAGAGGAACATATCAACACAAACACATAGAGGATTCCCCTCTCGTATAGACTAGCCACAGGGCAAAACTGTCAATAAAACACTTGAAAATATTCCACATAGAAATGACCAGCCATGTCCTTCAATAATTCAGCAGTTACTAGATGATGTAAGAAACAGGAAAAAAAGTGGGGGAAATAATCTATTATCTGGGCATCTATTACACTGTGCAGAAAAGAAAGGTAATGACTGAATCCTCTCTTTAAGTAAGGTATCATAAGTATCATTGGGCATCTATTTCATCATTCCTGCAGGCAGTTTGATTAATGAAAAACTGGGAAAGAATCCAGCTTTATCTTCCCCTCTTAATTCAACTCTTTATAAAACTCTTTCTCTGATATTGTTACATCTGCTTTGATTGGTTCCCTCCGCTGTTGCCTTGCACAACATGCCTCAGCACACCCAGCTTTGAGCTTCGTAAGCTGCAACTAGGGCTGATACTCCTGGGGTTATCCACCACTTTTTTTCCCTCTCCCACTTCCCGTCACAGGCTGTGTATATAAGTGGAGCCTGTGTATATAAGTGGAGCCTGTGAAACAACTTCTGACCACTGGAACAAGCAGGTCAGCACAGAAAGAATTAAAAGACTGTTTTAAAATATGGTCTGTGTGTTCAAAGTTTCATAATTTCAAAGCATTCTCTGCCTTTTTTTTTTCCTCCTGAGATATTCATGTTGCATGTAGAATGTGAGGATGTGAAATATTCATTTCAAATGGGTGCTGATTAAAACATAATGGGAAAGTCATCTATTTCTGAAAGCTCTATTTTGGACAAGATTTATTCAAGAAAAATTAAAATAAGATTCTAAAACTTGCTCTGAAGATTAATTTTTTTTTAAGAAGGGAATTTTGAAAATGCCTGAATGATGACTTAGTTACTGAACGATTTTAAGTGCCAAGTGATGTCTTTTAATTCCATTTAATTTTTTCAGCTAAATTATTTAGGCACTTTTCAAGACGCTTAACTCCCCATTGTTAATGCATAAGCCAGAAGAAAAAGAAGCTGGGCTGTTCCTAAACAGCCCATTCCCATGGAGACAGAGGCTCAGATTACAAGTGGAAGGAGATTCCCTCCTTCCCTTTATCCGAATCCTCCTTTTTACCCCAGCAGACAGACTTTGGCTGCCAATTGGCTTAAGGTTCTACCTAGCTCCAACAGGGTTATTTCTTCATCTGTTATCTTTGTTTCTTATTGACCTTGTGCTTAAGTCTTTCTCATTGCTCTTTTCATGGATTAAGATGAGGAAAAGACACAGCCTGCTCTTGTGTTGCTGGTGGTGCTACAGCTGCTGCTGGCTACGGTGAGGTTTATCTCTATTTAATCTTTGGAGCTGTTCTATTATATAAATATATACATATATGTGTGTGCATAAATGTTTCTTGGAACAGACTGTTGAAAATGCATCTCCTACAGCTGAAGTATTTGTCAGAATATTTGTTAAAATGAAGAGCTGTGTATACACAAGAGATTAGGTGGGCTAATAGTTAGGTGCTTATGGCTTCCAACCAGCTTTGCCAAGGGACCTCAGCTGGGTCTTGCATGTTCCAGAAAATATTACATATGTGGAATGTGAACAGCTCTGAAATAGCAAAACTACAGCTGAAGGAGCTGAAGGGGGAAAGGGAATGTTGGTTCCCTCATCAGCCATTTGGGAATTTAAAAATTCGTTCAGTTAAAATACTATCCATAACATTTATAGGTCACCATGAATTCTTATAGTGGTAGCATCTCACTTTCCAGTTCAAAACAAACTGCATTTTGCTGGAGAATTTCCACAGTAGAGCTACTTAGTGTAGATGTGCAAAACGCATCAAGCTTCTCTCCATAGCAATTTGTTGCATGTTGTCAATCAACTAGATGCATGACTAGTGACCAATATATAGGACATCTGGGTTTTTCTGTTGAATTGTTTGTTAAAAAATATCTAGGTTCCTGTTGTTTCATCTTGTCCTGATTTTAGACAAATAACAGATGGGGTTTGATTATTTAGTGCACTTTTATGTTGAAGGGAAACATTTGTGTGACCGTGTCTTCTCCAGGATAATGGTCTTTTGAAAGACCTTCTTGAAAGACAGAAGACAAAAGGGGGAAGGAGGAAGATTCTGGTAAAAGGTCCTCTCTGTATTTCAGTAACTGGTTTCCAGATCCCCTTTTTCAAAGAACATCAGCTGACTTCTCTCTTTTATCAGCTATTACTCCTTTTTCAGGGCTTTCACATGCATATATTGTTTTGTGGGGTTCTAGAAGCAAAGTTTATTCTCTTAGAATATTTAATGTCTTCTCCAAAACTTCTGTTCCATTCAATGTATTGTCATCTGTCCTAGTAAAGTTACATGTTTATCTTTCTCACCCTCCTCATCATCCTTGAATGTGTACATGATGGTGATACTACCAAAGCACAGTTTTTCTTTGATGCAAAGCACTGCACAATTCCGCATCTGCTGCCTGGTGTGTGAGGGCTTAATTATCATTAAAGAGATCTGATTTATTTTCCAGAAATCAGTTTTCATAATAGTCTGACAGCCAAAAATTTGTTTCCTCACACCCTGAAAGCTCTTGAGCCTAACACTTGCTTATTTCCATGAAGGATCCCTGATTTACACCCCAAGAGGCAAGAGGAATCAGAATACCAGTGTGTAATGTCTTTAACATTGGAAAGATACCAGGCATCTAGTTTCATCAATCCCAATTCTGCCAGGCAACTACCTTAGAAGGAACTTAAAAAATACACAATTCTTGGAATCAAAGTCACCTTAGATCAGATGAATCAGGAAGGACATAAATTTTAAGTTAATGTTTTGCAAAGAAGCTTGTTTATTCACTTAGTATCAGAGGCTTCTACTTACTCTGGAAATAAGTTTTTCAATGTTTCAGTCAGTTCGTACATTACTACTTCTATTAGTACAAAAATCTGCCATATGTTTTTACAGTAAGCATGTTAATCTGAACACTGACCTTCACAGCATTGTCACTGGCTATGCTCAAAGCTGACTTTGTGGGAAGTTTTTTCATTGGTGTTGTCAAAAACCTTCAATAATTAAAGTTACTATCACATATGTACATTTTTTCCACTTTTCTTGTAATAAAAGAAGTCTCCTCTAGAGCAAACAAAAAGAGAAAAAATTAATTGATCTGACACTTGAGCTGAGAAGACATACTTTAAGGAATACCACTTAAAGGAAAAGGAAGTTTGGAGTCTCAAATAATTAAAATGAGAATTTGTCCAAGCAAATGAAGGTATTAGCTTTCTATATACTACTCCGTGTAGACTTGTGATGTCTTCCCATATGCCTTAGATTGCTGGACCTTATTTCTAAAGCAGCAGGATTAAGCTCAGAGTACATTTTTCAATGACAAAGGCAACAAAAATGCAATTAAAATATGCTAGTTTATTCAGGATATGTGTGGTGTAAAGAACTTTATTTCCACTTCAGCCTGCACATGTTTGTTTGTTTCATGCTGTAAATCTTTTCTAGATTTAGATGCTATACAGGGAATTTCTCATCTACATCTTCAAAGTTAGGTTACCAATTACCAATGCCTCAATCCTGATACAGCTGTTCTATGAAAGCAACCACTACATTGCCTAAGGAAATTATATAAACGTGGGAGAATATATTCCAATAAATTAGTAAACACTTAAGAAAATGCTGGAGGGGGAGACAACACACAAAACCAAAAGCACCCTCTGCTTTGGTAATGAATTAATAATTAATGAAAGGATTAAACCATTGTTCTTCAAGCTTTTGAGTATTCTCTTTTAGCCTAACTGGTAGCACTTCTCATTCAGAAAATGAAGACCTTAAATTACAGAGGTTGAGATTATGTGCTATCTATCTGCGTACCAGTCATGTTGTTCTATCAATTATTCTTACGTAGAAGATACTTACATTCTTATTTGTTTTAGTGGTTTGAAGTCCTTAGTGTTCAGCTGGCAGCAGAGAATATTTCAAGGCCCCCAAAACTTTTTATAAAGGCAGAATAAGTCAACAATATTTCACTACTTTTTTTTTTTTTTTTAGCTAAGATTGCAATTTTTTGAGTATTATAAAATCCTTTGGCTTTTTTGCCAATAAGAAACTACAGGATAAAGTCTTTAGCAGAGTATCTATCATAACCTGTCTTTATCTTTGCCCACAAGTTCCTTTGCAAGCAATGAAGAAGCCATAACAATATACTCTAACAATAGTGAATATCATCTGTGACTATATAAATAAATAAGACAGGCTAGGCATATGAAACAAGATCACTCCATCAGTTTGTGGTGTTCCCATAAAAGGAATGGAGAAGGCAAACATTTATAGGAAGGGAAGTTTCACCCATCAGAATAAATATGTCTGGTGGAGAAAAATAAGTGTGAGGAGATGTGCACACCTGATATTGAAGAAAAGCCCATCCAGGATTAATACATTGGAGAAACTGTTCAAGAGCTGCTCATCCATGTTAAAAAATACTACCCCTGTAATCCTGCCAAGGACAGTGAGACCTATTGTAGTTGACTGAATAAATACTGGTCGTTCGAGTTTAAGTGTCATAAGGGCAGCGGTAAGTTATGCACCTAATTTCTCTAGCACATCCAAAACATTTCTTTTCAAAAAGGGAGCCAGGTTCTTGGGCAACATAACTTGGTATGGCTAACTAAAGCAAATGGCTCCATTCCAGGCTTTTTGAGCTGCGTATCTTGCTCACCGTGCATCACGTTGCCTATTCACATGAGTCGTTCACTTTTAATTTTGCCTGAGATTCTGGCTTGTTTCTGTCTGCCAATTTTCACAATTATGGAAGAGATTTGTTTCATTTTGAGTAAGACTAGATTAAAAAAGTACTAGTCGAAACTTACATGAAAAGCTGCAATGCGTAAGAGGGTCACCAAGGGCAGGACAGAGCCCTTAGTCTGGACAGGATTTATTGTGATTAGGCAAGCTTTATGCCAGTCACCATCATTATCAGGAATTTTGCGGGTCAGGAACCAAAAGGAGATTGACCATATGGATGTGGACCTAATGGATTTGTATTTTAATAAACAGGGCAGGCTGACGTAAAAACGAACTTTGTTGTTGTTGTTGTAAAAAAAGTACAAAGAAACCTCATAATAAAGTATCTCGTGTTGGCTCATAATGCTCAACAAAACAAGAGGAGTCATAAAAAATTCATGTCGGGGCGCAGAGGTGGAAGGGAAATTCTGGCTGAAAAGGCATCAAACCAAGAGCAAGCATGTCAGGTCTATGTCAGTACATCCACAAGAGTTGTGTGAGAGAGCTAAGCCCAGTAGTGATGGGTCCCAGCTGCAACACCTGCCTGTCTAGGACTGTGGAAAGCATGTGCGTGACATTGCTTTTGCAAACTGTCTACTAATCTGATCCTGGTTAGTCCTGGTCGCCATCAAATTAAGAAAGCAGCACTAGAGTGTTTCTGCTGCTCATCTATGCACTCTGGGTACCAGCACCTAACCCTGTGTAATGAATCATCTGCATTATAACAGCAATGGCAGTTTAAAAGAACCCTGTTCACAACTGCTTCCCTCATTGCCAAAAAGTACTTCTGCCTCACTTAAGCCTATCCAACTATTTTTTGTAGTCACACTGTAAACCATGTAAAGAAAGATATATACTTTTAAACCCAAAATCTTTTACCTTGATTATTTGTTGTTTCCACAGAGCAGAGAGTTGAATTGGTTCAGACAAGAAGGCATATGAAAAGGGAGTAAGTGATGCAAGAGGAGTGAAAAATCTCTTTATCGCCAAAGAAAGCAGAGTCTGGATCCACAATTAACCCAGCAAGTACCTGCCTCCTGCAGATATCCAGGACCAGGACAAGCAAGGGTAGGTCTGTCACAGATGTGAAAGAGACGCAAGGAGCTAATAAAGCCAAGAGCAATAGTTTCTTTCTGCTTCAGTCTCTGAAGATGAGAGGTGAAGGTTCAGCACTTCGCCTTGTGCCTTTTCATTTTCCCCTCTTTTGTTTATGTCCCTTCCCTTTTCTTTAAGGCTGATGACTCCAGCAGAAAGAAAGGGGTGCTTCTATTCTCATAATCACCAATTGCTTTGCTGTAATAGAAAAGCATTAATACACAAAAGATCAATTCCATACAGAAACTGGGGAGACACAGTTTACTCCCCATAGTTTTCCAATCAAATAAATGTGAGAGCATCCACTTATCTAGTCAGCCAAACACATGAAGTTTCCAGACCCTATATAACTGTTAGTGATGACAAAAAGGTTTCACATTATCTACCTCATCCACATTTCCTCAAAGATCAATATAGCTGAGCACATCTTCTGCATACTTCTGTAGGAGACAAATATAAAACTTAGTTGCTTCAAATGTATTTAGAAACCAGTTTTTAAATGGAAAAGAAGGTGAGAAAATCTTAAAAAATATCAATACAGTGTTAGAATTGCATTATTTGAAACAAGGATGAATGGGATAGCGCAAAGTCAAAAGGATTTACTCAGCAACTTTCCAGAGGTGATAAATGATCTTTGTTAAAACATGGTTGGCAATATGCATTTTATTAACATGTAAAGTTTCAATTTGGTAATTTGAAAATGTCAGCGCTGAAATTCCTCAAATGGCTTTGCAGTGAGGGGAGGGAATATTAACGCCTCATACAAGCTTCACATTGCTAACTTCAGGCAAGTTCAAGCCTCTTGAAGAGCCATAGCTACTTAGCAGAATTGGGATTTCAATGGGTTGCAGTAAGATTTCTGCTGATACCCTGCAAGGTGGATTGGTAGAGGTTTAGGACTGGAACTTCCACAGTCTTTGTTTAAAAGCTCTTTTGAGCTCAGACAAAATATCTGGTGGCAGAGGAACAGACCCCAAAACAAATAGATTTGGAGGCTTCAGGTGCCACTCACCTCTCTGGAAATGCATCTCTTGTTTCCTGGGTCTTAGCTACAGGGGTAGTAACCCATCCCTACCATACTGTGGGTTCTGTGAGCTAGCTGATACCTGTGATTTACTGCTTTTAGTTCCTGTGTAGTCCTGCACTTCCACGTCTGTTCCACAGTGCTAGTTTCTCTTTTTTTCTTCCTCATATTTAATGATTCTTGGGCTTATGTTCGTTCACTGCTTTAAAGCTCAACCTTGATTTGCATTATGAAGCATCTTCTTAGTCTTGCAGTGTTCACCCCTACTGAAGAGTTTAAAAGGTGTGCTACACAGGAAGTATCTCTAGATTATTTCTGTCTTTACAAGCTAGGTTAACTACTATATCCTTCATGACACACAGCTCAGTTCCGGTGTGGCCAAGTAGAGAGCTTGGGGTATACTAAAGTATGTAGGACAGCAAGAAGACTTGGCCCACAGAGAGACACCAAAACTATGCCATGACATGTTTTGGTTTTCTCGTGAGTAAGCACGTAAAGCTGCTCCATTGAAAAATCCATGGTCATTCCTCCCAGCTTACCAAAATAGTGTGGGAGTGCTTTATGACCTCTGAAATAGACGAATTACTTGAAATAACATGTGCAGCAACATGGATCTTTAAGAATTTAATGTGTCATTCTTCAAGCTACAAAATGTGTGGCCTCTATATTTATGGATGCCCCACTTTTATGATAATGGAGTGATGAGTTAGAAAAGTAAAATATTGTCTACTAACAGAAGAAAATAATTCTTTAGCTATAGTGCCTTTATCTTCATGGCATGGCATGAAAATAACCAATAATATGATTCCTTTATCTTAGAAAGTGAGTTTCAGTAAAGCCAAAAGAGGTGTTGGACCCATTTCTGTTCCTCTCTGGTTTATTTTGGTTTTTACAGGTGAAATGTGTCTTACTCCAGGGATAATCGCATTCTGGACTGTAAACAATAGTGGAGAAACTCACTCATCTTATTTGTACAACATCCAGCACTACTGTAGTAAAAACAGTTAGTAATGGTAGCATGCATTCTCAGGAACACTCATGCAGTCCAGAACTTCTCAACAGTGAAATATTAAATCTGAAACTTTTTAATCAGCTTTGACTCATCAAAGCAGAAACCCTTCATGACAAATGAATATAGATTACACTTGAATATAAAGAAAATGTTTGAAAAGTTTCAGAACTGAAAGCTACCATGGCTTTGCCATTGCTTTTCATTTTAGTTTGTGAATTCACAGTTACAGAGAACTGAAAAAGAAAGAAAAACTTGGAAAAGAATTTAGAATTATCTAAATGAAACTCTATCACCTGACCAACATGATTTAAGGGATTGGGGGTGTCCTCAGTTCAAGAAATCACTCTTAGTTTTTAATTTATTCTTCATAGGTCTTTTTAAACTGTATATGTGCAGCATGAAGAACTGTAGTAAAACAAGGCCTCAGCTGAAGTGAGCATAGGATATGTTGATTTTTAAGAAGAAATCTTTAGATTCTTTTTTTTTTTTCTTCTAGGAAAATGGACCATTAAGCTTAGTTAAAAGGGAGAGAGGCAAACCAAGTCCTGGGTTGTCTTTAATGCGGCTTTCTGAAGATGGCTTTATAAAACTGAAAAGCAAAAAGCCATTTTAAAGTGATTTGCAAGAAGAGTATATACCTCTATAGAGAAACCTTCATTTGGGTCATTTGGATTTCTCTCTTTTCCCTGGAAGCAGCTAGTCAAAACTGTCTGTATGCAACAGAAAGATAAAAATTTCAATTAGGTTGAGTGCTGTCATAAGCAGACTACATGAGAAGGTTTGAGATAATATGCATTACATATTGATGTCTATCAGCCCTGAGAACACAGCCATGTTTTATTCCATGCCCCTTTTGTAGGTTTGGCAGCAGTGGCACCCAATAAAGGCCTAATCATATTAATTTATGCCCTTATCAATTATGCATTCAGATTCCCCTGATAGCTTGTCAGTTTTTATTCACTATTTTCTGAAAAATACGCCTATTACAGTTACTGAGCAAATAGGAGGACTGTCAGAAACTGAGATTTAAAGAATATTACTTAAAAGGGGTGGGTTTCTTTAATTTATAAATCTTGTATTATATGTCATGCATTTGTTAGTTTTAAAAGAGGTGACTGCAGGGACAGATGTCACATTAAGGACTTTCTGAAAACAAGGGGAGAAGTCTCCTTAAGAAAGCTCAGTGTTTTATTCAACTTTTCTTGAAAGCAAAGTGTCCTGTGGTCTGTAGATGTAGTAAAAATGTATCAGCTTTTTTAGTTTCATGTGAATTTGAGTTTGTGTCTCTCAAATGATGTGTGCCAATGAAGAACTTAAAAGTCTTTTCAGCTTGTAAACT
This sequence comes from Lathamus discolor, assembly GCF_037157495.1. Taxonomy (NCBI): domain Eukaryota; kingdom Metazoa; phylum Chordata; class Aves; order Psittaciformes; family Psittacidae; genus Lathamus; species Lathamus discolor. Next base: position 15,220,978 of record NC_088888.1, read on the forward strand.
GATTTCTGTATGGAAAACAGTATTGTAGCCAGCAATGTGTTAGTGTCCCTGTGCTCTACATTCAGTGTCCATCTTTGGGGTCACCATAAGTGGCAACAAGACAGATAAACGGATGTAGTGTCTGAAGTACCTAAGTTGCCCAGTGCAGCAATATCTACAACGGAGCTGTTGGGTAGTCTGTGTTAGCAACTTAAAAATTACTTTGATGTTTCCGTGGCAAGTCCAGCCTAGCTTATTCATGCATACTATACAGTTTGAATGAGCCTGTAAGAGTGCTTTGTTTAGGGGTAGACATGCTCTTTGGAGGCAAAACTCCCAGATTTCCCCACCTACCACCCTTTGGTTTGCATTCCTGGCCAGCCTCAGAGATGACAGTCAGAACTCATTCCTGTGGGACTAACCTGGGCAATACAAACTGCAGGGCAGGGCAGTGTTTTCCAACCAGGAATGGACATTCAGATGAGATGATGGTAGAGCTGGCCTAGAGACAGAGAAGCCTATTAGTCCTTTCCTGTCAAACCAGTAAAAAGGACTGAGGTTTATCCCCAGAAGGAGGTCCTGTCTGGATCATAGCCCACTCAAAGCCAGACCACTTGACTTGTTTTCTCAGGTTTAATATAATGCCAAAAGAAATATATGTAATGAAACAAAACAAACAAAAAACCACCAAAACCCAAACAGATCTATGTTCTAATTGTTCCCATCCGCATCTCTTGATACTTGAAACCTGACAGCTCTTCTCCCACCAGCTCCCTGCCACTAACCACCACTCAAGAAAGTCCCTCTTTTCCATCTGCTGCCTGCATCTCCCTCACTCTAAGAACATGTCTTCCTCCTCATTCACTTTCAGCCTCTCTCTCCTACTTCTAGAGCCGTTAACTTGATTTCACATCCTATTATAACACTATGCTGCCAGGCTTTCCCTCACCCTTCTTTTAAAAGTGTGTTTTTTCACTAAGGATTAAAAGCATGTTTTTTCACTAAGGATCTAAGTGTGGAAAAATACCTTAGAAAAGGCCAAAAAAAAAAAAAAAAAGGAAAAGAAGGAACAAAACCTCAGAAGTGCTAATGCTGGCAGGCCCAGAGTCTTCAGCAAAGGTCTGGAGCCTCTCACTTCTGTCCTCGCTGCAAATGAGCTCAACGTAGCTGTCGTGGTTTAAAATGATCCACACAGATTGCTCACTCACTCCCCCCACCCTTTTCTCCTTCTTTCTTTCCTCCCCCTGCCCCTCCCCGCCCTGCTCCCGGAGGGATGGGGAGGAGAATCGAGAGAATGTAACTCCCACGGGTTGAGATAAGAACAGCCCAGTAACTAAGGTATAACACAAATCACTGCTGCTACCACCAATGATAATAACGATAAGAGAAAATAACAAGAGAAGAGAATATGATACCACTGCCGAATAAGTTCAACCCCCACCCCCCCCACCCCCACCCCGAGAAGAGCCCGTGCCCTTCTGGGTAACTCCCAGTTACTTCCCTGGGCATGACGTGCTGTGGTATGGAATACCTCTTTGGCTAGCTTGGGTCAGGTGTCCTGTCTCTGCTTCCTCCCGGCCTCCCCTCGTCCCCGGCCGAGCATGAGACTCACAAAGTCCTTGGCCAGAATAAACATTTCTTAGCAACAATTAAAAAACAATCGGTGTTATCAGCTCTGTTCCCAGGCTGGAAGTCAAAACATAGAGCTTGCACCAGCTACTAAGAAGGAGAAAAACGGCTACTGGTGAACCCAGGACAGTAGCCAATGTACAATGGGCTCCCTACCCAGCCCCTGTCTTCAGAGGGTTTTCCCAGGACTACTTCTCCCCTGCTGGAAAGTTCAGCAGGATAAGCATCATCCTTTTAGTGTGATCCAGTTCCAGGGAGCCCCCAGAGCACATCATACTGTTCTGCAGAAAACTATCTCCCAATCCTGACAAGAAAGGAAGGTCTGAATGAAGGGAACTTTATTTGACATTTATGTTTTTACATTATACAGGAAATACAAACCCTCAGGTCTCGCCTTGGCAAAGTCCTCTCTATCTTCAATACAGGTGGGTAACTGAGGCTTAACGATTTTGTTTTCTTCACCTACCCCTGAGCACATGTTGCTTTTCAGCTCTGCCCATCCACTTCAATAATCAATGAAGGCTGAACTCTTGCCTATTAAGCAAATTTGTTCTTCCTCCTTTACAAATTCACCCACCCTTGCGAAGTACTCCAGCTTCACAATGGGTTGTACCTTCCCTTTCCTCTGGCTCTTTGAAGATGCTGCTCTTCATTCAGTGAATTTGCCCAGATCCAAGAACATGTACAATATTCCCTAAATCATTCCAGTGTTTATATTAGCCTGATGGTGTTAATGAGGTTTTGCTATGTTACAGCATTTAAAATCTTTATAGTATCTTAAACATATTGTATCTTAAAATATCCCCTTTGGGTATGTAAGTATTATCCAAATCATATAAATGGAGAAGTAAAAACAAATGTTCAGGTATTTGCCTAAAGCCGTGCAATAAGTCAGTGTCAGAGCTAAGAGTCAAACCCACCTATTTGTGGTGAGTCAGCCCATGCTTGCATGATTTGGTGTGTTCCTACTATGGAAATCAGGCTATTCATTGCACATAGTACTCATTTCAATAATTTCATAAACTGGCTCTAAGAGCTGCCTTCCCTTTAATAATAACTTTACCAGAAATGCTTTTGCTTGCCTAGCTCCATCTTTTTCGTATACAGGGAGGGAGGACCTTGTAACAATCTTCCAATACCTAAAGGGGCCTACGGGAAATCTGGAGAGGGACTTTGTACAAGGGCATGTAGTGACAGGACAAGGAGGAATGGTTTGAATTGAAAGAGGGAAGACCGAGATTAGATATTGGGAAGAAATTCTTCCCTGTGAGGGTGCTGAGGCGCTGGCACAGGGTGCCCAGAGAAGCTGTGGCTGCCCCATCCCTGGCAGTGCTCAAGGCCAGGTTGGACGGGGCTTGAAGCAACCTGGTCTAACGGAAGGTGTCCCTGCCCATGGCAGGAGGTTGGAACTAGGTGATATTTAAGGTCCCTTCCAACCCAAACCATTCTATGATCTACATAGGGAGTAGCATATGGAATGTAAAGCTTGCATAGTTGCTGGTTTTTACTGTGTTTTGTTTGGGGGTTTCCTTAAAAAGGGCAGAAATTAAGTGGAAGAAGAGATGACTGTCTTGCTAAAGTGCTGGGAAGATTTCATGTGCCTGCCCTTGAGATTAAGAAGACTCTGGACAACCATTTACCTTATGGGGCTGAGGAGTTCACACTCCATAATTTTTTTTTCTCTACTTTTTAAGGACTCAGTAAGACTTTTAGGGAAGGAAGTGTGCATGTGAAAGACAGAAGAACATACAGGTAGCAAATATGTTTGAGAACAATTATGCTGGGAGTAGGTAATCCAGAAAGTGATGAAATAGTGAAGTGACAAGACCTGGCCTGAACATCTAAAACTCTGAAGATGTTTGGCAGGGAAAATTAGAACAATTAAAGAGTGCCTCTGGGAAGCTTTACCTTGCATGACCAGAACTTAAACACAACATCTTGGTGTACTTGGTGCTTTTACAGGGGTAATATTCATATGAATATGAATGTGTTTGCCAGTATCTAAGTCATCTGCAGGATTTTAGTCTGCGTTTGGTTTGCGTGCATTTCTGTATCACCTTTTGTTTTCTGAGATCTTGCAGTGGTGTGCAGTTCAGCCTGACCCTCTGCTATTGCCTCAGCTCCCCTTTTGCAGTATTTTGAGGTTATTTTAGTGGAGTGAAGGATCCTCTCTTCTACACTTGCTTTCTCAAACTTTGTCATTTAAAACTGAACTGCCTGAGGGCTATTGGTTGATATTTAATAATGTCCTGGCAGCTTTCTCTTCATCATTACAGTAGATTTTTATACTTCAGTATATGAGGTTCTTAAGCATTTCCCTTGACCAGCAGCCTAATGATTATAGAATAGCACTCCCAAAACCAAAAAATTGGTACATCTTTTAAATTCCAGAGTCAAAGGCACAGAAAACACTACTGGATTTTGATGAGATATATTTTCTCCCTTCCTAAAAAAAATTTTAAATCCAACCAGTAGCATAAAAGGACCCAGAAAAAGTAGAAATTTACTCAGCTAATGAACGAATTAATCTGTTTGGAAAACAAAGCTGATAATTATGTACTTAGGAGACAAAGATAAAATGCAGTTCTTGGATGGGGAAAAAAGAAACACTGAGACATCTTCAGATAGCTTCTCTTCACTGAGCAGTAATGCATAGCAGGGAAAGGAGCTTATTTGAGAGGCATCTGAAGAAATGCATGGTGAGAAAGCAAAGCAATAGTGCCTCTGCATGTGATTTTACAGAGTTGAGACAGTATTATTCTTTTTTTACACATCTCATCACCTAAACAGTTCAGGCACTAGGCACTGGTAAAATCAGAGATACTGATGTGTGATACTGCAGTGATTGATCATTTTGGCTTATTTTAAGCTCACACCTTAAGAAGAAAAGCATCTGAGGAGGGGTTTAGAGACTGCAAACTTCATGTTGGAAACACATTTTGTCTTTGTTTCTGGCTGTTGTGCACCTCCACACATCATAGAATCACAGAATAGCTTGGGTTGGAAGGGACCTTCAAAGCTCATCTAGTCCAACCCCTCTGCAGTAAGCAGGGGCATCTTCAACTAGACCAGGTTGCTCGAAACATGCTGGGAGTCAGCTGGTTTTCCACACCACTTTTGGTTTTAGCTGATCATATGAGTGCCTGACAGGCAGAACCATCAACATATTTACAATTGATTGCTTTCCTATTGCAAAAATGGTGCTTTTTAAAAATGGAGATGCAGATGAAAAGATCTATTTCTAGTCCACTTTCCATCCCTTTTAAAAATAAAAGCAATAATTAGGGGGGAAGCAGGAACGGGAGTTCCTCTGCACAGGTTTTGTCTGACAGGGAAGAACAAACACAGGTACTGCCATGCTCTGTTATTGTCTGAATTGTTTTAGAGGCCAGCCTTCCAAACCTGAATTACTTGAGGTGAACACTCACAATTCACAGAGAGAAAAATAAAAAGAATTGATCAGAAAATTAGGTGTTAGGAGAATCTGCAAAGTCTAAATGTTTTCCAGAATATAAGGAATTAAAGAATAGTAAGAATCTACAAGTATCCAAAAACATGAATTGCTGAAGGTTTAAAAAATAACACAGCTTGGTATCAGAATGACAAAATTATGTTAAATTAAAGGAGCTCATAGAAGTCTAAATTTCCTGAAACTCAACCCAAAATGTGCTTGAATGGTGAGATTGTTTCAAATATGAAATAAATCCTCAAAGAATTGGAGAAATTATATGGATTGCAGCACTTCTAAGAAAGGAAGTAGACTACCAAAATGAAGTATATTAAAGATGGTGAATGTACTGTTCCTCATCTTTACACATTGACCTTGTTTCTGTGTTCAGAAACCCTATATAGAGTTGTTGAGTTGGTCAATAAACTAATCCAGCCATCAATAAAGCACCTTCTTGTTTATTAATATGTGATTAAAAATGTATATGATAAAAAGATATTGACTGAGCTGAGTTTGGGTGACAAGAACAATTATAGCTTCAAGCCTAATCAGTACATGAGCTCTTTAACCCAGTGAAAGTCAATAGTCTATTTCTGAACAATTACACATTTATTTTTAAATAAAGTGTTTGGGATTTGCTAGTGCTCTCATTTTCTCTTCATGATTTAAACGTGGACACAAAACCAGAAAGAAAACAGCCACAAAATAAATCACCCAATGTAATGAGTATCTCTATTCTGTATTGTAATACAACAATACTAGTTGTATTACTAGCTGTCTTAATTACTAGGGTCTTAATCATATTTCTACAATGTTCTAATTATATATTTCTGTTGCTGTTATTTTAAGCTAAAGTCAGAATTTTATTGCATTCAAAGTACTCCATCTTGATTTTGTTACAGCAGTTTCTTAATAAGAAATTATAATGAAAAGCCATTTAATTCCTCCTTAAGTGATTCTTAGCTTTTACAAACTTTTCTCACAGCTCAATGCGCCCTCACTCCAAAGCAATACAATAATATTACACAGATCTAAAGTCGAGAGCAGCATGGAAAAGTTTCAACTGCGTGCATCTTTAAATACCAAAGTATTCTAGTATAGTGTGCATTCAGTAGAAACTAGGAGCAGGTGAATAGTCAGACATTCCTGAGCAAGAACACAGGGTCACTGGCTTGTCCCCACAGTGTTAAAAATTAACTGTGAGCCTGAAGCAAGCAACATCAGATGTCTGGGCTATCCACAAGCAGAACTTCCAGCAGGTTTAGCACTGGTTTGTTGTGTCAACATTCAGGATTCAGTTAAATCAATAGTACTCCCCAAAATGTTTGCAAGTTGTAAATCTTTAAGTGCCAGATCAGAAATCTCCTTATCTACACTATACGTATTATGTTCATCAAATAGTTATAGTGAGTAGCATCTCCAGATATTTTTCCTAGCTGCTAGTCATGTAATCTTCTTAATTCCTTTGTGGCATAAAGTGATGAAGACTTCAGTAATAAACTCCTTTGCACTGAAGCTAACACAATGCCATCATTTATTCTTCCCAAATGTGTTTGGTTTAGGTGAACATAAAATGCACCTTGTTGTCGATTGCTGCTATAGAAAGTTGTTGTTTAACAAGGAGGAATAAACGAACTTAAAGAGAAACCTGTGTGGTCACACAGCCCGGACAGTTTTAGCTTCTTTGAAATCGATGTTGACATTATAAACACTATATTCTGTGTATCTTCATATTAACATATAGGTTCTGATTCAACAGTAAGTGAAATCTTTTTTTCCCCTGACTGAAGCCAGAATCACTGTCTGACTTTTAGAAACCAGAGTAAGTCCTCCAGGAGGCAATTTCCACTTGATTTTATGGTGTAGTTCCAAAACTTTTTCTGGGTATATCTGATTCTGGCTAGTGCAGGAGGTGGCACACTGGTGTAGATTGGCCATTGGTATCCAGATGGTACCTCTTGGTCAACAAGAAGTTTTCACTGGGGAAGGAGAAAACAACTCTGTAGCTACAGAGTAGAGCTTAGGGAAGTCAGCCCTAGCAGCCTGCAGAGCTTACAGGTCTGAACATCTCCACAGGAAGAAGCAAGTACAGTATGAAAGATCTGAATCTCTTTTTATCTATGGCTCTGATAAGCCTGAGCAATTCCCAATACATTCTAATCTGAAGAAAGAGCTGGGTTTGATATCCATCTGTTTCAAGATAAATGAGTTTCTAAATCAAGGCTGGGGAAGGTATAAATATGCAGGCATGAAAAATTATTCCTGAAGAGAGAATCCATTGCACTTTCACATTAATAGGTGTAGCCCTCCCACCATACAGTATAAAAGAGACTCTGGGAGATAAGTTTATTAGCCTAAAACTCTGGTTTTCTGAGTTTAAACTTACCCATTTGCTTATCTTCAAACAGATTCTGAATATAGCATTGCTGATTATATGCTTTGTTTCAGCTCATTACTTGATTCGGTTACATATTTAAAAATATTAGTATGTTTAAGAATGTTGGTACATTTCTGACTCTAATTAAATATGTATATTGTAGATCTTTATTCTTTCACTAAATAAAACAGGAATTTAATTAATTCTAGATTTATTTTTTTAGTGCTCTTCCTCAGCTTGTTAAAACTCCAGCATTAACAATTATCAGTATTTAGGAAAAGCTTACCTGCATTTTGAGGAAGCAAATAGCAAAGGTGCTATTAGGAAGATTTATTAGGAAGGTGAATTGAAACAAATGTGTTGCTACCCAAAATATTACATATTTTTCAGGTGTAACTTATAGTAATAAAATCATTAAAATAGAATAGAGTTGAGGGTTTGTAAAATGGCTGGGAAGTAACTTCTGTCTTTATTCATCTCAGCACTCCTATTTGTCAGTGTGTTTGATCTTCACATGCAATTCTACACCCTCCATCATCATCACTCATTTTGTCCACGCAGAAGATGGAGGCTTCCTAAGCTTTCTACACTGTTGCCCTTACTCATATATTCTATACAGGACAAAACATTAGTATGTCTGTTACAATGAAAGCATACAACATCTGTTTTTACAGTAGTTTCCACTCAATAGTGAGAGTTCAAATATACAGAATTTTCACTTTAATTATTGTCAGGACATTTTATCATCATAGATACACAGTTTAAAAACCACTCTGGATTTTGAAGGGAGAGCTAAACTAATCTGCAAACTTAGAGTCACGAACTACAGCTGCCAGATCTCAAGAACTTACCACTTCTCTGCTATGTGTTACAACAAAGCCTGTATATGCTATTCATTCACATAAAGGTGAAGTAACCCTGACAAAAAAAGCCCTGAGGAAAAAACAATACAAAACAAAACACCCCATGAAAGTAGTTTAAACGTTAACTATTCTATGATTCTTGTCAAGTTGAACTCAGTGAAAGGCAGGCACTCAGCTGCCTGTAGGGAGGCTGACTCTTCCTTGGGCCAAGTTAGATGCCTAACTCCTTTTTATGCCTTTGCAAACCTTCCCTGGGAATGGACTGCTGAGGCCACATGGCAGGCCCAGAATATCTTCATCATCTTAAATTTACTTTCCCAGAAAACTCTGCCTTTCACCTTCTATCTATTGGGGGTATGGGTGAGTGAGCCATGAGGTTTTGAACGAGTATGACAAAGATGGACCAGCCACTGCTAGTAGGAAGAAGCATCCTCATGCGCAGAAAACAAGAATAAACTTTTTATTTTACTCTTCTCTCTAAATTTATGCTAGGAGTGTCCAAGCCACTTATGTCATCAGTGTATTTATCAAACCTTTGCCTTTGAACGTGTATCTATGAAATATTGCAATGCTATTGCAGTGTTAACCTTATGCTCAAATTATTTATTGTGACCCCTGCTGTTGTTTTGGAGCCTTTGAAATACAAAGAGATAGAGTCAGATTACTGTACACCAAAGTGGGTACATGTCTTTATGCAATGACCCATATATTCATGATTGAGATATACCCACCTCAGGGGTGGGATGATACAGGATTATCATTACGAGCAATAGTAAAGCTTTATTGACATGTATAGTAGACCTTTAACTTGGTCAGATACACTGAGAAAGGATTTTTTTTATATATATACATATATTTTAGTATTGGCTATGGTGAGAGGAATCTAGCTCTGCAAGGAAACTGATAATGTAGGGTATATAAATACACCATTGAATATATTCTTTTCCATCAACATGACTTTTGTACTACATCTTGAAATTATTTTGGTTTTATTAATGTTGTTTAACAGAGATGTGAATGTCACACCTAAAAATTTTGTCTCTGATACAAAAACGTTTGCTGTTATCTGGGTCAAAATCAGTTCCTGAGCAGCCAGATGGCCACCCTTGCATTGCATAATTGAGATTATATTAGTTGTTCTGTCTTGTATATTGGTATAAAAATGATGGACTTGGAAGCATATGTTGCTTTGTTACTAAATCCAAGTGCGGTACCTAATATCAATGCAAAAAGACAGTCGCCCTGTTCTCAGCAGGTCAGTTTTGTTATGCTTGGTTTTGCAATAAGCTCTCTCTTTTACACACTGGGTACTTCACATATTTGAGGTCTCTAGAAAGCATTAAGCAGTTTATAATGATTCACTCAATCCCGTGGCTTGTTAGAGAAGCAGAGCTAGGCTGTGCTGCTGAAAGCGATGCTGAAAAGGTCCTTGCTCAGGGGAAACAGCACTTTGTTGCAAGTTACTACTCAAAATGATGATGACTGCTGAGTACATCAGGACTCCTGAAGCTGTCTTTATTCTTTGCTCTTGTACAGTTTCTGTGTTACTAAAAAACTGGATCAGTTTTCCTTTTTTAGATTTGCATTTAAGTATCCCATTTATTCAAGTTATCACAGGTACAACGGTTATTTCTGGGCAAAAAAAAGTACAACCACCTTGATGCTGAACTGCAGGGTAGATAATCTTAAAACCCTCTCCAACCCTAACCATTCTATGATTCTGTGAGGATCTGCTGTAGGGTAAAGTAGGAGGAGCAAACTATTGTCTCACTTGTTGTCTTGATCAGTGAATTTTAATCCATGGCTAAGCAGACAGTTAATTTGGCCATTTCAGAGATTGCAGCAACTGCTTGATTCCTGGCAAAAGATTCTCCAGCTGAGGCCAGGACCATGTGCCTGATGGTGTACTTCCTATCTCTATGATTAAAAGGGAGAGCGATTCTGGAGCCTTTTGGTTTGTAACACAGAAAACAGAATTTCTTAAGTTTAAGAGTAGGGCTTTTTTCCTGTTGCTTGGTCAAATCCAGCCCCATGTAGGCAATCTGGGTTGTAAACGTTAAACCCATCCACAAGAAATCATTTGAAAGTGTTGGTCTAGTTCCCACTGGATAGGTGCCAGTGTTACCAATGAAATAACCTATTAAATTTGTGCTAATTGACAACCAAAAAGTCAGAGGATATTTCAGCTCTCCAGTTTGGTCACCCTTTTGCTATTATGCTTGACTTTGTTAGGACAGAGGTGTTACCTAATGAGCAGATGAGCTAAAATACTTCCTAAAAGCTATTAATCTACTACCTTTCATAAGTACTCAACTCATTAAAAATAAAAAACACCTGTTAAAATAAGTGAGCTATTACTAATATCCTTACATTTGCAGTGGGGCTGACTGACGTGAAAAATCAAGGAATGAAAATAGATCAGGAACCGGTGGAAAACCCTATATTTTAATGAAAATTAATAAGAATGGCAATAAATTATGTGGTGATAAATCTTGTGTAGACATATAATATTACACACATACACACACACACTCAAATTAAGAGAGCATTACAGGCTCTATAAACATTTAAAGCCAGTAGGAAGCAAGAGAATGAAAGCTAATCACACTGCTCAATACCAATCCCTTATGCAGATGCACATACAGCCTTTAATTACACCATCTTGTACTTGGAGAGATGATGAAGAATTTCCCAGGAAAAACTGTTTTCCTCAAAAGTCAGACTAACAGGAAAATGTTAGTTCTGAAGGAACTGGAAGGATTTTAGAAAACAAAGGGAAAGATTCTGTGCAGTAACAAAAAGGCAAGTTTCTGTGGTGTATACCTGAAATGGAGGTACCCCAGATACAATCACCAGTAAAGACATGCACTTTGGTCTTTTCTGGGTCATCACCTTATTCCTATGTTCTCTCACACCATGGGCTTGTCCCTCTCCTTTTTTATCTCCCTTCTTCCCCCGTTTAATGAATAACTTTACAAAGCCTTCGTTTCGTCCGTTCCTGTGCAATGGTATATGAATGCAATCTGACAGGGCAGGGGGACTTTTTTGCTTGATCTTCTTCACAAGTACTCCTTTGGCATTCAGAGTAGTATGTGAGCAAAGCTTCCTTCAAGTGTTAGTGTTCACTGTCGAGCTTACTTTTATGGGACTCTAGGTTTTATTTGGGGCACACAAATCCTAACCTGAACCCAACACTGTGGTTTTTGCTGTTCCTCTCCCCACCACGCTTAGCAAACATCTTTTACAGCTTGAAATTTAAGAGGTAAGATCATCCTATCCTTTTTTATAAATCTTTATTCCAAACAAATAGGTTAAAGTAAAAAATGTCTGCTAATTTTGGGTATCCAATTAGAGATATTGTCTACTTGGTTTTTCAACTGGTTTGGCACTCTGCATCACTTGATATAGTCAATGCACAGCCCCGTGGACTTTACCTGAGGTAGTGAGTGATTCACTTCAGCCTACCAGACCAGAAAACATCAAGATGGGTCCATAATATGAAAATCTCTGTTAACCATTATCTCGTGAGGCAACTTGCCCCACATTATAGAAGCCTTGAGGTAAAAGGGGAATGGAAGCAAACTCCGCAGGCAAAATCCGACTATTGCCTTGCCACAAAGCCCTGCTCTCTCTTCCTGTGATTCTCTACCTCGTACATGAACCATGCCCAATTCTGTGACAAATTAGACAGGAATCTAGTGAAAAAAAAAACTACAGAGTTCTGATGTGTCCCCAGGGGAAGTGTACCTTGAGAGGTTTCATTTCTGCTTAGGAAATTTGTGGATTAAAATCTGTGTGGCCATGTATGAAGACTGAACCCAGGTGTTCTAAAACCTTCAGCTTAGTCATTTCCTCAACATCCCAGTGCTTGATAGCAAGGTATATATAATGTTCCCTTAGTTCAGAGGTGACACACACAAAAAATCATTTAAAAAATATTTTGGATCAGCTTGGAAATACTTAATTCTTTCTAAGCATTCAAAAGCAGCCTCTGTACCAAATAAAAAGCAATAATGATGCAGCTGAACTGCATCAGTTAAAAGCAGTGAAATAAAACATTTTGACTTTCAGAATTCCTACCATGTTTAATGTGAAATTCATCCCCGCTACTCCACACATCCTGCAATTATTCACCCATGCTCTTGGCTGACAACGTTAGTCGGTTTTACCATCCCTGCCCTCCTACCTCCCCTCCAGGCTCCTCAACCGAACGGTTCCTCTCTGCACAACCTCTGTGTCTCCTTAGCTAACCAGTCCCAGGCTCCTGCCTCCAAACACCAGTCCCAGTTCTTTCTCTCTTGGCTGCTTCTACTGTCTGCTCTATCACATTGCTTTTTTCTCCCCGTTGCATTCATGCAGAGACCTTTCTTCTTGACACAACCTTCAAATCGGTCAGAGCTTGAAAGAAAGAGGATTCCTACCTCTGATTCTGCGCCAAAGCTCAGGCTCATGGGGAAAATTTGGAGGTGGGGATTAAAGGTGAAATCTGGTCTTACCACTTAAGCTTCTGTTTGCAGAGACGGCCAATCTTTAGCGATTTCTTTCTTCTGCTAGTATAAAAGAAATCATTACTGAAAGTGTGTTCATGACAGAATGTCTAATATTCACAAGTTAGCCACATTTGGATAAATTTTCAGGCAGAGAGGGAAAGGCACATCTTAAATACAATAAAAGGTCACATTTTGAGTCTGTGTTTCAAAGCCTGAGGGCAGCAGAGCATTTCGAAGGGGAAAAAAAAAAAAGAAAAGTTTCCATTTTAGTATGAGCAAAACTGTTTATTTTTCCATAACCTTGTTCTTGGAAATGGACAAATTGTTTTGGCAGGTATTTTCAAAATAATCTGCCCAGTACAGAAGGGATATCAGTTTTCAGCCTAAGTGATGATGTTTTTTCTAAAGCTACATGCCACAGAAAATATGGTCTCTGCTGAGAAGTGTTTGCCAACCCCAATACAGGGAATGGCAGCATATTCACCTCAGAATATGGTCACAAATTATGTCTTATGAGTACTTCTGATTTTCTTTCAAACATCAAATTGCTTCATGGAAAGGCAATAGGGTCAATGGCTCTAATTTCCTATTTTAGAGGCAAAGAAACTGAAACAGGAGGGAAGGAGAAAAAAATCAGGGATAGAATCCAAACATGCTGATCTGATTCTTAGTCCCCCTTTATGGACCCGCTCCTGATGGGTGTTATTTGTGCAATAGTCTTCCAGCCTGGAGTATTGAGGGTATTTTTTACCCTGCACAGACACACCCATCAGAGGTAACATCCCTTACATTCTTTCTGTGATTGAACTCCCTGTGATCAAGTTTGGGGGGCAGGAGGTATCTGCAAAACATAGTTTAATTCCACTAAGAACAAGCAGCCTCCTGAGTTCAGCTTGTATGAGAATAAAAGCATACAAATCCCCTATTGCTGAGGCCCCTGCTGCAATGCCCTGTGGAAGAGAGAAGTGTGAGTGTTACAGATGTGGCAGGGACCACTGAGGGGATGGCCACTGCTGTTGCTCCAAGTACCCAGGCTGGGGTGAACCCCAGCAAAGGTGCAAGCTGGAAACACCGGAGGCCTGAGATGGACAAGCTGCATTAGAGTCAATGCCACTTTCTGACTCAGAAGAGGAAGAAACACAGCTAAGTGTTAACAGCAAATGATGAGATAGCCCCATGCAGTCTGAGAACCTCTGCTTAAAACCATTCCAGCAGCAATAACAAATTCCTCAGCTTAAACTGCGGCCCTCTTCAGAGGAAAAAGAAGGGGGAAACAAAAGAGAGAGAATTGCCAAATCAAACTGCTGACTCCTGTGTTCTTATCAAAACACCACAGTATACATCTTAACAGCCTGAAGTAAATCAAATGTGGGACCAGCTGGAACTGGCCAGCTCTTGACCCTCCCTTGATATCAGGTGTGTGCCTGCACTCCTCTGGCAGTTTAATTTATGATTTCAAGTAACTCAGAGCCCCTGAAACTTTCAGTGCAGCTGTTAGTACAAGGCTGAAGGTTTTCTTTGGAAAGCATCGCTGCTAGAAGCTGGAGGTCCACAGATTGATCTGTGCCAGTATATCATATGTATACATACATATATATGCATATCGGTATATATCTAGAGATTTGATTTTTAAACTCACCCACAATGTGACTATGGGACAAAATGGGGAGGCATGGCCAAAGCCTGGATGTGTGCTCTGCAACTGTCAGTCTGCTTTTGCATGTGGAGCTTACTTTTGAGGATGGAAGTAGAGGGGGGAAAAGGGATTTGGAAGTGTTTATAGCAATGCATCCCTAAAGAAACCTTCCAGCTCAATAAAATAAGGGGGGAAGGTGTAGGAGAGTGTACAGAGTGCATCAAATTGAGAGCAGTTCTTTAATTCTACCTGCCTCGTGCAATCTGCAGCAGTGTGCCCGAGTGTGTGTGATCAATATAATCTATTGCAAAAGAAAGTCTAGGAGTTTCTGTGGGGAAAAGGGTTTAGAGAGAAGCTCTTTAATTATTACCTGCGGAGAAGTTAAAGTATAACTCGGTAGTAACATACTCCAGTCCTTGTGTTGGGAGCAAGGGACAGGGGGAGTACAAGGCAGGCATCTAACCTGCCTGAAGGCTGTACGGGAATAAGAAAAGTAGAATTAATGAAAAAACAGTAATTTAAAAAGGAAGGGGAGGGGAAAAAAAAGAAGACAAACATAAAGCGTTGGTGAGGAGAAAGTAGGGAGAAAAGGAGGTGGTATTTCAGGCCGCTGACCTCTCTTTGCGCTTCAGTGGGGGGAGCACCCACGTGCGAACCGGTGCTTATAAACCCGAAAAGCTCAAATCTTCCGCCTTTCTGCCACGGCCTTTCGCTCGCACACGCTGCGGAGCGGCTCCGATAACCACTCCCCGTCCTACTCCTCGGGGCAGCCGCCAACCGCGAAGCCCCGCGCATCTCGCGCTGTCGGCGGCGGCCCCGAGGGGGAGGACGGGGGTCGAGCTGAAGCTTCACCACAGTGCTACTTGCGCATTTTTTTCCCCCTTTCCGAGCTCACACCCACCCTAAAAAGGGGGGAGAGAGCCCTGGAGCTTGCAGGGTCCGGGGCCGTGAGTACCGGGATAACGCGTATTGTATTGTTCTGAGGGAGTCCGCTTCTTCAGCAGGTCAGCGCTCTAATCAAAAGTTGGTCCGGATTGCTCACTTGCAATCCCAGACGCGTGATTAACAGCTAAGAAATGTATTTATTTTAAAGCATCAGAATGTAAAACCTCAGTAGAAACCCCATTACTATTAACTAGGAGCCGCGCGGAGAAAATAAGGAGAGATATCATTAAATATGGGTCTATTTTTGACAAGTGTCTTGCGAAATAGCCCCAAAATGTGATGGAGTAATTTGATTGATTTCTTTTTTCCTTTGGCACTACAGGTGCAAGCACTGCCTTCCCTTCATTTCCCACACCATGTATATTAAACAGAGAGCGAACGCCACTCCATTGTCGGTGGTGACCCCAGCCTCCGCCAGAACGTTTTTGCTCCTCGGTGTAAAATTGCAAAGTGGGTCTCCCTCTAAAATCCTCTATATTGGTTTTTATAATTAGCTCATGAGCTAAACTTCTGCGCATCCCGTTTCTTAAAGAACCATTTAAAAATGGAGGGGAAAGAGAAACAAACTCAGCTGTCACGGTATTAACATTTCTGTCTATCTCAGGCCACGCGTTCAGTAACTTTGCCTGGATCGGGTCCTGTGTTTCTATAGCTGTCCCAGCCTCCCGGCTCTTGGCAGGCCCTGGGGGTTTGCTGCTCAGAGAATCCCTCCCGCAACCCCCACCGCACGGGGAGCCTGTACTTCCCACCCTGCAGTGCAATTTGTCCCGTTTCGGGGGAGAACTAAATAACTCCTGACGTTATCTAGTGCAGAAAAGAGAATAAAACCAGGCTACGTCGAGCCCCCGTCCCCATCCTTTCCTCCCCAAGATTTTACTCTTTCTTCTGGAGCATTTTCTCCGCGTCCAGGAAAACACAAATCACGGATTTGCTTTCCCCCCGTGCGAGGCTTATCGCCTCTGTCCCTCCGGAGCAATAAACAAGAGAAACCCCACGGAGCCGGGCTGGGCCGAACCGGGGCAGAGGCAATGCTGCGCACCCGGGCGGCGAGAAGCGCCGTGTTGTAAGCCGAGCCCTGGTCTCCGTGTTAGCAGAAGCGTGTATATTTTTATCTCTCCTTTGTAGGATACAGAAGGTGAATAATGAAATCCCGCTGCTAATAGTTTATGAGCCATGAGATTGGAAATGTGTATGGATAGACCTGCTAAAAATCACTTGCGAGAAGCTGTGAGCCCGGCAGAGGAAAGGATTTCGCATGAGCTCAGGGAGCGGGGCGGGTGAGAAGCGGGGAGAGGAGGGACAGCCTCCGGGAGCCTTCGCCCGGGGAGAGGAAGAGGAGGGGGGCTCAGCTAGTACCGGCCCCCGGAGGGGAATCGGGGCAAGCCCGGGGCAAGCTTTACGGCCGGTTCGGGGGCAACCGGGCGCTTGAGCAAACGCGAGAGAAGCCGCGTTTCGCGGCGGTTGGCGGCAGGTTGGGGGGGCAGTGTTTCACCTGGCTTTCTCACGAGTGGGTCCATAGCAAACACTTCATCCCTAACAGAGTAACACATGCACCCCCCCAATAATTCCGACCTGTTTCCTGTTCCCTGCTCGCGTTCCAATTGAGGGCACATTCAGGAAAGCCTGCCCTCCTCTTTCGCTTCCAACCGATACCCCGTGGACCCCCTTATCTCCTCCCCAATCCCCCCAAAATAAAACCTCAACCAGAAATAACCCAACCGCAAACGCACCGTATTTCCAATTTGGAGTTAAAGTCGGTGCTAATCCGGGTCAGTTCCTGCCCCTGGCTGGGAAGGCAGGGAGGGAGGATGTCACTGGGGGGGGGGGGGGGGGAGGAGGAGGAGGAGAGGGAGGAACGGGGGACGACACACAAAAACAACCCCCTAAATAAACAAACAAACAAAAATCTCTCGCACGATCACAATAAAGTGAAATTCCTTTCCACACACCCACAAGTTTAGCTCTGTCCGCTGCCTGGGGGGGTTTAATCTTGCAAAGAGAAAGGGGGGCTCCCTGCGCAAAATTACGCCTTCTCCTCTCATTTGTTAGCTGATTCCATCAAAAAGTTCGCTATTTATAGGCTACACACACGAACCTGGAGTAATACAAACCCTCCCGTGTTGATCCCCTCGCAAAGTGGCCGGTCCTGAAGCATCTGATCGGGTTTGTGTGTGAGGGAGGGAGACCCCGGCGAGAGCTGCCCTCCGAAAGGAGAGAGAAGAGCTCAAGCTGAGAGACTTATTAATTGCCCAGAGCTGCTCTGCCACCAGCCATGTGAGTACCCAGCGACGATCACCTTTTGCACAGATGGTCAGCGATCAGGCACAGACACTTTCTGTCCTTTTCTCCCTCCCCTTTCTCTTTTTTTTTTTCTTTCTAATTTCCCCTCCTGTCTCCCTCCCTCCCATATTTTCTTCTCTTATTTCTTTCCCCTTCTCTTTCTAATTTGGGTTTTCACGGCTTATTCCTCCCGAAGAGAAGGAATTAAACGTAGGCGAGCGCGGGGGAGAAAATGTGCCGGAGAAGAGGAAGGAAGGAAGGAGTGGTGGAGGGAGAGGAGGAGGAGGGTTTGTTAAGCGATCGCCTTGTCCCCTGAGTCCTAGCCGGCTGGGAATTAGTAGCAGAGAGATAACGGAGGTTGTATCCCTCCCTCTGCCTCCGCTTTTCTCTTCCTGGAGCGCTCAGCCCCTCTGACAGTTATTACCCTGGTATCAGCGCGGGTAACGAGCTGTGTTCGTCAAATCCCATTTGGGGGAATTATCAGGGAAATAAAACATAAAAATAAATACAAACAGAGCGCGGGGGGAAGGGGCTCGATTGCTCCGCGCCCATCAGTGACCGGCCCAGACGAGCACCCCGCTCCTTCGGGGCATGCGGGAGGTTTTGGGGAGCGGGCGACCCCGCGGACCCTTCCCCGGTAGGGAGGAGCGAGGTGTGGAGGTACAAGCCCTCGGCTGGGCTCGGTGCAGGAACTGGAGCCCCACGCAGCAGTCACGGCAAGTGGGTTTAAGAAACTGCACAGATTTGATTCGATAAGTGAGGGGAAAGATGGGATCTGTGATGGGAAAGGTGGCTCTCGGACAGGTAGGTGTGCTGGTTTGTGGAGGAATGAAGGGCTGAGAGACTCTTCCCGTGGAAAGGAGGGGTGTGGGCAGGGAAGGCGACTTTGTTTCCAGCATGGAGATGTGCTCTTCTGAACCAAACACTTTGAGCTCCAATCACACACTCTCAGGTTAGCGTAGCGTTAAATTAACAGGGTCGGGGTTATCGAGGGCATTATAAGGTGTGCCCGGGATGTAACCTCTGCTCGTTTATACACAAAGAAGAGGGAGAGACGGAGTTACACCTGGAAAGCCAAAGAGCACCGTGAGTATCGGTATTTGTTCCTCTCCCTCTACACGCCTGTGAACAAAGTTCAAAGGCAGCCTGCGCGGGTCCGCCGCAGCCCTTTGCGACCTTCAAAGGCTCCAGCGCAGCTGAGACTGGTGCGGGGAACCTCCGGCATAGCCCCTCGGAGAGAAGAACTTGAGGTGTCTTGGTCATAACTTTGCTGCTTTGCGTAGGGAAGGGGAAAAATGAAGGGGGAAAAAAAAAAAAAAGCAGTGACTTGGACCCAGCGGTATTTATAGGTGGCGGCAGCGCCTCGTTTTCAGTAAGCAGCCGTGGAAAAGAAGCATCAGAAAACTGGCTGCTTTATCGATCCAAGGTGCTTGGACGTTCACAGCCGTGCGAGCCAGGCTGAACTACAAAGTCACAGCTCCTCTCTGGTTAGGCAGCGGGAAGAGGAGCAGGATCCGTATTTTGCTGTCCACTAGCTTGGGCACTGTTCAGTTCCCGAGCACAGGTACAGGGAAGTGTGCGATGGGAGACCTTCCCCTTGTCTTACAGGCACGCACACAATACAGGGCACTCGCAGGGCTGAAAGTGGGCCAGGGCTGCGCGATAGGGATCAGATCAGACAAAGCAAAGGAAAGAAATCCAGTTAAAAATACATTAGCTGAAATCAGAGGACGAGCTTGATTTTTTGTTGTTGTTGTTGGTTTTTTTAATTATTATTATTCTTTTTCTTTTAAACAAAGGTGCACGTTAGAACAAGCTGGAAGCACTTTGTGCCTGACTGTATCCCCCACGCCCATTGGAAATAAAGCAAGAAGCTTGCTCTTTCTTTGCATCTTTAAAACCTTGTTTTAATTAGAATTGCTAAAGTAGGACACCCCGGTGGAGGATGTTTTCAAGTATCCACCTACGTCTCTGCTGTAAGCAGAATTGCTCTCTGCTAAATTGCTTGAAAAGCAAAATTCCGCCCCACCCCCAGCTTGTTTTGGCACCTACTCTCCCTTTCCCCCCCGAAATTGCAATCACTTATGAAAGGTTACTCCATTAGGAGGAAAAGAGAAACCCCAAACAGCCAGCAGTAATGAGATGAGTGGACTCCGAGACTCAGCTTTGCTCCGTGCAGCAGGAAAGGGTTTGGGCAGAGCGTCCCTCAGAACTAATGCCTTTTTTTTTTTCTCTATTTGAAGTCCCAAATTGGGCGTATGCTTGCCCTTCTTTAATGTATGTGATTAAATCATAACAAAAACAGACTTCTCAGCCTCTCAGATTTCCTCACATACGCGAAACCTTTTTACACGGAGGCAAGTAATTGAGTTTAGTTAACTCAGGGCACAGGCTGGGCTGAAGTTTGACTCGGGCTCCCAGCGCAGCTTCCAAGCAAACGCGTGTTTTAGCTGCAACTCACGCTTCTCCTTTGCCAGCCACAGGATTTTAGCCTGGTTTTCTCATTCCCCACCTCTGTTTGACCTCGCTGCTGAGAGATGCTCGGGGCAGGGGCTTGCTGGACAGGGGGCTCTTCCGCGTCTCACTGGGTTCGGTGAGACCCCGGGCTGGACCAGGACCGGCTCCTGTCCCTGTTCCGCGGGCATCCCTTCCATCCCTGCAGCATGCTCGCTGCTCGCTTCCACTCCCGATCAAGGACTAGATTAATTTCGCCTTCAGAAAAGTAAGGTTCTGCTAGCCCACTTCTAGCTTAAATTAAAAAGGAAGGGGAAAAAACCCTACAAACCCAACCCCTCTAAAAGTTTCTCAGGTAGAACTCTGATTCCCTTTAGTTCTTACTCCAGTGAGGAACCCCGTCAATTAAGACGGAAGATAATTCCTCGTCCTTCTTCAAAAGGTGATTGCAGGACGGCACTCGGTGCATGCGGTCCCTCGGTAACCGGATGACACGATCGCTACCCTGCCCGTTAGCAGCCGTTGCTTGCTTTTCCCTGCCCCGCGGTTGAAGTCGGGCAGCACTGAGACACCCCAGGATCTCCCCCACTGCTGCCCATCCTGTCCAAACACACACACACACACACACAAGTCCCCTCTCGCTCCCTGCCCGCAGCCGGGGCTTGCCCCTGGCTGGGCCCTCAGCATCTGCAGCCAGCATGGGACGAGCATAGCGAAAAAGGAGTTAATTACCTTCCCCCCACCCAGGAAGGCAGGGGCCTCATAGCAACAGGTAACGACGGCACCTGCAGCTTTTCAGGGGTATTTAACTGCTAAGAGAGGGAGCAGGAGGTTTGCGAAAGGGTCTTTTCCGGTAAGAGGGGATCGGGGCGGGGGGGGGAGAGGCTCACTCATAAAAGGGTGTTTACTGATACTTGAACGAAAGTTTAATACTGAAGGGAAGGGGACGTTTGTAGCTTCCTCGCGTTGGCCTCTTGTCCGCTGTTTTCTCGTGATTCCTGAAAGCTGCTTCGGATCCTCGGGGTTGGGACCAGACGCTTTCCCGACCCCCTGCGGAGACCCGCCGAGGATGCTCCCTGCCCTATGCGGAGGGGAAAGTACCGGTTGCAGGGAAGGGGAGCGGTACAGAACACTCCTCCCCGAGTGATTTCACAGCGGCGCAAGCAGGCGCTTCGCTGTCGGCCACAAAGCAGACCCCGAGCAAGCCCTCGCACATGGTGTGTGTGCGTTGGGGGAAGGCTCCTAGCCTGGGGAGGGGGCCCTGGGCTGACCCGAGTTGGGGAAGCTCCCCCTTTCCTCCTCTCCTACCAGCTCCCCGGCTCTTTGTTCTTTGTCCTTTTGTTCTCTCTTTCTTCGGCGTGTGCCCGAGGTTTCCAGCGCTTGGAGGTGCGGAGCAAAGTTGCTGAAAGCTGAGGAATTGCGATAAGTGGATGCCGGAGCAGGGAAAGAGGCGGGTGGAGGCTTTCCTGGGGCTACAAGACCTTCATCACATTCAGTCGCTTTGTTCAGCCCGCTCAAGGGACCAGTGTGCCACTCTGGCTGGAGCAGAAAGGGTTGGGAGGCTCCCGTGGCCACAGCACACTGCTAGGGGACCGTGCACACCTCTTCTTCATTGGAAAGCGTTCTGGTGGGCAACTGTCTCTTCTGCCCTTTCTGACAGGGAAAAGTAACAATGGGTGAATATACTGTAGTGAGGTGAGGCAGCAGGTCATGGAGATGAAGGGTTTCTGGATGTTAGATTTTATGGCACATGCATTGGCTCGAGTTGCACAAACTCAGAATAGATTTGGTTTCATCGTTTGCTTTGTGGTGTTTTTGCCTGCTTGCCAGACAGGGCTATGGTAAATTGCTGTCAGGAGTCAAAAAGTTGACACTTGCTTTCAAAGCAGGTGAAATATAGTTGTAGAGCAGTGTTGCAGCTTAAAAGGCAGCTTTAGTGTGGTTAGTGGGACAGCATTGGTATGGTTTGGTAGTGGCAATAACACCAAAACTTCCTTGGGGAAGGAAAACTTCTTTATTCAGTCCAATACGGTGCAATTTTATCTTGTCTTTACTATTAAAGACTTATCTTTTGTCTTTACTATTAAAGACTTATCTTTACTATTAGATACTTATCTGTCTTTACTTATTAAATGCTAGAGAACTACAAACTTGCTTTACCTTGCACTAAGAAATCACCAGTAATTGCAAATACCAGTTACCACAGGGTTCTTCCCTCTCCCCCTGATGTATGAAAGTAGAAAGACAATTTATTTGGGTGAGTTCGGTATAAGGAAAGCTGATATAAAAGGAAGTTTTAATATGGTGTATTGGAGTAGGTCACAACAGGTTCCAGGCAGAGCCAGATCTGAGACTTGAACTCCAGCAGACATCCCTAACAGCTCCATTACGCTTCCACCTTTACAACAGAGGGCATAATGGATGAATGCAGCACTCTGGAATTAGCTGAAAAGCTGCTTGAATGTAATTCTGATATTCTTTGTAATTGAGAGAATGACCATGAATATTTACTATTTTATGTATATAGAGCTCCTGTATTTTATAAACATTATATTAATGGAACTTTTGCATAAGATAAAAAGGCTGAAACTGCTTCTTATGGTGAGCTAGTTTTCCAGAATTTGTATACATTTTTCTGATATAAAACCAAACATACAAAGTTAAGAAACTAGGTGAGATAAGATTGGATTTGACTAAATACATGTGTCGGGTCAGCATTGTGCCTATGATCACAGGGATCATACCATCCTTTTGGCAGATGTTAAACCCCAGGATCAGTTTTTCAAATGAAATGGGGTTTGATTTGATGAGATATGGGGCCTGTTATTGAGGCTTTGTTTTTCCCTGGTGTTGAGGGTATGCAGTCCCAGTGAGAAGTCTGGGAAACTCGCGACTGGCAAATCCAGCTTTAGGTATTTCAAGCTGGAAACTCGAACACAGAAGTTGTCCTTGAAAACTTTGACCTTTATTATTTAGTACCGTGGTTCACAGTTTAACACGCTGATTGGTCATTAGCAAAGTAGAGAAAGATACAGGCATTGTACTGGGTGCTTTGGTGATGGTTTAATTTTTCTAGCCGAGTGTCTCTCAAGACACAAGTCTTAAATGCAGAGGCCATAGGCATTACTTACTGTTCAGTTTATATCTCAATCCTCAAACATGTTGTTGCAATATCCAGGTAAAAATGTTCAATGCCACTTACAACAAGGAATCTGTCTTAAGCAATACTATAATCAGTAACACTTAACATTGCCGAGAACAAGAGTTTCTGAAAATGACTTGCCACCACAGGAGTTAACAAAGGTACAGCTGTAACTGTGTTTAGGACTAAATAAATGCAGTCATCAGAGAAGGAAAACATAAATTTAGTTGCGAAAATGGACCTTATAGAATGTTGTGTATGATCGATAATGGTTGTTTCTGTCTTGATAATGATGCTTAGAGAGATGTTAGTGGGTACTCATTTGAACAGAAGGCTTTTGCAGCATGAGAAAAAAGCATTTCTGACTCCAAAGCACTCAGTGAAGGAAGGCTGGTTGCATTTATTCACGTGAATTACTTCTGGTTTTGCTCATGCTTTTTACTGACATATGTAATTTCTTTTCAATAGATGAGGAATCTATACGTACCTTAAAAAAAAAAAAAATCAAACAACAGACAACCCCCGACTACTTTCACTTGGAAACTCTGACATCGAGTATGAGTTACTAAATATTGCACTGGATTTCAGAGGGCAAACCTAAACACATAAAGATGGTTTGGGGATTTGTTGTCTTGGTTTTTGGAGCAGGGGACAAAGCTGTAGTAGTTTGCTAAACTACTGGGTTGTTAAAACTGTCAGGGAAGACCCTTTAACCTGTAAGTTTTTATCACCTTTGCTTATAAATACTTGCAACAAATGGTGGGGGGAAAATACACTGCTTTCATTTTTACTTCCCTCGCACTTGTTATATCCAAGCAGTTCCAAACTACGTTGGTGAAGAGGAATATGGCATAAAATCAGAATAAGGAGGAAATTAAAAATGAACACCCTCTGCTTTATAAAAGAAACCTCTAGGCATAGGTGTAAATGAATACTGGTTCATTTATATAGTTCTGAAAAGGAAAAGCCTTACATTTACAACAAAGGTAAGCAGCACATTGTTCTGCATTTAGCAGCTGTTGGTGTGCTAACTTCAGGAAAACAGGGAGCAGCAATCCCCTTGTCATGCCTGAAGAGAATCAGGTATATGCTCTCCTTTTCTGTCTGGAAATAACTATGGGAGTTATGTTGAGAATAGAGGGTTAACAAATTTAATATTTTACCACCACCACCACCAAATGCCCATGCTTTATTTTATCAGTATATACTAAAGTCTTTAATGCAAATCTCCATCTTTCAAATGCGTTTACTACGTGTGTAAAATTACCACTAACCACAGTACATAGTAGTACATGCTGGCTAAGATTTGGTTGTGGAATAAGTAGCAATTTAGATTATTATTTCTTTTACTGTTATGTCGGGTATGGAGAGACCTGGTGCTCATTTCATCATGCAGGCATAGGAATGTACTTAGGATGTTGACTGAATATAGTACATGCATTTGCAACAAAACCTGGTGATAATGACATGTTTCCACCTGAGTATTTAATCTGTTTACTCTTAATAGAGTAATAGTAACAAACTTAGAAACTACTTCCCATATTTATATTCTGCCACAACAGACTTCTTACTCCAAGCGCAAAAAAAAAAAAGCATTCCTGTGTATTTTCTTAGTGACTCACGACCCTAAGGTATAGTACTGGCATAATACACACAATCTCCCTCCCTCAAAATACTTGCAGGACTAGTATGTTATTGCCTATGCATGGCTTTATGAACATACATCATTAATGTGTAAGTGATGCTGGCTATAAGCACGGAAAGAGGAAAAAATGAGAGATCAGTGTAAACGTATTCTAAGCAACTGATTAAGATAAAGGCTCTGTTCTGTTTCCAATGCAGTTAACACCAAAACTCGTGATTCTTAATAGCTTCCTCTTACTGTTTGGATTGTGGAAATGCTCAGAAATTCCAGCCAGTGTTTTGGTTTTGTTTGTGCAGAAATACACAGAAGTAACAATCTTCTTTGTTGAAAGCTGTGGGCTTGGACCTTATTTTTTTCATAGAATTCTACTTAGTATTCTTACATTGTTATGCAGTAGGAGGTTTGTAACCCCTCTGAAATCAGTTATCCATGGGTGACATATTTGGCGTTTTATATTTAATTATTTCAAATCTTAACCCAAATTCAGGGTAAGAATTATTTATTTTAAAAACTCCTCTTTTTTTCACTTAAATACAAATCCTTACATTGGTGCCAGTCTACGGAAGCTGCCACTGAACTGTTGCTAAGTTTAACATCCATCAATGAATACGATTAAAATGGATGACGAACTTACACATTTTCTTCCAGTTAGGAAAACATTCAAGCAGAACTGAACTAAGCAATTCCACGAATATGCCTATCAGTCAACACTTTCTGAACAAATCTCCATTTAACATCTTTTTTTTTACCTTACCCTTTCATATTTTTATACTCAAATTTATAATTAAAAATATAGATCTTTAAACAAGGAACAAAAACTGTGTAGATTTCTGAGTTATATATTACAAAATCTTTTTTCTTGGATTGCCATCTCATCCAGAGATGATTTTCTTCCCTCCTCCTTCCCTATTCATCTTGTCCACTTGAAAAACACTGGAAGTAGTATGTTTTACAGTAGGATATAGCATAGTGACTCCTCCATGTTCAAAGGATACTCAAAGATCTTCATATAATGGCTCTGCATCACTAGAAGATGTAAAATATATTTTGGCTGATTGAATCTTTTATATATGGTAAAAAATACAGTAATCCAGTGATGGTTTCCAGTGACACGTGGAAATCAAGTGGTTTTGCAGCTGTACATGTACTGCTACTGAATCAGGTACTTTGGAGGTAGGTGGTGGTGGTGTTTTCAGGAAAAATACAAATAAATTTAAACTGGGTGATACCAATTTCTATACACTCAGTAGATAAATTTGTGCTCTTTCTAATCTGTAATAACACCTATCCAATGGAACAAGTAAGAGACAGAGATCTATATGTGTGTCATAGATACTTACATATGTGTGTGCATATATATTGCATCACAGCCAGGGAAAAATATACTCAAGGAGACAAACTTGCTTTAAAGGAAGTGCAACATAAAAGAAGAATTTTATGGTTTGGAAATTGTATGTCTTAGTAGAATGAAGAAATTGTTTAAACTGCGACATCACACCTTCCTTACACGTAACTATGTAAGGAACGATCACTAGTAGTAAGTGAGAGTGACTACAGGGACTGAATTATTTCTCAGTTCCTTTACCTATTACCTAGCAAATACATTCTTATCAATATGCCAAAATAAAAATGCTTTAGGAGGAAAAATATACAACAGACTCAGTCTTTGGAGGCTGGGGGCTTGGTTGTTGAATGCTTCTTACTACAGAACAAACAAAAGATGGGGGAAATAATTGAAGAATTGTGGTGGGACTGGCATAGGTCTTTTCTCAACTGGTAGAAGATGCAGACCAAATCACTTGCCATTGGCTTGCTAATATCTTTAGAATCACATTGAAGTTCACCTAACTGTAAGTTTGGCATTGCATCCACTGAAATCCTAAGATTCATGTTCCACAATCTGAAACTTCTGCAATCATATCTAAGTTTTGTTTTTATCTTACAGATTTATTTTTTTGGGGGTAAAACAGACATGATAAACCTGTGATTGATTATAATACTTGACATGTAATGAATGGATTTATTAATCCAAGGGATATCACGGGCATAACCCTTATTTTCTTATGAGGAAACTGAGGCACAGAGAGAGAAGTGACTCTCAGAAGCCCAAGTTCCCAATGATATGTTGATGACGGATTTAGGACTACAGAGCAAGTTGCATACACCTGCTACATACATGTTGTAGCCTCATAGAGCATATGCATTTTATGATGCCTTGACAAACTACTAAAACCTTGTTCCAACTTTTTTCTCAAGAGCTTTGTGATACTCTTTCTTCAGTGTCAACCCTTTGCTCATTAAATGTCTATGAAGCTTGTACCTTATGGTCACCTGCATTAGGACTAGAAGACCTGTTTGTCTTTCCAGTACTCAAGTAACTTCCTGAATTCAAGTAACTCCTGTATTCCTATGTATAACAGCAGAATTACCTGAAATCACTGGACTTGCTCTTGCATAGCAATTTGTTGTACTGAACCCATAGGGAGGAAAACTAGCATCCCATATTATACATTCTCTGCAGCTGCACAAAGCCAAGAGAGAAAAACTGAGGCACAGTGGAAAATAGTGAGAATGGCCATTTTCACTTGGCTTGTACCTAAAGAACTGTCCCAGGAAGCAGCATGTATTGCTAGAATAGAAGAAACTGTTTCTGGATGTTAACTCTAGGTAGCCCTGGTAACTTAGTAACGCGATATTCTGTCTGCACAGATATGGATGTAGAGCAACAGCCTCCTAATAACTGGAAATTAATACATTAATGATTAATAAACTACGGTTTCTCTTCTTCTGTAGTCTTAACTGGACACACATGTCATAGGGGCTTAGAGCAGGGGTTGAGTGAAGCCTGACAAACAGAGGGGGGACCACTGAAGTTCTTGGGATGGGTCAAAAAGGATGTCGATGTGGCATTTGTGAGCTAGTGGCTCTAATTCCCATCAGAAATAGTAGCAAAACATTATGGTGAAGTCTTCTAACTAGTGAAATTACTCTATTGCAATGAACTGTACCATAGTAACCAATGGTACAGTGCAAAACACTGCACTAAGTAAAATCAGCCTTGTTGAAATAAGTGAATAGAGAAAATAATGGACACAACTAAACTTTGGGTAGCTTATATAAAGAACAGTATTAGTTGGTTAGGAAAAAAAATTATTTATGAGTAAAAAATGTGAGGGAGACTGATATGATCTTAAGGTCCTTTCCAACCTTAACTATTCTGTGATTCTATATTCTCCTGTAACTAAGATGAGAACTGGCTTCAGTGTAAGGTCATTGCTGGACACATCCTTGAGGTTACATTTTTACATACGTTGTGTAGTGCCTGTGTTCACCAGCACACTAACATACTCAACATCAGGTGGAAACCTTTCAGCTAAATAAGAGGCATGCTTAGCCTTCTCCTGGAAGGAAGCAAAGAGGGATGCAGAGGTATTTGCAAGGGAAGCAGTTCCCCATCCTTAGCTCCTCGATGCCTTCCCCTGTAGAAGCCCACTGGGAGGATGCGCTCCAACTTGGCAGCCTGAAGAGTAAGACCTGGCTGGACACCAGCTCCCTCCTCTCATGCATGCTTCTCTCTGTGCAAAAAGGCAATGCCAGGTGGCCATGGCTGTCCTCTTTTCTTGACTCTTTCTGGGTCAGAGCTGCCATCTGACCAAAGGAGTAACACGGAGAAGGCTGATCCCTTTCATGACCTATTCAGGGCTATGATTGCCTAGCCCAAAATTGAAAAGACAGTACTCTGTAGTGGGTCTCCTTGCTTTGGTGAAAATGGCTGAAACTCTGCCATCCAGCTACAGAGCAAATTAAATGACTACTAATTATTTTCTATTTTGTTATCTACAGGTAGATATATACAGATCTGGGGACTATCCTTTATATTCCTTCCTGAATCTTCTAAGAAGACAAACACAAGACCAAAAATTATCCTTCTTTCATTAAACTTCTTAAATTCTCAAACGCCACAAAAAATTCAAATCATATTAGATGACATATTCTTATAGAGATTTAGATAAATTGGTATATATTGTCTTAGGTATGACAAGGTTTTAAGCTTTATAAACTTGATGTCTGTAAGCTTTAAAAAACTACTTCAATAATGTAATGGAAATAGCATAGCTAAAAAGGAAATAAACACTTGCCTCTTTGGCAGAATTATCACTACCCTCTGTGTAGCAAAGGCCTCTGTGGCTGCCTGGCTTTGCTGCAATTACTGATGTACTTTCTTCCCAGGATATCCTGTTGTTTGTCACCCTCCCTCTGCAATCTTTGTTGTTGGGCTTTTGGACGCAGGAATTTAATCTGATGAAGTATTTTGTACAGCACTTAATAAATACACCTTCTTCCCCTAAACAATGCTACTAGGCTATAAATACCTAATGAGAACACATCTTTGGTGGCGTAAATCTGGAGCAGTTACCCTAATTTTTGTCAACATTTCTCTGCATTGATACTGGGGCAACTCTGTTGGGCCTGACAACAGCAGGCCTCTTGCCCTGTTATTTGTGGCATGAGAGAAGGAGCTGGTATTGTGGGGCTTGTTTCTGCATCCTTCTCATCTCACCTGCATCCTGCTAACCTCAGTAGGAGAGAAGAGCATAGCATACAGCTCCTGGTAGCGGTAGGCCCCACTAATTCCTGCACTGCCCAAAGATTATCTTCTGCCATTAAAATTCAGTTGTTTCCCTTCACATTTAGACATTTGCCCATGGACAAACACCTATCGTGTAACTTGTCCCCTGTCCCTGGGGTGGCAGATTAGTGTATAAACAGATGGAAAGGTTGTAGCTCTAATAGTGGCTGGAAAGATGGAGGCAAGAAAATGAGCTGCCCTAAAGTTAAGGAGTAATCCACAAGGCTCCAACACTGAAATATATAATAATGTGGTTGTAGGATTTGATTGCCAAAGATTTTGCATTGGTTTTGTTTCTGTCTTGGCTGTATAAATATTTAGAACTTTCTACTTTATTGCTTTTGCTGTATAATACAATCGGAATCATAGAATGACTTGGGTTGCAAAGGATGTTAACATTGAGTTCCAACCCCCTGCCATGAGCAGGAACACCTCCCACTAAACCATGTCACCCAAGGCTCTGTCCAACCTGGCCTTGAACACTGCCAGGGATGGAGCATTCCCAACTACTCTGGTTGGAACTAGATGATCTTAAGGTCCTTTCCAACCAGTTCTATGATTCTGTGATTCACAGCTTCTTTGGGCAACCCATTCCAGTGCCTCACCGCCCTCACAGTAAAGAACTTCCTCCTTATGTCTGATCTAAACTTCCTCTGTTTAAGTTTGAATCCATCACCCCTTGTCCTATCACTACAGTCCCTGATGAAGAGTCCCTCTTTAGCATCCTTGTAGTCCCCTTCAGATAATGGAAGCTGCTCCGAGGTCTCCACACAGCTTCTCTTCTCCAGGCTGAACAGCCCAACAAATACAATGGAAAAATGCAATTTTTTTATTAGAAATTGAAGACCAAATCACCAGCCAATATGATTGGTATGAGTCCGCTGATTTCATGAAAGCTATGTCAGCTTTCACTGGCTGCATAGCCGGTTTCTAGTCTGTGGCTCTGACTAGTTAATTACTGAAGATTTCACCATACCATGACATGCATATACAGTAATGGAAATCAGGGTTCCGACTGGTGTTAAGCAGTTTAAATATAAGTAAAAGCATTCTTCTGTAGAATAACCTTTTCACTTTTCTCATAATTTTTCATCATGAACAAATGGATTAAAACTAGTGTCCTCTCCTTCCCATTGGCCTCCTGAACACCTGCTGGAGGCCTTCAGCTGTAAGAGGAAGGATGGGCTTGGTATCAGCACATTTCATCTAGGTCTCTAGAAATGAGAACCTCTAACACACACCGAATGACCAGGGAGTGTTTCTAGCAGCATCCCAGGGTTGTGAATGCAGCCTGGGACCCTGTGGTCCAGCAGGCTTTGTCACCCTGACTGATGCTAAGGAAGTCCTCCTTACAAGCTTCTGTACACCATTTTCTACTTGTTTCTATCACATCTTTGCAAGCACAGCTCTTTGCTTGTGCCTGGGGATGTACCTAGGCTTTTGAAAAGTCAGAAGACTCACTAAACTTCTAAAGCTGGGTAATGTCAATGTGCTTCAAGCAGTGTCTAGATGGAGTTGAGGTAGTTGAGGTCCTTCAGCCCAAAATTGTTTAAGATCCAATATTAACCTATTCATCTTTTGACTTAACATGCCAGGTGAAGTTCTGAAACCTCAGGGAAGGCTTAATTCACACAAACAATGCTGGGATTCCCTAATGGAGTGTCACAGGTGCTTTCTTCTCAACTCAACAGTATCAGTTCCTCTGTCTTTATATAAAACATAGCAGCTAAAGAATTCAAGTTCATGGATGAAGGGTTTTATGTTTCCTCCTCTTCCAGTCTATAAACTATTCTATGCATAGGCTTCTTTCACTCTTCCTTTTGAAGCTCTACCATCAGCATTTAAGGTTATTCAGGCCACAGAAAAGAAGCAGCAGAGGAGCATGACTGTAGCCTCCTGTGAGGACACTGAGTTATGCGGGATAATCCTGGATCTTTGGCTTCCAGGACTCCTTTAGCATTTATACATTAAGAATGAAATACATTAATGGGCTTTTGAGATTCCTGAGCTATGACCTGAACCATAGATACAGCCTATCTGCCATCAAACATAATACCTTCTTGGCAGTCATTCCTCTTCTGAAACCCTGGCTTTGAGACCTGCTTTGGAAAGGCAAGAGGCATTCTGGAAACCTTGTAGTCAGTACCTATCTGAATCAAGCCTATCATGCTGTTTTGTACCTGTACTTTCCTCAATAAGTCATATGTACTTTGAACGTATATTACTTAAGTGCAGACTGTTGGTTATTGTAATATTTGTGTAGCGTGTGAAAGGCAAAAGGGCTTAAATTCTGTTTGTATTTTAAATAACTGTCTTGGCAGACACACAGTCCATACTGTTTATATTTTCATGGAATGCAATGTTTATGACTGATGTTAAACCAAGAGGAGGAGGTATCAGATATGGTCGAGCAGGTTCTACAGTTGGTCTGACTGGGTCAGCCTTGCACTACAGCTGGCTGTCAAGGACATCAGGAAAGGTGCCACTCGGCACTGTACAGTTTGTCTGCTAAGTATATGCAGTATTAATCCTTAATGACGGCAGTTTGGCAACTTTTGTCTGCATAAAGCAAGCCAAATTCTGATCCCTTTACTTTGAGTTGCTTCAAATTCCTCTGACGCCAGGGTCGCTACTTGGTAGTAGCCAGATTGCAGAAGCTAAAAGGTGAGCTTGCTTATTCTCCTATTAAGTGAGGGCCCCATGCCGAATCCTGATCTCTGATAAATGAACTTTTTAATGTTGCACTACTACTAGCGTACAAGCCAAATATCCACACAGATATTTACATTCCAACATTCAAATACAAGCTCTTTTTATTTTTGCCTTCTGATTTATGAGTATGTTATGTTTTGCAGACATGAGTAACTCATGTGGGATATCTTTCCCACAGAGTAAACCCAATGTAAATTCACATGACTCAGGGATTTGTTTCAATGCTCATGTATAAACTCTCATTTGAAATGATTACACTTGAAGATCAAAAGAAAAGTACAATCACTTGTATTAATGTTTAATGTGTAATTCACATTGTTAGAACAAAAAACAAAACTGTTGGTTGTTGTTAAGACAAATATTAACCATTGGCGCTACTAACCAGTTCCCATAGAGGATCCTTAATTTCATTGCATTGGCTGTGTGCTGAGATTTCCTCTTGCCTGTACCATCATCTCAGAAACTTAAAGACACTTTCCTTGCTGGATGAGAAATTCCCCTGTAATCATCATAGAATAGTTAGGGTTGGAAAAGACCTTAAGATCATCAAGTTCCAGCCCTCTTGCCAAGGCAGGGATATCTCACACTAAACCATGTCACCCAAGACTCCATCCAACTTGGCCTTGAACACTGTCAGGGATGGAGCATTCATGACTTCCTTCAGCAACCTGTGCCAGTGCCTCACTACCCTCACAGTAAAGAACTGCTTCCTTATATATAACCTAATGACAGGAGTAATGACAAAAGTGGGAGAGAACTGGGATAACCCACCACTGCAGGTGGCTCAGAGACCTCTCAGTGGAAGCAGTATAAAATGATCTAATCCAACTCTTACACAAGTAGGATTTCAGATCAGACATGCTCCTGATGCCTTTGATCTTAGTCTAATTTGAGCCTTAACAGCAAAACTAGACCCATTCTCAAAGTCACCCAGCACAAGAGAATCCAAGAACTTGATTATTTTATGTTTATCTATGTTTTACCTTCTTTAGTCAACGCTTACTTTATTATCAGGAAGCCTCTCATTAAATAAGCAGGTTTGGTGCGAGGGAGGCATATGTGAAATCCACTCTCTATATCCTCAACCAAGACCAACACAGGACAGCAAAGCCATGTTTGTAATCACAAATTGAGCTTTGGAAAGAGTAGCAGGACTACTTCACCTGCATGAGGGAAGACCCCTTGGTACCCTTTGACACCCCACATTACAGACTTTCACACAAAGTAGGAGTTGGGTTTTTTATCTTCATAGCTTTTACTGGCTTTTCCCTTGTCAGGGTTTAAAGGGTCAGCAATTTGTGCCATCTAGTTTCTATATTCATGCTTCTTTCAAAAACTTAGCTGGTTTACTAGCTGAGCTTACATTATTTCTTTGTTTGGTTCTCCCCCACACCTCCCCCCCAGGGAAAAAAGCCAAACCCCACCCAATAGCCAACCTTAAGTTTAAAGTTTTAGAGTCTCAATTCTTGTCAGGGAGTTGCCTCTCTTCTATGGCACAGAATGAGACCAAATTACATTTGACAAACTTTCTGCTTGGCATAAAGTCACAAAAAACCTCTGTATGTTCTCAGCATCATTTTAGTAACTTTCCTGTATGCCAGCAGTGCTACAATACACTTCATTCAGAGCATCTGCCAGAGTTTCAGGTAGATTCTTCCCCGTTTTAGATCTCCATACACAAACTATACATTAGCTTTCTATTCTTAAGGCCCTGTTGTTCCATAAATCCTTCTGAGCAAATCTGAGAGGTTTCTCGTTCAGGAACTAATATTGTTGAATTAGAATGGGTGCTATTGCTTTGAATGGCATGCAGTCAAAGTACAAATGGATCATGGGTGTTTATAAAAGGACAGAGCAGGGCTTTGGGTTTGTTTTGCTTTTGTTTGCAACAGTCCACTCAAAATATTTACCATTGAGAAGCTGGTATTTTCTCCAGCAATGAATCTATTGTCAGCTCCAAGGCAGTTGAGAAGGTACTGATCGTTTATTTTAGTAGAGGGCACATGGCATTGCTGTCCTGAATTGAGCATAAATACATAGCTGTTGTAGGATTTTTTGCTAAAATCGTGTAATGAATTAAATATCCTTCACAAGGAAAGAAGTAGGTAAAACTTCTGGGCTAAATTAACCTCATGTTATACAGAAAGACTAAATTCTGTTGTTTTCACCTGTGGGACTTTGGAGTTGTCTATGCACCATACCATTCCAAAACACCTATTAGGTACACTGCAGTAATGACTAAACCCATGTGTAGACAAATCTTGTACCAGCAGAAGAATTCCCTTTCTTGAATTATCTTAATCCATTTTGAAAGTGGATTAAGTGAAACCAGGAAAGAGCTCCGTCATTCCAGGATGAACAAGCTATCTGAGCACATTGTGCTTTACATTCACATCCAGCCTTATTCCTGACTAATTTTCCTGTGTGGAGAGGCTCTTAGGATATATCTACATAGCAAATGAACGTGTGATTATAGACATACCAACCTTTCCTTTACTCTCACTGGCATGAGTAACAACAGTAATGAAAGATGGCAGGAGAGACTTTAGCGCAGCCTTTTAACTGAAGCATATATGCAGCCCATTGTGAAGAGCCTCTTTCGAAATCCACCTCATTGCACCCTCAATTCAGAGACAACTCATGTCCCTTAGACTAATACCAGGGTTTGGGATGCCTCTCTGCATCTCTGGGGTTTATGAGCACCAAAAATTGCATATGTGATAGGATGGCACAGCTGAGCTAAATGGAAACCAGGTGAATTTCAGAGGTTAATCATGTTGGAGGAGCACGGCTCACCCATTTTTAATATACACACATTTGACAACCACATAGTGTCAGCTGTGTGACTACAGAAACCAAATTAAATATGCTGTAGACAAGCACAACTCAGTTGATGTCACCAGGGCTGAATTTGGCTCCATGGGTGAGATCTTATTTGACTAATACTTGTTTTGTTGCCTATCTGCTCATTTATTTTAATGAAATTTATGCATTTTAATGTTCTTTTAAGTGCATTCCAAAAATAGCACTTTGATTAACTAATTCACTTTTAAAAGTGTAACAATCACCACTAAAAATCTCCCTCTTAGCCAAGGTATGGAATAATTGCAAGTGGCATCTTGGGTAGCTACACCATACCCTTCATCCTTTCAAAGCAATTCCCCACATCAATCGGAAGAGCCTCACTTAAAAAACTAATGACAAATACAGACAACGATCAAGCTGTACAAAATGCTTTTCAAGTCTACCAAAAATATGTATCAGTAATGTACTCTGTGCTCTGCTGAGACAGTACAGTTAAGACAGGTAAGAATTTTGCTTAAAAGCAGTTCAAACCAAGTCCAAAACAGAAACATTAAACAGACTCGTCTTTCTAGCCAAGCCAGAAAGCATCTTAAGTAGCTTGGGTTAAAACAAAACAAAGAAAGAAAGAAAAAAGTGCTTTCACTTTCATGCTCATTAAAATGATATTTGGACTGTACCATATTCAGAGAGGGACTTCCTTTTTCCCCCAACTGTTTTTCCAGCTGCAATAGGCGATCTCATCATTTAAAACAAGGTGCCAGTGAGAGCAGAGTCCAGCAACAGGAAAGGTGCACACTAACTTCTCCCTGACTTTATTACCTAACAACTGGAATAGCAACGCCTGATTAGTAGCAATATTAAGCAAAGGCAATTTTCCTTTTATTGTATTTAAATGAGGAAAATGAAAGCACTAATGGTAATATTAAGGCTGAACAGAGGCAGTCGCAGAAGAATAATTCCATTTCAGCCCTGCTGCATGTGTCCCTTCATGAACTAGTTGCATGCGTATCCCCAACATTGTAACTGGTTATTAAAGTAGGTGGTGCACAACTCAGCGCAAAAGAGGTAAACTTGACCTTGGGCGCTGCTGGGACGCTCTGTGGTCACTGTGCAGGGTGTTGTGGCGTTTCAGCAGTTTGGGCTATTAACAGTGTGTGTGTGCAGCAATTGATTTTTAGCTCAAGAGGCACTCAAACCGAAGCGACCATGGGTAGTTTGTTTTTAAGTGAGGCCTACATGTGGAAATACTTCTGCACGCAGGTCAAACCCGACATGTAGAAGGTCCCCTGAATTTAACAGGGACATTTGTGTAGATTTAAGAGGATTTGCCTAAGAGTACAAGAAAATCGAGGTAAGAAATTGCAGGTGCCTTGCCAGCCCCTACCACCGCTCCCACCAACCCCGGTGCTAACTGCAGGCCCGTGCTCACCCGCTCTTTTAACGTAAAACCGCCCAGCTTTCGGAAATAGCTGCTCCGCAGCAGCGGAGGTAGGGGGAGATGGTTTAAGCACCCGCGAGTAAACCCCGCCAGGGTTTGCGCCAGTCCTTAGCAGCGACGCCATTGTGCTGCCGAGCGGCCGCTGCGTCCGGCGGGGGTACCCGAATTGAACCCGGGGTCTGTGCGGAGGGTGAGGTCCGTGTCCCGCACCCCCCCCCCCCCAACCCCAGCTTCCCCTGCAGAGGTTTGGAGGAGACTCGGGGGGTAGATGCTACCGCACGGAGCCCGGCCTGCACGGCAGCATCCTCACTTCTCGCCTAGGAGCAGTTTATGCCGCCTCCTGCGTTTCGGGGGCCTATATGTATATGTATGTATATATATATATATATACATTCGGGGATGCCCCCCCCCAACCAGTTTCCCCATCCCGCGGCTGCTCGGCAGCTGCTAGCTGCTCCTGCGTGCCTCCGAGTATCCCTGCATCCCTTGGGCGAGGTGTCCCGTCGACCGCCCCACTGGGTCGCCCCCCCCTCCGGTAGCAGGTTGGGATTTTATTTTGGGGGAAGGTAAAGGGGGTTGGTTTCTCTTTTTGTTTGGTTTGGTTTGTTTTCCAGGCGAGACTTGGCGGTGACCGGCGAAGCTCGCCCGGCACTGAATGTCACCCTGAAGGTAAAATGAAAGACAAAAAGATGAACGCATGCCTGCGCCCCTCGGCCGCGCCGCCGCTTCCCCGCACCCCGCCACCATCGTGGGGCGGCAGCCCCCGCCGCGCCCCGGATTTCCTGTCTCGGCTTTTCATTATTTCCCTTAAAAAAAAAAAAAAGGGAGGAAAAAAAAAAAGGGAAAATAACCCCAAAAACCACGCATGTAAAGGAAACGTGCACGTACCCAGTAACGAGCCCAGGAAAAACCCGGCCGCTTCCCCCTTCTCCTGCCAAGTTATCATTGAGAAAACAGACAGGCGGCGTGACGTCCCGGGTCAGGCCGAGTGCGGACCGGCGCTACCAAGGCGGCAGGGAGGCCCGGGGCCGCCGCCGGGGCCGGAGCCGCGGGGTCTGGGCTCGCTACCGCCCGCCCGGGGCCTCCTCTCCCTCGCGGGGGCCGCGCCCGCTGCCGCCGCCGCCCCCCGCGCCCCCCGCCCGCCCGCCGCGGCGCAGCGCGGCCTGCAGCCCGCCGGCGGCTCCCCCCTCGCCGGCGGAGGTCGCGGGAGCCCGGTTAAAGGAGGCGTGTGTAAAGATTTTGCAATGTCCCTGCATGGTGTTGTAGACTTTCCTAGCAAAGAAACCGGCTTCGGCTTCTTTAAAATCCCCGACGACTCACCTGACTAGCCTGCCTGCGGTTCTGAGCTGACCAGGTAAAGTGGGGCCTCCCCGTCCCCACCCCGCACCTCCGCGAGCTGACATTGCAGCGGGGGGCATGGTTCCGCACGGAGACGAGCCGCTCGCTCCAGAAGCGCTTCCCCCCCCAACCCCCCCATTCCCTTCCCTCCCCCCATTCCACCTTCAGACCTTGTCAATTGCACTTGCTCGGAGTCGGTCGTCCCCGTGTGTTTCCCCCCCACCCCCAATCACCCTCATAAAAAGCCGCATGGCAGCACCGGCTGCCCGGGGCTCAGTGTTTCGCGTTTCTCCGATAATTATCTAAGACTGTCGGGCCGGGTAGAGGGTTAAAAGGGGGGAGGGAGAATGATTCTGTTTTCTGCTGACAGATCCTAACCCGGAGGGTTTTGTCCTTCCCCCCCCAGCCCAGGGTCAGGAGCGCCGGGGAAGTGACGAGGCTTTGGCCAGCAAGAGTTTGGGGTCCCGGGGTGGCTTTAGCGGCTGCGAGAGGGTCGGGAGGACCGGACTCTCCAAGCTTGTGCCGGCGGCTGCTTATGCCCCCGCCTCCCCCGCCCTTCTTCCGCTGGGGTGTCCTTTTGTGGGTGCCCCGAGTTGTCCGGGCAGCGGCGGGGGGCGGGAGAGGCCTTGGGGATGGGGGGGTAGGAAGAGGATGGGGTGTGAGTGAAGGAAAGGGGGGGCCCTGTTTGCCCCCGTCCCGTCCCCCTCCCCGCCGCTTTCTCCTTCCTGGAACACTTCTGAGAGCGACCCGTGGGAGCCACGCAGGCCTGGCCGGAGCCCTGCACGTCGGGCGGGGGGTGGGAATTCTGCTGCCGGGCGTCCCTTCGCTTCCCGTCCCTTCTCTGCCCGCCCATCCGTGCCATGCGGGACGCGCTTTGCCCCCCTCCTGCCGTGGCGTCGGGACTCGCGGCCGGGCCAGCGGGTGCGGAGGGGGCGAAGGAAAAGTAAGAGAACTCCTTGTCCTGCGTGCTCCCTCCGCGCTTCCTGCTTTGGGTCCTGATAAGGGGGTGCGGGGTGTGTGTGTGTGTGTACGCCTCAATGTGACCCTGCTGCGAGGGGGAGATTGTTTCCTCCCTTTTCTATTTTATTATATTTTTTTTTTTATTTTCCCGCGTGCATTAATGCTGCGAAGGGGCGAGTGGTCCGGAGGTGCGTTTTGAAGTGCTTGCAGGGGAAGCGCTCGCAGTACTTGGTCTAGTTAACATGTTTCTCATGATAGCAAAGAAAGGACTGCGTTTAGGAGATGACTAAATAATGGGGGAGGCAAGTAAAAATGAGTAGAATATAAAGGAGAGGAAAATGAAGGTGAATGGGAGTGTGGGAAGACAGGCACTGTGCAGCTTGAGGTTTTGTGTTTCTCTCCTGTAATTCTCCCTCATACCCTCTTCATACACCCCCCTGCCCCATCCTATCTTTTCATAATGTGTAGGAGACTAACAGCAAACATAACCCAGCCCATAAACAGATGCCCACCCTGCCTGTGGCCAGGAGGGAAATACCCTTTGTATAAAAGCAGGGAAGTTTTAAGCCTTTATTATCCACCCTGTCTCAAATACAAAGTGTAAAAGTTGCCTGATACATTCTAGTGTTACTTCCCTGTTTTATTTCAGAGGACAAAATGTTCTGGTGTAGCTTACCTTGGGTCACTTTCAGGATGGGAGTAGTTTACGATATAACCTACATTAGATTACACATGGTGTGTGCGTTCCATTTCCTCTGAAAATAGCCAAAGCCTTAGAATGATGAAGTGACTCATGTGGTTATGATCTTCCGTGTCTTGAGAGCATCAAGGTAGCCATGGGTCTGCGTGCTGGGGATATGGGGCTGTGGTGCGAGGGGTTCCACGGCTGTCCAGGAACCTGGCAGAGCTCCTTGTAGAGGACTTCACAGTTTAAAATCTTGCCAGGGGCAGAAGAAGGTAAGCACGACATTGATTATCAAAATAAGAAAAACAGAACAATTGCAGTCACTGTGTGTGCAGTATTGCAGTTATTCCCTAGTATTTTGTCAGAAATTAAAAGGTTACCACTAGAGTACTATATCCATATCTCCAGCTCTGGCACCACTTATTACTGCAATGGTATTTCAATATTAAGTGATCTCAGAGATATTTCATCTTTCATTTTGAATCCTGAATTTGAATCAGCATTAAGATGTCAGGGCTGCGAGATAAGGCATAACAAACTAAGTAGACAGCTGAAGGGCTCCTGGTGAAGGTGTTGCTGAGAAGGATATCTTGGGCCGTTCACTGTAACCTTGTTTACAGGGACAATGCAATTGCAACCTGAATTTCAGCGAACGGCTGCCTGGACTGGTGCCTGTGTGGCTGAAACTCATCACGAGTGTCTTTTGCACTCTAAACGTTCTCCTCTGCCTTCCTTGTATACTCGCAAAAACTTTTCTGGAAGGTTATGATGATTTTCTGATAGGAAAATGAAGACATTTTCCTAAGAGGAATGCTGCTCTTTGAACTCGGGTACATTAGCAGCAAAGTATTCATGAGGTTTTGTTTTTTTTCCCCCTTTATCTGGTTCTCTGATGTGTCAGTATCAGTTGTTACACCCGTCTTTTTAACTTACCTATATGGCTTTGATTTATTATATGTAAGTCTTGGTGTTTCCAAGTGTATTTTGCAGCACACGATGTCGGTTCAAGTCGGAATGTAAAAAGATGCTTATTGCAACAAAGAACAGTTTTGTAGTGATCTGCTAATTTTTGTGTTTTCTTTTTTCCTAAAGCTGTTCCAAGAAAATCCCATGTGTTTATTAGCGAGGGGGTGCTGAATGCCAGCATCCACATTGATGGAGGAAAAAAATGCTGTTGAAATGCTTTGGAATAATAAATAGGATATGTAATGGTCAACCACAAGATAAAAATTTTACACAGTGTTTTTATGGCTCTAAATTGGCTGCATTGTAAACCAAGCTCACTACTCGATTAAGTCATCAGAGTTTTCAATTATTTAAGATTATCTAATATAGCCTTCATCGCCCATATCAGAAAATTATACATCAGGTTGTAATTCCTTCTTGTTGGTAGGTGAGGGCTTTGTTGTGGATGGGAGGGTTTAATTTTGGCTTATCAGGACAAATATTACAAAGCACGCATGCAGAAAAATGATATGGAAATAGCCCCAGCCCTACGAAATGGGGATAGTTACAGCACTGAAATGTACCTAATACAATTTGAGATCCACTCACTAAGAAACCTTGACAGTATCTGCCTCGCAGGTACCGTGCATTTGGAAATACTATATCTCCATTTAAATGCAGATCTCCAGTTTTCTCCAGGGGGCAGTTGGCAAACCTTTCGATTGAACCACCGGTACTAGAAAAACTAACTGAAGGTTTACCTACGAACAAGAGACCCTTTCAAGCCTGCCTTTCTGAAAGAATGATTGTCAGATTTCCCAATATTGCATTTTGATGTTGATTCTGAGTAATTCTGGATGCCTTTTCCAAAGTCCCGGGAAAGGAGTAGTGCCTTTTACTTAAGGTAGGCCGACATCTGTGCACTTGTTTAGCATTGAAGCATTGAAGAGAGATAAATATTACAAACAAGCTCTTTGTTTTCAAGTGAGTGTTGTGTTTGTGAATTTTGTGAAATGGACGGAGCAGTGTTGCTTTGATTTTGACCTAGATTCCTCCTGATTATTCCTATACAGCTAGCACCTGCTTATTTCCCACTGTGAAAATAGGAGAACAACTGTTGATGCTACCTAGCTGGGGCTGCATGGGCAATAGGCATGCACATCCAGTAATCTCCCCTCCTCCTCCTCAGCTTCATTAGTAATTGATAAAACAGTGCTGGACTCCAAAGAGGGTGCAAGCCAGTATTTCCTCTTTGGTGAATTTTTCATTCTTTGACATTTTAATTCAAAGGAAGACAGCAAAAAACCCCAAACAAACAAAAAGGTGGAATGAGCGTATTTGTTTCTGTTTCCAGATTGAGCACAGAAATGGTGCGCACTTGCAGGGCTGAAGAGGACTTTTTTTTTTTACTTGAAACAAGTCTCGGATCCACCTTACTCCGTATTTGCTTGAAACTCAATGCCTCTAGGTGTCAGTCCTCCTTAGGGAGGCTTGTCCCACACAGTCCGCTTTTCTCTATTGTTTGCCAGCTGTTTAGCTTGGGGTGTAACCCAAGACAGTAAATACCCAGGACATAGGGAATGGGAGCTTCCATTCCCTATGCTGCTACCAGTTAGCACAAACTACGTGGTACAGGGGAAACAAAAGATCCTGACCTTTTCTGTGCCGGGTGCCATGTGCTCTGGTCTCCTCATTGTGGACAACAATGCTACCCAAGGATGCTGCACAGGGATGCTGCCCTTGTCCCTGTGCCAGAGTCATGAGGTTGTGGAGATACCCATATTATGCTCACCGGTTAATGGCATATAACCCATCAACCTCAGTACCCTGGAGAAAATAAGCACTTCAGCCTCTGCATGGAATTCAGGCTGACCTGCGAAGTCCAGTCTTACGTGCACCCAGCATTAATGGCAGAGAGATGCCGTTCAGCTTAATTGTTATTCCCATAAACATCTGCAGGTTTCTGTTTCTAGTGGAAGCTACAGCTGGGTAGACTTCTTAAAGGAATGTTTTGCATATTGAGGTTGAAAGGAAAGTCGAGCCTGATACATTAACTTATCATCTGTGTCATTCTCTTGACATCAGTTGGATTACTACAAGTGTATATGACAAGGAGATTAGGTGCGAGATCTTCACACACACATGCTTTTGTTAGCATGTTGATCAGTGGAGATGTTACTTCTCTGAAAACCTTGTTCTAAGTCAAGCGTAGGCAAGCACGAACCTGTGCATACATATACAAGTTGAGCAGGGCCTATCCTTTATAATACAGTTTTTTTTCCCTTTAATATCTGAGCAAGATCTCTTCTAACTCAACCATTAGGGGAAAGAAAATGGAACTTCCCTCAAACAGCTTTTCTGTTGGGGAATCTAGTGGCAGTTGCTTTGAAGCATGTGTAATTGATTATCATACATTTATTTTAAAAAGGAGACATAACAAGGAATCTAACATGATGTTTTGGAATATATCTTCTCCCCACAATGTTCTTGAGGGAAATTTAAGGTTGCAGGCATCATTTCATGCACTGTATGTTTTTGAACATAAATCAAAGAAATTGTCGGAGAGTTATAGATGTTCATAGCAACTGTAGCTATAATAAACACATGCAGTATATATTTTCCAAGCTATTTTGTATGGGTAAAAAGCTGAAGCTGGCTTTTTATATGAACAATTCAACTTAATCACTGAAAATTTATTTCCTAGTTAGGGTGGATTACCAGCGTAGCATGAAGTCGTACACCTTCTTTTAAGTTCGTCTGGTGATGAAGCCTTGGTTAAAATTGGGAAAGTATTTAAATTGGATCTAGATACCTTGAATGAATTATACCAAACGTCAAATTTATTGTGATACCTCCGTGGCGATATTTACATCTATATTATCACCTATCTTGGTTTAAAAGTATGCTGGATACTTTAAGAGAACAAATGAAAAACAAGAGCGGTATGAAAACCCAAACAATTTTAATTGTACACATAGCACAAAATGTGAGCATATTACATACAACAGGAAAGAGACTCTTGAACGGTCAGGTAGTGCAGAGCTGCTAATGGGAGCAACATGCAGCTTAAGGCACACAGATTTCCTGATGATCGTATTAGTCTTGATTTAAAGCCTTAATAGATGCAAAAGGAGAAGTGACTTTTGTGGAGGAATTTCAATGAGGATAACATAGCCACTCAGTGTGTGAGGATGAGGAAGATGTTCCATACGTTGACGAGGATCAAAATGCCTTAAAGTGCTAAAAGAAAATCGAGTAGTCACAGTTAATATGTATGTGGATAGACTGGGGCTAGGACATATTCAGCATCTGTGCAGAGCTCAGGCAGGTCTAGATGAATGGATTTTTGGTCTTAATATTTAAGCAAAATCCTAAGGGTCTGCTGAATAAAACGGGTAGGATGTGCTTCTTGGAGCCTGGCTTTGAAGGTGCTTTTGGGTGTAGCTGTCATTATTCTGCATGCTCCTATTGGGTTCAGAGATTGGTAATTAAAAACCATTACTGCTTATCGAAAATTGTGAGACTAGCTAAAAAGTGTGACTTTTAAAAGTGTCACTGGCTTCTGTTTTATTATGGTTGCCTTCAGTCATTCCTCTTTTATTACAAGAGCCAGAAATCTCTTTTTAGGAGAGAAATCTGGACTGTCACTACTTGACTCCTAGAAACAGGTTTTTAAAATGTACAACAGAGACTGATGCTTAAATTGAGAATTTGCTGCTTTACTTGTTAGTAGTTTTAGCCTCAAATGACTTGCTCTTGATGATGTCTTTGAATTTTAAGACCTGCATGAATTAATTAAACATGAAACAACTGATGGACCTCAGGAAGGCAGGGCATGGCCCATCATGGGCATCAGTACTAGTTTAGACTTCAGAAGAGCAGGCAGTGGGCTTGGTTTCCAAGGGCCACCCTGGGGATGGGTGGAGGCAGGATGGAGATTTATAGCTTCTGACATACTTTGGATCAACTTCATCTTAATTTCTCACCTAGGTCTTGCTCCCCATCCTCTCTGAACATTTTTGGGGGGTCTCTCTTTATTAGTCAGACTACTTTATCCTGTTCTCTGAAGGCTGGAAAATGGACCTTGAATTGTTAGTATGCTCCCTGCTGGATACAGTGCTGTGAAAACAAAATCCAATGAGAAAATCAGAAAGGAGAGAAAAGAGAAGACAGAGTGTGGGAGGCTGAGGAAAACTGGGAGGAGGGATTTGGCAATACCTGTGTGTCCTGTGGTCAGAATCTATGTGTACGTTCACACAAGAAGGTAGCTGAAGGAGCTGTGTCCCTGGATCCATATTGACCCAGCAGTGGTGGGTAGGATGTGATAATAAAGGAGAAGTAAGAAGAAGTGGAGCCTACCATGGTGTGGACA
Source organism: Lathamus discolor (assembly GCF_037157495.1). Classification (NCBI taxonomy): domain Eukaryota; kingdom Metazoa; phylum Chordata; class Aves; order Psittaciformes; family Psittacidae; genus Lathamus; species Lathamus discolor. Next base: position 15,265,751 of record NC_088888.1, read on the forward strand.
TCCTCCAGCACTTGACAAGTGTCATTTGGGCTGTGTAGGGTAGGACTGCTGAATACTGTCAGATTACTGCTCTCATGCTGCATTCCGAAGTCTCATCCTTTCTATGCAGACACTTGAAAGAGCTTGTTTTGCTCTGTGCTGAATTTCTAACTGAAAAAAAAAGCCAACCCCTCTCCTGTCATACTACAGTTGAAAGAGATGACCTGGACAAGGGTTGAGGGTGTGGTGAGTGGAGTCCAGATGGCAGGCTGGCCACTGGCACACCAGGAGCAGGCAGCCCAAGGTTATAGCCGTTCTGATGCCACAACTGGGACCTGGATGCATAACTTCAGGTTTTAGCCCTTTACCTTTCTCTGACATGCAATCCCTGTCTTGCAGAACAGAAACTCTGCTTTTGAAATTGGCGTTAAAGGTGGTGGTGCTAGTTAAGGCACGGAAAGGTGAGGTGATGTCATGGAGGTGATGCAGGCAGTCAGTGAGCCCAGCCTCTTAGCCAGCACTTCAGTTCCCTGCCTTCCACCGTCTCTCTGGGGAGATGATCAAGATTAATCCTGCTGGTGCCACCACACACTTTCATTTCTCCTATATGACACAGTCCAGGGGTGGATAGGATCCTGCTCCCAAAGGAGAGAGGCACATGTGGGTGGAAGTGCATGCTGAATCAGTATGGTTACCTTGCTATAAATGGTGCCTATCTTTTATTTTTAATGTTTTACTAATCAGATTTTGCTTGTTCTTACTTTTTATCAAAGGGAGGTGAGGCCCTGAACTGAGTGTCTCTGAAAACTGGGCCACAAACCCTTAAACTTGTTTGTGCTTGTGACTGAGCACACGCGTGTGTGTACAATGTGCGAACGCACACTCGGATGTTGTGTATCCATAGGATCTCAATTATTTTGCTGTTTGAATCATAGAGCATGCTGTCTTGATATACTGTCAGTTTTGGTTTCTGTCCTTTGAAATAAAGTTCAAAATATTAAAGAAATAACACGCAATATACTAGTAGCTAGAATAGTCATAGTGCCTGAGGGGAAAAGAGGGTTGTGAAGAATCTGTTTTACAAATGCCCAGGAAAAAAATCCCGTAACTCCTCCTAAGCATACTCTGTAATTGTGCACTTTGAGAAGGGACTCTTCTGAGGTTTGCTGGTTATCCAGGAGAGAGAAGTAGGTCCCATTTAGAAAGCAGTGTGCAAGCTCTACAGTCACCCTCTGGCCGTTTGCTGGGGGAATGCATGGTCCCAGTTACTCTTTGGAGAATCACCTTGGGCTAAATGGTGAAACAACTAAATCTGAATTAATTATTGATATTTCCTTAACATCAAATGTGAGGATGTGTTTGGAGTATTGCTTCCCGGATTAGGAGTTGGAATAGCTCTAGCAGATGTATTCTTTTGAAATGTTGCTTTTCTGGTCTTATTAGTTTACTTGGACAGCAGTAAGAAACCGCAGAAGCGGATGCAAGTTCTGCCCATCCCTGGCAGGCTCTGGATGTATATAACACATATATGTAACAAATAACATTATATGCTTGGTATATATATATGGAACATATATAACATAGATATTTGGAGTCACACTGGGATTTTGGTCAGAATACCAAACTTTGCTGGATTTGGGATGTTGTGCTCCATGGTTTTAGTCCAAGGGGGGGAACAATGCTAAAAGGCTCTGGATAAGATATTAAAGAAGCAGCCTCCTCCCACTCCCCAAATATTTTGACGTGTACCCTGTATCAGGAAAAAAAAAAACAATGCTGAGAAGTGTGTGACTGATGCAAGGCAGGCTTGGGACGAATTTAGGATAAACAGGATGCCTGTTGCACTTAATTTAGCAATTCTAAGGCAGAAAATGCTTTTGAGCACAGCTAACAGCTTCTCATCTGCAAATGCCACAATCAAGGCAAAGCAAAATATATTGTGGTGAATTCTGCAGCTCACAGTCATGACACAGTCAAAACCTCCTATTACAGTGAGGGAGACTTCTGCCTGTATTGTGCCTGCCTGGGATGCAGGGATTTCTGAGCAGCGTTAATAAAAGCGATACAGTAAATAATACAACTTCAAAAAGTCCTGTAGGACACACAGCAAACGGCAGTGATTGGAACTGGGTGAAGTTGTCAAAGGTTGCTTTGCTCTCCAGAGCCTGGCAGTAGCTCCACACTGAAATGTGATGCCATTGGTTTTCAGCAAAGGTTTCTTTTCTGCAGGGCTGCAAACAGAGATCAGCTGCTACTGTGTATATACACAACTAGGGAGCAAATCAAGCAGCACATTTAAGCAGCCTTTTTAACCCTGAGACTTTCCAAGATTCCTTCTTCACGCAGGAAGTTTCCTTTATATTGTCAGCTGTAGCACTTTGCTTATGTAATGAGATCAGAGCTAGGATCACTGCTGCACAGTAGAAAGACTTCCTTAAGACATTTGTCCTTGAAACTGCACCAAACTCTTGGAAGAACCCAGAACCTGTAAGTATGTACGATATAGGCAACAATAGCATGGTGCAAAGCTGCAATCAACCATTATAAAGTATCTGATTAGCAGGGTAGGAGGGATTTTCTTTCCTTCTTTTTTTTTTTTCTCAGATGTTATGTTACATTCATTTTCAGTTTGTTCTAAGGAAGCAAATCAATTTGGGCTTCTGATACAGTGACTTTGCAGTAGATGAGCTAGTAGTAATATGTTTGATTTAACTATTTGTTGCTGTCATATAGCTTGTGGGACGATTATTGTAGCCATCAAACTATAGAGAACTTTTCTTATGTTTTTAGGCATTTTAAAGGATTTTGGCAGGGGGGAGGGGGGGGGGGGGGTGGTGTCCATCTTGCAAATAAGTTTTTTCTTTGCTTTCTGATTTTGTCAACCCCACCCTACGCCAAACTATAAATAACAGGGCAAATGGAATTAGTGCATATTGTTCTTAGGAAGCAATAAAATATATTTGTTTGCAGGTTTAATTTAGTCACTAACAACGTTGCACTGTTTGGGGTGGGTTTTGTCTTAATTGAATTCTACTCAAGGCTGTCTGTTTTGTGTTTTACTGTCTTGTCTGTGTCTGTTTAAGTTACTTTGCCGGGACTGCAGTCTGGTTAAACCTGTATTTAAGCACCATTTATATTCTGAGCACATTTCTGGTAAAATAAGTGTTTGAGATTTATATATATAGATAGATATATGTATGTGTGTGTGTATACAGATATATATATATATATTAAGCCTTAAACTGTATAGTTTTATTTGCAGTGAGTGCCAGAGAAGGCACAACATGGATGAATGTCAGACATAGACCATATAACCTAAGTCTTCTGTGCATTAAGCCTGATCAGAACGTGCCCACTTCTGCGACTGCAACTAATAAAAGCCTTGAGCTCCCTTTCAATAAATTTTTCATACACAATGATACTTCTGTTTATCAGATTAATTTCTCCCAGGTTAGCCTGATTGATAGCTGGATTGTGGTTTCTTAAGAGCTTTCTCCATGAAACCCCACTGAAGAGCTGCATTCCATTTAACCAGTGAATGTAAAAACTGGTAACCATGGATTCAGCCACCACTAACTGTCGAGAGCAATGACTTGTTGTAAACAATACAAATGAGCCAGGATAGCAGAAGCAACCAGACATGAAATGATTTTAATAGAAATTACGGTAAAGGTCATGTGATACTGTATTGGCTTGGATTCAGTGTTAAAGGGAAAGTATTTCAGTTTTCCAGGTTTGAGTTAAACTGCATGTCTCCACTGGCTTCTTCACGTTAGTGTAGGACCTCCAGAAGGGAAAATGAAGCAGTTCTTTGGAAATGCCTCTGCTTAATTGTACGTTGTGACTTAGGCCCTGATCCTGAGAATGTGGGAATAGCTCTAATCAGTGGGGATTATTCACGTACTTAAAATCAAGTGTGTCTGTAGGACCAAGGCCTTTCTAGATAAGTTAGCAAGGAAAAAATATATATATTCTAAGGAAATAATAACTTGTCACTAAATAGTGGAAATGCAAAGTTTCACTAGTGTTGTGGGTTTGGTTGGAGGTTTTTTTTTGCTTGTTTTGATAACATGAAAACAAGTTATATTTATGCCTTCGTTTTTGAATGTTATGACTTTCATTTCTCACCCACCATTCCTCAAATCCTCTTCCTAATTTATAGCCTCTCTTTTGGAGAGCTGGTAAACCATGGTGTCAGCTATTATAATATAGCATGATGATAGGCACATGCAGATCGCATGAGCAGTCGTGTGTCCTATCTCAGGAATTTCCATCCCTACAAAATCTTTGCTGACTCCCAGCTGTCACATGGCTGTCACTCACAAATTCTAACCATAACCAAATCCTCCTCCCTGGGCATGCGCTCACCAAACCTCTCTAGCACACACAGATAGGCACAAATGTCCCTGCTTAAGCACTTTCTTTTCATAAAAGGGCCTCTCTTCCAAGCCTGCTTGCATTCCACTAATATCTCTCCCTTCATATGTTCCTGGGTGCTACTTGCCTGCTGTGCCTGTGCTTTGTAAAGAGGAACCTGGGGTAGGAATGGTCAGCAGTAAGAAAGGTGAACAAAAATAACTTTATGCGTTGTTTAATATAACTATTCAAATCAATGCTAATCTAAACTCCCATAGCTCCCTAAACCTTTTCAGAATAATTAACCCTTTCTGTTCTGTAGACAGCACTGTCACCTTGCAACATACTGACTTGCCGTTTTGCGTATTTACTTGTCATGACATATATATTATTTGGAAAGCATAGATTATAAGAGTTCTAGACTGAAACTTTTTGGTTCTTTTTATATTTCTAGGTCATTTCTGTATTTCACAGATGTCACATACATCCTATGCTGTTTTATCAGTAATTATGGTTTGTATATTTTTCAACCAGAAGTATTTCAAACAGTTTCTTATCAATCTGTTACAGCTCTGAGCAGTGTCTGTCGAGCACAAGTTGCAACTAAAATGCATAGATAGATGCACACAAATCCTGCTTTCCCTGTTCTGCTGAGCTGCCTCGCCAGACGGAGGGGGCGATTGCTTGTGTGAGTTGGGAAGGTAAGATTTAGCTTGTACATAGATTAACAGCAGGCAAAAATAGGCTGACTTCTACTGAAAACAAATACTTTTGAGAAGTAAAACAAAAGCACTCAAACAGGAATATTTAAAAGAAAATACATGCCAAGCTGCAAAACATTTTCTGTTGCTTGTCTGTGTCAGTGTTACAAGTGGATCAGACCTATAAGTATATTAACACTTTACCAAAAGGAAGGAGGTGGCTGGACAGAACAGATACCACCTTGACTTCACGTATTTATTCTGGGATGAATCCAGAACTGAAAGTAAAATGCAGGTGAAAGCACAGTGAGACTCGAGGCCAGTATCCAAGTCAATTGGAGAAACTGCATTGGTCTCCTTAGCATTGAGATCATTGGAAAGCATTAGTAATTCCTACACCTTTTGAAAACCAGGTGGGGGACATTAGAGTCATTGTGCCTGGTGGAAGAAAACAGGTTTGATTCTGGAGGGGTAATGCAGTGTTCAGGAAGGAAGGAGTGCACTGTGGTCCCTTAGACTTTGCTGGCATGGGGCAGTGGGTAGTTTCCCTTTGCTCACAGCATCTTTTGCATTTCAAGGTCTCTGACACATGTGGTTGTGTACTTTTCTGTGTTTAACATCAAATACTGATTGTGTAATGCAAACCTTGCAAGAGTTAGTGGGTGAGCTGCTGGAGCTCTTTGCCCATCTGCAGATAGGAAGGACTGGGAGGCATATCCCTTTGTTTCTCTCCCAGTTGATAAAGTTCAGGTGCTGGTTGATGGGAAGTAGCAGGAGACTTAGACCAGAATTCCCATTTGAAGCAGAGCTCTGGGAAGATGTATTTGAATCCCCAAAATGGAGATCTCAGCGTTTTACCCGCAGAGAAATCTCAGTGTATGCAGTCAGGCAAATGTTGCAGTGCCTACTTGGGGACAGCAGAAATATCTACCATTAAGATAATAATAATAATAGTAATAATAATAATAGTAATAATTAATGATATCTCCCTTATAAGCACAGTAATATAGAACAATGACAAAAAGTTGTATTTTATGATTGACATTCAAATCTACTTTCATGATCAACATTAAATTCTACTGCTTTATGCAAAGACAACTTTTGCAATTAGATATTTTTTGTATATGAAAATACCATATTGGCAGTCCTATCAACTAAATTAAAGTGGTGAAAGAACAGGCACTTTATTCTTTAAAAAACAAAACAGTCTTGATATGGAGGTACCACCGGTAGGGAATAGGGTAAACCAATGTCCATGTCTACTCACACTTTGTGGTTGAGACAGCTAACAGCGCTGCAGGTAAGTAAGAAATAAATGGGTAGCTTTTGTTGGGTGGACTCCTGGCTACCAGGAATTGAACCAAAACTACTTAATTTCATGGGGCATGGCAAACTAGTTGGCCACTGAATGACAGGATATTGCTCTTTAAATTATTAACTCTATATAAGCATTGCAGTGTTTTATGTATTTCTGCTCCTTTCTAATTTTACCTCTAAGCTGGTGTGGGCAAGTGAAGTTTTTTTTGAGGACTCCTGTAATCATTTTGTCTTTTGAACATTTCCAAATGTACTTCTTCTCATGGGCTATTGAAGACCCGTGATTTATGGTTTATAATGTTCTCCAGGTCAGCAAAACTGTCATAGAGTCTAAAGACAAGAGTGTGATCTGTATCAGCTGCATTAACTTTCCATTAACTTTCCATGACTAGAACACGTCTTTGATTATTCTGCATTATTCCTTTGTACGAAATAAGGTCATTCTCAGTGTATTTTAGTTTTAACAGAATCAAGACTGTCACTGACCATCAGCTTTTGCATGCTCCTTCCTGGCACAGCTTTAGGCCTACATCCACGAAAGGATTAGATGCCTTAAGTGGGACTTAAGTGGGATTTAGGCTTTGAAAGCCCAAACTGAGATCCTCAATATCCCCACTGAACTGCCACCTAACCTTAGTAGTTGCCTAACCTGTGTGAGTGCCTATGTTTTCAATATCCAGCTTTCCCAGGTGGCCAAAGAGCTGCTTTGGATATTCTCAAGCACTTCCATCCTGACAAGGTCAAGCTTCTCTGCTCCTGTCTTTCCCCCCACATCCTGACAGACTTTAGAAAGCACGAGCTCCTCTTGCAAAGTGGGTTTCTGTGTGATGTATCTCACTTCCTCCAGCTGTGCCCTTCAAGGAAAGAACCCTCCAGGAGGTTTCTTTCAGGAGCAGCCTGGGAACCTTTAAAAAGATACCAAAACAAAGAAATCTGGGTATCAATGCTTAAACACGTAGGTCCTAAAGAAGAAGTGGGGTTTCAGATGGGTATGGCCTGTTCTCTCTGTGGAATGGCCACTTGTGAATTTGCAGGTACTGCACAGGACACAGGGGTATCACACATGTAGAGCACCTGAAAGTTGGGTACTGGGATGCAAAATTATTACTCCTAGAGGTTTTCTTGGAGGGCAGTTTTGGAAAGAAGCGCTATAAGGGGGAAGAATTTTCATCTTCAAGTAGTCACTTAAGGTTTCACCTGACTCTGTGATATAGGGCAGATGTTTTGGTTTCTTTTAACTTATTGGGGTGTTCCGTGTGCACACCCAGAAACAATCACCGCATTTGTAGGGCTGCAGCCTCGAGCATTTCTGGAGCTGTGGCTGGATTGATAGCTGTCTTGCTCTGTGGAGGCCAGAGCAAATAATGTCTTGTTAGTAGCTGAGTAAGTGGTCCTGTGCCATCACTTATTTCTCAGCTGTACTCGTGACATTTCGTGTGTTCTCAGCCATGTCTATTGTTTGTTTAAATCCTGCTCAGTTGCTTGATTTATCAGTTTTCTGTAGACTTTTGTTCGAGTAGTCCAGGATGCTATCTTATTTCAAATAGATGCATCCTTATCAGCAAATAGTCTTTCATCAATAACTTTTAACCCTTTCATATAACTCTGCATGTTTTTCACTTTGACCTTCTCTTTTTAAAATACTGCAATTTCTATGGGGACAGTATTTAGGCGCTCTGTTAGAATTTCGCTTGAATAAGTTGTACAGGCATTTGCCATACCTTTTGCCCACATTAACAGATAAAACCATTTCCTTTTCCCCTTAAAGAGACAACTTTTTCTCAGAGAATTTCTAGTTTCCCATTTTGTCAAAGGTGGCTAAAATGTGTGCAACCTTAATATTATTTATTGCTACTTTTGATATATATACATGATCATAAGGTCCTTTCCAACCTTAACCCTTCTATGATTCTATGTGTACATTCCTGAGAACAATACAGAATGTAAACCACATTTGTATAGCTTAGAAACTATGCAAGTACAAAATAAAATACGCTGTCTGAAAATTTAGATGCTGCAATCATAAAAAAGCCTATATATAATGAATAAACTTAACATGTAATACCAAGTACTATGTATGTTCCTTACAAAACCTAGTTGTGTTATATTGATGTAGCTAAAATTTGTAGGACCATCTATGATAATGACATCTTAATAGCCAAGAATATTATTCATGTGTTTTTAAAACTGATATAGGGAGATCTGTTATTTTAATGGATGTTATAAATTAACTTGTAACTTTCAATCCACTAACTTGTGTTTTCAGAATAGCATGCTTGAATTATTACACATTTATTTTGACATTTTAATATAAACAAGCGTTGGCTCCTAAGCACATCTTTCATAATTTTATTTGTTCTTTTGGATTACATGATCTCTCTTTGGCATTTTAAGGACAAACAGTTACATGAAAGTTGTGAGGGGCAGGCTTGTGAGTGTTCCCATCTTGCTGTATCACTCCTTTTGCTGCAGAAGATCTGCTCCTGCACTTCCACGAGGACGTTATACAGAGCGATAAAACCAAGCACAAATTAGGTATAGCACAGTAAAGTGGCGTAAAGAAACCCATTGCTGGCCACTTGCAAAAGGGAGCTGGTATTGTGAGTGTTAAATCATTCAAACATAATGAACTATGACCATTGTGTGGAACCAATTTGAGGTATAGGAAGTTCAGCAAATATTGTGCCTCGGTAGTTGCCAGATCACTTGCGTGCTTGCTAAATCCTATATACAGCGCTTCCGTTTGCTGCGTTACTCACTGAGCTTTTAATAGTCAACTTAATTTTAGTTAAGGTTCAGTTTAGTAACTCTTGCAATTAGTGGAAAATATTGCCAGTGTTCATCTGGTAAAACCAGATTACATAGGACATGCACACTCATGGTACATGCAGAAGTAAAAAATAACAGATCAATTCTGATGGATCTCATCATGACTTGCTTTTAAGGATTAATTACAGAACCTTTTAATTACTAGGGAGTAATCTTGCAGAAAATTGAATCTGGAGTTTACACATAGGAAGAAGTTTGGTCTCCATTGCTTCCTGGTACCAACAGAGGCTCCATGCACTGGGGTCCCTGTCGGGCTGTGGGCTTCACATCAGTGATGGTGACATGCTGTTTCTGAGGTGGGATTAGAGCTGTCATAAAAGCAAGAGGTCTTAATTTTGGGGCAAGCTTCTGAGCCTCATCCTGCTTCTTTGCTTTGTCTCTCTGCAAGCAGCTGAGGAACAGGAGGTAAGTCTGCTGCTTGCCTCTCTTAAGGCATTTTTATGGGTTGTTTTCTGGGTACGGGTAAAGGACTACAGCTGAGATTTTTTTTTTTTTGCCCTCATATAAAATGGAGGTATGACTTCAGCTAGCCAGATAGTGTCCTGCAGAATGAAATAATGGGGGCAATAACCATAACTAAAGATTAACTTAGAAATAAAGGCAAAGGTACAACAAGCGAATGCAGCTAGAGGGTGTTTTTTCTGTTTTTTCCCAAGTAGCTGATGTTGCTGGAAATTGTTGGCCTATATGTTTCCACAGGACAAACACTACAAGGACAGTTAGAGCAGTGTCTTGCCTTGTTAATGGTGCTCATATTTGAACCAGGATTTCTCAGACCTATAAATGCCCAAGGCACAGGGGTCTCTGACATAATATGTAGAAATTGTATAATAGAGGAGGCACAAGGGCATGTATATCTTTATCATGGTTGTGTCCCTTGCTCAGGAGTAAATGCTGGTTACCTCTGTGTGGAGTGAAATTCAGGAGTGCATGTGCCTATCCCATCCATTGGGCTACAAGTTGCTGTCTTGAAACTGTCTTTGTGTGTGCAGGGTCTTATCCTGGTTAAAAATACACTGATTTAAGTAAAGGTAATAATATCTTTTTTTCATAGCAACCTAATGTAGAAAAGGTGAGATTAGTGATAGACCCCTCCTGAGCTGGGTGAAGAACAGGCAGCAGAGAACTCTGATCTGTAGGAGAATGTAGGTAAGTGAGGATCTTTGCATATGAAATCATTCTCCAGCTGTATGGGAAAGTGTAAGAGATAAAGCCTTGGCCTTGCTGAGATCAGTGGGAATCAGTCTTGTTATCATTGTAGATTCTGTATATTCCTGCAGTGCTCTTCTCAGTGGTGTCAGAAACCCCAGCACAGACTTGAGCAGAATCCTCAGCATCATGTTAAGTTTGAGCTTTGCAGGAAAGATATCACTGCTATTAATATTACGGAATAAAAAACAATACTGCCAAAGACAGGGGGTTTAAAGCTTTCCATTTTGTATTTTGACCCTGTTGTTTTGAGTGATACCAACATGGAAAATTAACGGTCAGTGGGGCTTTTTTTGCAAAGCAGGGCAAGAATGTTTTTTTCCTCAGTTTTTCCAGTTATAAGATCAAGATTTTGGATGGTTATTATAAGAGGCCTTGGAAAAGAAAAAATAGCAATATCTATGTTGTAGGAATGTTTGTTTGTTTGCAAAGTATGTGAACTACTTGACAAAAAAGGAGCCATAAGAAATAACACACTGGTTATTCTGGTGTGACAGGAGTCTGTATTTAGGTTTCCATTAGTCTCCTTTATTTATAATAAAATCTTTGACTATCATTTCTAAGATGTTCCACTATCAGTAACGATGTGATAATGAGGACAGAGGATAGGTCATGAGTCTGCAAATATGTGTGAGGAGATGGGGAGCTTAACCTACTAGGTGAAAGAAAGGTTAGTGTAGCAACTGCAGGAACACTTCAAAGCATGCACCTAGTTTGCTGCACTAACTTAATTATCCCTGCTATAGATATGTTTGACAAACTTATCTGTAGCCCAGCTACTGTTACTTCTGAGTGGGAAATAGCAGGAGGCTTCTGTTTGGATGCCAGTTGACCAAATCCTTCCCTCTGCTTCCTTGCATTACTGTTTTCAAGGACTTTCCCTGCCTCTGTTCATTTGAACAGAAACTTACCCCTTTCTTTTTGATGGCAGAATATATTGTAAGATGGGGAATGATGCAGCCTGATGGGATGGATGTAAAGTGATTTATTTAAGCAAGTCTAATGAGAATTTAATCCTATTTTAATCAAATACTGCCTGAGCTGACCAAAAATATGCTTTTATCACTCATGCTGAATCAACTGTATGCTGGTGTCAGCACTATTTCTCAGCAAGCATCTTGCATCCTCCATGTAATAGTACAGGGTGTTTTTGAGCATCCCAGTGTTGTTGACTTCCTCCACAAACAGTGTGATCTGAAATGTAAAGAAGCAGGATTACCCTAGCACTTCCCATTGCACAGAAATGCAAGCCGGTGCCCTGTTCTTTGACACTAAACTGTTGGCAAGCTGTGGGCTTTAATAGGCAAAGACCATGGGGAACTTCTGAGCTTTTCAGTCTTTCTGCTGCTGTGAAGTTTGTTTCACACAGAAGTACAGTTTTTATAGGTGATCATTTTCATTCCTGTCCCTGGAATCTGGCTGGCAAACTGGGAGTACGGAACAGGCAAACTCAGGATGTTTATACATACATGAAAATAGAATGAAACAAAAAGAAGCTAATTTAGGTGAACACAGAGGGGACCTGGTTTAGGGCCACTCTTAAACCTGCTTTAGGCAGCCTGTGGTGAAAATCTTTAGCTTAAAAAGATTCTGTTTATGTCTCCTTTGAACCGAGTTTATGCAAGCTCACTCATGAGCCAGCAGTTCTACCTGCAGAGAATGGAGATAAAATTGTAGTAGGTTTTTTAGGTTTTGTTCTAACTAATACTATTTTCATTGCAAACCTTAAAAAACAGAAAGCTTTGACATGTTCTTTTTCATGCAAAGTTTATATTAGCTACCTTCCTTCTTCAGAAGCCCATAGGCATTGATGTATGCTAAGTAGTCCTTGTTTAATATGAACTTAAAAATCAGAGATGTGGTTTCATAGGCATAACTCTGGTATTTACCTGCATCTCTTGAGGTGTTACTGGAGATTCTCATTGTAGTAGCAAGGGTTGAAACTTGTTTGTTGAAAGAGTAGTTTTGTGATTTGAGAATGCAGGTGAACATCAGTGTGTGTTATTGATTCGCTTTGCTTTCCAGACTGATTTTGACAGGTCACACTGAAAGTAACACTTTGAGCTTTCCAGATATGTATTTGTTCCATGTTGGCCATTTGAATTTTGTTATGAATCTCTACTTCCGTAATAATTTCTGCAAGCTTATTTTTTTTGGAGCAAAGTATTGGCTTTTTCCTATTTCTATCAAACTCCTCATGGTTTTCTTTTTGTTTCCTCTGTCATCATAATTTTAATTTGTCTTAATCTTTAAACCTATTTTTTTTCCTTTATAAGTGGAAAAGAATAAGGTTTTTGAGAAGAGGCATTTAAAGTGTGATTACTGTCCATTTTCCTACTATAATGGAGAGAAGGATTGCATCTTCCCTGAAGTATTACTCCTACATATAGTAGCATAGATGCATTGTAAGCTATTAGTTTGAAATACAGAGTGTTTGAAACAAGGTATTAAAAGCAATCAGTATATAGAAAACTAAGAAAAAAACATTTATGTGGTGCACATATTCATCTTCCTATGTCAACTATAAGAGAAATGTGCTCATACCTGGAGGTAGTGATGTTGCGTAATGGAAAGAGCAAATGCCTGTGAGTCAGGGGGTGTGTTGCATTCTGACTCTTCCCCAGCCTGCACACCTTTGTGAAATATGTTGAGATTTCTGGATAAAAGCACTATAAACGAGACAAGTGTTGTTTAAGCCTGCTTAGTTAGACAGTGTTCTTTAGTCTGCATTAATTCTGGTTTGTGTGTTACATGAATAGAGTGTGAAACTGCTAGGAGAGACTTTTGCTCTTGCATACTGACTCTTTCGTTTGACCTCTTTTTTTTTCCTGGTGGTAAAGCGTATAGTAGCTACTGGTGCAAGAAGGACGTGCATAAATAGCAAACATATTGAACTCTGAATGACAGGTAATTTTTTTGACTTTACTGGAAGAGCAGTGATCTTCTCGCTGTGTTACTGTGGGGAGATGACAGGTATATACTGTCCCATGATTGTTCATGTAGCTGGTACGTCTTCTGTGTCTTGCAGTGTGTCTGTTCTGCTCAAAGGCCACTCTGTCCTCTTGTAACAGTGGCAGGAGATTTCAAAGGTAGCTTCAGAGCCCTGTCAGTGGCAGAACTGTATTTATGGCTTTATTAGTATATGTGCCTCTCAAAAATATAACCTCTAAGCAGGACTTCCAAACTGCCACCATCACAGAAGGATCTTTCCCACTGGACATTGTAATGGCTGCAACGGACCCCTCTTTTCCACGGGACCATGCACACAAGACCTGTATAGCAGTTCAAGCAGCACGTGGTGCCCAAATACTTGTTTTGTCCTTTCCTCTGGGATGAGGGCAGCAGGCTGGATTTTTCCATATCGGTGTGTAACAGCTCATTTAGTACATGAAACGTGCAATGTAGCTGGAGAACCTTGCTCTGAAAGAGCACCAGAGTCTGTACCTGCAAGTGAAGATTGGCAATCTGGAAAAATTTTATGTATTTTGTTAAAGGGAGTCTGTGAGCTGTGAGTAAGATGGGTGTTGGGAAGAGCAGTCTGGGGAATTGTCACCGTATGCCTGTTTGCTGTCCTGGACAAGCCTGTAAGTGTAAGTTGCCCTTTGGTTTCACCTGCTGTGACCATTCTCCTAGATACAGCAGAACACATCATGGATATGTTTTTGTGTGTGTGTGGATAGCTGAATGGACATTCACTGTGCAATTTATAGCAGTGGTGACACTAACTACATCTCTTCATAATCCCTTTTCTGTCAGTTTGTCTTAGTGGATTTTTTCCTGACAAACAGTGTATGAAAACTTCATGTTTGAGAGCCAAGTAAATTCAACAAGCTTATTTCTCTCTTGTTGCTCTTTAGGTGCTTTCTGTACTGAGAACTTGAACTCCTGAAATTCTAGCCCTGTATTTGCAATTCAGCATGAATGCTCAGCAGGATGCCATGGGAGTTTATTACTATTATTATTATTATTGTTGTTGTTGTTGTTGTTGTTGTTTAATTTACTTCTTGGCTAGTCTGCAGCTGTAAAAATAAGGCCAGGCTTTGACAAAAAAGAGATGACCTAAAACTGATGTTAAATTAATAGTCTCCTGTTGCATCAGAAATGGAGACTGGACCCTTGTAGTTTTAATATCTCACAGGAAGGGGATGACACTTCCTTTCCGTATGGAATGTGTCACCTTTGTGAATGGCAGAATAGGATGTTATCCTGCGACATGGTGATTTCACATGCTTGTTTTTAATGGACTGTCCCACCTCTGAAGTTAGTTAATCCCCATAACTGTCTCCAAAATATTCTTGTCTAGGGTTTTACAAAATCTATAAAGGCTTGATTCATGATGGATGTGTTTTATCAAGCACCTGCTTTCTTTGCCTAGCTCAGTTATGCAGCAAGGTTGCTTTTACACTACTAAGAAGTGACCAATATATTCCATATGCCACCAAGCTTTGTAAAGAATCCTGCTGATGATAATTTCACAGCTGCTGAGAAATAGGCCAGGCTTTCCCTATAAAGTGTCAGTAAGGAACAGAATATCTAATTCCATTGGGATTGGCCATTGAGTCCTCCATCCTCCCCAACTTCTTCCCTCCTGAAGGAAAATGCTAGCACTTCCAAACTATGTAATAACAGATGGTGGCAGAAACCAATTTCTGCTGCAAAGCCATTTGGTCAGGAAGTATCAAAAACTGTTTTGGAATTGTGAAAATGAATTCTTGGCTGCAGGACTAGTGGAAGCCTACTAGAAACGAGACACTGAAGCAACTGCTTTACAAACCCAAGGACCTGCTTGGCCCTGAAAGAATGGCTTTGGATAATAATTTTAAAAATTAAAAAAAAAAAAAAAAATTAAATCTTATACTTCAGGACTCCAGAAGTATTCTGTGTATTATGGGTGTTAGAAGAATGAAGTTCTTAATATCTGGACACTGATTGCTTGACCAACTACCAAGAAAGCAGCCTTCAAAATATGCAGAATGACCTCCAGCTGAGACAAGCTTAATACAGGTCCTCCTGGCCTAGTCAGGTGGAACCTTCCCTTTTGGCTCAGCCCATTTGCTGCCGACAGACCATGAAAGTCCCAAGGCACTGGTAGCATACAGGGACACAAAATTAATGTGGGAACAGCACAGGCTGCTCTATTGATGGGTTATGTCTAGTAAGTTGTGTGTGTCTGTGAGTTGCTGGACACAGTAGGTTCCTTTGGTGATTTCTGTAGCTGACCAAATGTGCCTCTTCGGAAAGCACTTTGAGAAACAGAATTCCTTTTCAGAAGTGCACCATAGTTGTCCGTGTGTGCCATAACTCTCTGAAATAAGCAGCAACATGTTTTTCCCTTCAGCGTTTTTTGTTGCGAGTCTTTGCTGTTCATATCAGGGCCATACATTGGAAATGGTTCGAGAGAACTTCCTGTAGATGTGGGACATAAATGGTACTTGGCAAACCATTTTGTTTCATCTATTCTGTTAGAAATGTATACCAAATTATACGGTAATGTCATGTCACCAGAAACACGGAGCAGATGGAAGTATCTCTTCACATATTGACTCACGTTACTCTGATGAAATGAATGTGTTTCTCTCCTTCTGTCAAGCCTGCTAGCCTCTGGCAAAGGATGCAACCCTCAGCGAGGAGAACTTCACCAATAATGTTCAAGTGACCATCTGATTTAAATAGCAAGTACCCTCCTAATTTCTGTTTGCTGTAAGTGGTATTTGACTTGATGAGAGCAGTTTTGGGTTGAAAACATGTGAAACTGAAGTCAAAAGGGAGTCAGTGTAATCATTAACTGACTCACCTTCTGGATGTGACAAGTAATGAAGCAGTCTAAACTTGCCTGGAGCTTTCTTTGGGACAATACCCACAGGGGAAACCCTCTCACGCTCAAGTGAAGCGTTATCAAATGGGCCCTCTATTTGCCCCAGATGCCAGCTCTTTTCTGCCTTGTCTCTAACCATCTGAGGACATAAAACTGCTGATCTCAGCATCCCAGCCAACATTTGCATCTCAGGGACTTGACAACAGGATAGTAAAATCCCGAACACAGCTTTTTTTACAGAAAAATGCATATATTTTGTGTTTTCTTTTCCTTACTATCCCACTCCCACAGCCAGGGGAATGCTTTATCTGCCCGCTCTGGGATTTTCATGTTTGGAAACCTCTTTAACCAGCATTTGGCTCTTTCCACTTTCTTACTTTGATTTGGATGACTGCCTGAAGCACCTGCTAATAGCCTGAAGCGTTCAAGCCGAAATTTGCAGTTTGTGTCCCATACGTGCTCAGATTGTTCGCTACCTGCCTTCTGGAGCACCTGCCACATGGTTTGGGCTTGAGAGCCTGCTCTCTATCCACTGACACGGCACTCCCCTGCTCTCCATAGCCCCTGCTTCAGCTTTGCCTGGGTCTTCAAGGTAATACGGAGATTGTCCTGCTTGTTCTAATGTTTGAGTGAAGAATGGGGTTTCCCCCTGTACATAGGAACAAAGGTGATGCAAAGCTAAACAGGTCATTTTGGTCATCCTAAGAGCTTCCTCATGGCATCCACAAGCAGACTTTTTTATTTTTTAGAATAGGTATATATATATATTATATATATAATCTATATTATATATATTTTATCTATATATTATAAATATTTTATTGAGGAATTGTGAAAACTTGCTGAAATCAGCTTGTAGGTCAGTGGTGGTGAGAAGCCAAACGGCAGTTTGGTGTTCAGCATCGCTACTTTACAGAGAAGGGCCAAAAGAGAAGCAAGGAATGCTCCTCACTTTCTCCTGCTCCTCTGCTTTTTGAGCATCTTTTGTATGCTTTCCCATGAGATTGCTTCTGATGTGTAAACATAGGAAAGGCTGTTAGAATTATCTCTAGAGGCTGTATTTCATGAGAGAATCCTCTTCCCTGGCAAGGGGCAATCCTAATTGAAAGATTTCAGTAGTAACAACTTCTAACAGTTAATTTTCTTCTCATTCTGTCTTGGGAAGCATTAGCTTTTTGCAGAGTGTTGGTCTGTGCTGGGGGCATCATTTACATGGACCTTCACTTTCCGAAAAGGTGTTTGTTTTCTCTGTTAGAAGGATGCTGTTACCAGATACAGAAGAAGCCCAAGTATTGGCTTCCTGCCTGGAGATTTATGCCTACATTATGTGTGGATCATCCTCTTTCCCAGTGAGCCATGTTTCTTAATACAGCCACACTGTGCCTTCCGCCACCCTTCCGTATTAGTGCCATGCAGAGTTTTCCCTGGGAAGCATAGCATATGCCTGGGCTGCAAACTGGGACTTGAGTGCACCAGTGACCATCTTGCAGAACTGGGCGGGACAACGGCTGTTTTCTTCCTCCTCACTTTCGTTTGGTTGCCTCAAAATAACCCTAATTAATTTTGTGGAGAGTTTAGTGTGTTCCCATGATGGGATTGCTCTTTGTGCAGGTCTCTTGCATACTATATTTAGGTATGGTTTTTGGAACACCATGTGACCCGAATCAGATAAATTCTGAACTAGTAATCATGTCTTTGACACTGACTCCCTCCATGGCTTTGGGGCATTTTACAGTTGTTTTCTTACATACAGAATGACAACAGATATACTTACCTGCCTTGTAAAAGCCGCTGCCAGGGTTAACAAGTATTTAAGATATTGGATTAAGCTAAGTTTCATTTTGTTATTTCTACTGTAGTCTTAGTTTTATTATTTCTTAGATACTTTAGAAAATGATTTTTTTGCCATCTTATTTTTTACTAATCGGTGAGCTGTTTTATCATTTTAAAAGAAAGAAACAAGTTTCTTCTATCTGTAAATGAAAATAGGGCAGAGAGAAAAAACATAAATCCCCTCATTTCCTGCTCCACACAAACTTTCTTCCTTTGTTTACTATTTGGTCTGTTAATATAGATGGAAAGCCCAAAATGTTAACCTGAACTATTTCCCCTTGCACTAGCTATGTCCCTCTTTATAACAGCGGAAGTTAATTACCTGCCTGTTTTCTTCCCGATTCCTTAAGTTATGCAGCCTGACTTGTATCCTGTCATCATCCACTGCTCAAGGCCACTCAAGCCCTGGAGGAATCTGAGCTCCTTTTGGCTCTGCATCCTGCATGGCTGGTGTTTGGAGCCTGTCATTCAGTTCAAGGCATCATCTCTTTGTTGCTCATGTCATAGTTGCTGCTTTCTGTGTCTTGGTAACTTCTTGCAGGGAACTGTGGTGCTGGCAATTCCTTTGGCTCCACCTTATTTTGCCCTGACCCCTTAAAGGCCTTTATATAAGCAACTGGATCCAAAGGTCTTTTTGGCCTTTAGTGGTTGGAAAGACCTTGGTTTGTTTAAGTAGTTAGATTAAGAACAGGAGAAATTATAGGACTACTTCTCACTCTTTAGGGAGTAGTTGACAGAGAGGAAGAGAATCCATCCTTATTGCAGATCAAATTTATTAAGTCTAATTATAAATAGTAGCTTTCCCCCCTTTTTTTCTCTTTTTAATTTCTTCAGAATTAAATCCTTTACCCAAGAGCTCTTTGTTATCCTCCAACAATAGCACCAAAAAGCAAACTAACACATACAACTAAAACCAGCTTTGGGAAAAAGGCAGATAATGAAATATCAGCCAAAGACTCTGCAATATGTGTGTGTCAGAGGAAAAAACAACCAACATTCCTCTCTTTGAATCTCTGCAATGTAACTGCAGCAGGCGAGTTGGGGAAAATTTGTTTGAAGATGTATTACGTTCCACGATCAAATGGAAAAACTGGCACCTGTCATCATATTTAGCAAACAGCTGGGCAGCATGGCCAAGTGCCATAGGCTCTTTTCACATGGCCTTTATGCTGGAACCATCCAAGCTCCATTCTCAGCAACTGGAGAAACCCTGTGCCTTTAAATGGTTACAGAAACATCTACTTAGGGGCCAGCTCTTATTGCAGCAAAGCCTGCTTCTGATGCTTCTAATTAGCAGTTAATGGATTATACTTTACTTTTATAACCAACCCAGCAGGCACCCTTCTATAGTATTTTTCAGCTATTTTTGATAGAGATATATGCAGTTGTGCTGCTCTTCATGCTTTCATTTTGAGCATGCAGAGAATATTAGAAATAAATCACTATCTGGGATTATTTTAGCACTCAAATGCTTAGTTTAAGTCCAATTAAGCATTTCCTAAATGCATTTTCTTTCATCTAATATCTTAGAAAAACTAGAATGGGTTAATTGACCTATCTGGTCTAGATGTGATGCAGAATCTCCTAAATACATACGTACTGTTAATTGAAAGACTTATGTAAAAAACCATGGGTTTATATTTAAAAAAAATACTAAAAAAAAAAAAAATAATTGCAAACACGCTCCAATTTATATTTTTTTAGGAAAAAATGTTTTTCCAGCTGAACACAGTACAGGTTGATGGAGAAGCGTAGATGCTTCAGAAGTTAGATGGGCTCATAGAAGCTAATGATTTTTATACTTACTTTGAATTAAAATAGCAATGAGATTAGTACCATTCAAGATTTGCAATGCTGTGTATGTATGTGTGCACATATGTATGTGCACACATCATATACATACTCCAACATATATACTAAGCTGTGCATGTGCACATATATCTATGTTTAATAAAGAAATACATTTGCGTAGGTTATAAATGGAGGATTATACTATTCCCCACACCCTCAGGGAATGTATTTTGGTGCCAGTTTCTAACAGGAAACCTGGCTCCCTGGACTGCCTTTGAACCTGGTCTCTTCACTCAGGCCATGCTTCCAGTAGGACAAGGTTTAACATTGGGTAGGCTGGAACAGGAGAGGGAGCTCTCACTGCACCGGTCAGGAATGGGGAGGATGGGGTGCTCAAGCCAAGTAAAAGAGGGGGAAGAGGTACCCAAGGCAGTGAATAGAGGGGGAGTGACCACCAGCTGCAGGCAAGTTGTGCCCTTAGTCTGCTCCCACTTACTGTGGTCCCTCCACCAAAGAGGAAAACTGGGCTTCTCCATCACTTACATTAATACAGACACACAAAAAAGTGTTCGGCTCAAGTGATAAGCAATTCCAGGTTATATCCACGGCTTGCAGCAAAGGAAGTGCCACCTGCAAGGCTCCCGGTTTGAAAGCACGTTTGTATTCTCATCCTGATGCTGCACCACACTTTCTAGCTACAAGATAGGCACTAAACTTGTACTGTGATGTTTGTTGAAGGGAATGAATTCCAAAATGCTGTCCAGAAAAAAATATGGAAACTGCTGTTTTATTTTATATTTTACACAGCAAATATGAAAAAGGGAAGGAAGAGAAGAAAAAGGAGGGGTTGGATAGTGGTTGTTAAGTGAAATGTCTTTCTCAGGGTGATGGGACAAGCACAGCTTACTTTCTGACCTGGGTTTTAAGGAGGATGGGTTTCAGCTTTTCTTCTGTCATATAACATCCCGGTGGAGGAGGCCAGCTGTGCAGGGGCCAAAGAGCTGGTGTTCGCCTACCCCTCACAGCCCTACCTGTGCTGCAGGCCTAGTCCCTCCTTGTTCCTGAAGCAGGTTCTCACTGTTTAATCCATTTCCCCTTCTAGCTTTTTCAGGACAGTGCAGCAAGAGTTGCTGGAAGTGAGGCTGTAGTCAAGCCTCTCTGACATTATTTCATGTTTGCTCACTTGTAATCAGCCAAAGCCATTCTGATGTGCTGTTATATTTCCCTTAAGAAATAATGTGAAGATCAAGAGATTGCAGTATTAACCCCCTTTCCCCAACCCCTGCCATAAAGAGCTCCATCTCCCCCTGAGTCTGGTAGAAACTCTGCTTTCTCTCAAAGCTTCTGCAGAGGTAAAGTCCATTTCTTTTGCCTGCACTATCCCCTCATAATGCATTATAAATACAGTCTGGGGTTACAAAGGATTAGCTTCACTCCAGCCTTTGTCTGAGATATCAGTCAACATAGCTCCTTAGAGCTACATTTCTGGCCTCCACCCCATACTGGTGAAGGCAAAACTGAGGCACCACCAGTTCTGTGACAGCGTCTCAAGATCTGCATCAGTCAGAGCTTTGGGAGGGCTTCTGCCTTCCCCAGTTTTATCCCCAGCAGTTTGTGCCAGGGCAGGATAAGCCAGGCTTTACAGTAGGTAAGGTTATCAGGAAGAACTTCATCCAGAAGAGGAAGGGTCCTTCAGGTAGAGTTTGGTTTGTGTTCCTAGGAGGTCGACATGGGAAGTTCCCCATAAAATCTGAACTTTGGTGTTGGCAACAAAGACAGAAGTTTTGGGAACATTCGTATGGTATCATAGTTCTTTTCTAAAAAGAAATGTTTTGTAACTCGTAGTGGAAAGTTTGATGAAGAGCAGAATGCTGCTCTGCACAGAAATTGCGCTCTTGCAACTAAATTAAATGTCACTGGTTGCTCTCATTTAGATGAACCCTTTTGGAAGTTCTTTTTTTAAAGCTAGCGGATTGGACTTCTAATTTTAACTCTTAGGGTTTATAATTAGAAACATTTCCAAACTTGTTTACAAACACCTGCACTTGACAGCATGTCTGCAATTTTAGAAGGACTCAGTTGTCGCTTCCAATGGGGGTTGAGAGTGCATCTGAGTTCTTTGTGTTTGTACAGTTTCAGGAGACTGGAACAAAATCCCATGTTTGTAAAATGAGGTTACAAATACATGATGTTTTGCAAGGCAGTTGTGTGCAGCTCATCAACAAATAGGCCTTATTGACTAGTTGTGGGCAATTTCAAAGTCGGGAGGATTGTTAGTGGTCCTTTGGAGCAAGACTCAAACTGGCACCCAAAGGAGAAATTCCAGGGGCTAATTTTAGCAGTTTGGTCTCTCAGTTGGAGAAGAGTTTACAGTTATATATGTTTTCTTCAAATGTATGAAGAAGAAGTCCTTCAGCAGTTATTTAGAAATAGTTTAAGATGACTTTTTAATGAATTGTTTTTTCATGCAAAGTTAGAAATTAGGTGCTGAATGTACAGTGAAGCAACAGAGTATGGCTCCCCTCCAGCCTGAGTGGGACGTGTGTGTTGCACAAATCTGTATGCAACTTGTTTGCAGTTGTGTGAATATCATACTATGTTACTCATTGGTCAAGTATATAAGCACATTAGGGGTAATTAAAATGCTTCATAAGAAAAAATCCTTTGGCTCCTCGATATGCTCTTTAAACCTGATTTTTAACTGCATCACACGGGTTAAGAATGCGGCTTATCTGTTTCTAGTATAATAGCAAATATTATCCTTGCTAAAAATTGATGCTGCATGGTAGCAGGAAGAACTCTCCAAATCTGCTTCAAGGGTATGGCTGAACCAGGGGTAGTCAAAGGAGATTTAAGCAGTAGCGGCATAAGGTGTCCTATTGATTGCTTTATGCTCTTGTTGTTACTAATTACAATGAAAACTCCAGTTAATTAGACCAGCTGTTTGGCTGTTGTGTCCTCTACTGGGAACCATGGTCAGTCTTAGAGAAACTCCAGTATAGGAGAGAATAAGGAGACTGTGGAGCAAAATGGGCTTTATTTTCTATTGTTTTGTTGTCCAAAAAAGCATGGACCTGGATCGCGATGAGGAATCCATGTCAAAGGACCATGTCCTCAGAGGTGCTTACTCTCTGTCAGTTTCACTGAGAGTTGATATAAGTGGAATTAGGCACCTAAATAACTCTGTGTATGCGTGTTATTTGAAGTTAAACCTCTAGTCCACAGCATTCGTCTTGTCTCAGACCCCTCTGCGGAGCAAACAGCACGAGGGTTCCTTCCAAAGCAACTGCTTTTAAGTAAACAAACAGAAAATTAAGTAAAGCTTTTGGAGTCCAATGTACAGGTCTGAAGAATTAGTTTTATCTTATCTGCAAAACAGCCTTTCCTCATAGCTGTATTTCTGATTTCCTTTAAGGCGATACGATTTTAACAGGCATTCACTTTCTATGGCAAACGGGTGTTTCTTTCAATTTTACTTTTTAAAAAAGTAGGGTAGTCAGAATGGTGGTGTAACTTAGGTAGTCCACAGCATAATTTCTTAGCAAGTATGACTGCAATTAATAAATTGCGTTGCAAACATATTAAGCTGTTACCATGTTTGAAAATCACTTTAAACATAGTTTACAAGCTCTCAGTTTACAGGCTCCCAGTTGGTCAGAGTTAGAAATACCTGACATGTTAGAAATTGCTTACGATTCAAATATGACCATAGAAATCAGACTCAAGTGGAATTTAATACTGCTTCTCGCTTAACTAGAAACTTCTGGTTTAGTTGGAATTCTGTCTGGAGATAGCACTTTCCGAACTGATGTACAGATGGAAATGTTGCTTCGTTCCAGTGTTTTCAGTTTTCATCTATGTCTGTTTGCTTATGTCAGCTCAGTGCCCACTTTCCTGTGTGTAAATATGTGGAAATGTTTCCTAAAAGGTTAGAGGAGGCTGAAAAGCAAGAACTATGCAAAGGCAGAAAGATCCACCTGTGAAGCAATGCCTCAGAAACATGCAAAAATGTTTTTGATGTCAGAAGTCCCAGCTGACCATGAAGTTCATGGCACTCTTTCTCAGATGTCTGTGATAAGAAAGGAAGACCTCTATGGAACATTTGTAGAGTTATCTAACCTGCATAAGCCTGGCTGGCTCTTTGGTGTGAATCTTTGGGTGGAGTATGTGCTGTATGCATGAAGTGATCAGGATAATCTCCCTGGCTTCTATGGCAAAACAGCATGGAAAAATCTCTCTTTTGGTGCATTTAGAGATATTGACTCCCTCAGAAAGTTGTAATTAAGACAAGTGGAGGAGTTGTGGGAAGAAGGGAAAGGGTCTTCAGAGTTCTGCTTTGGTTCTTCTCACAATAACTCTCACTTCAGGTAAAATTACTACTTGTTTCAAAGAATCTTATGGGTTGATTGAATAATTTGAGTCACAGCATACACTGTATACCAGCATGATTGACGAATCCATATCCAGGTAGCTGGGCATATGAATATATTCTGTATACCATCATATGCCATGAGAGGGAAGGCTCTGGAATCACGTTGCAGTTAGAAACCAGGCATGGATGTAAGGTGGCTGCTTGTATACTGCCAAAGGGATTTAACATAGGTTCCTAACCCATGAAGTCCCAGCATTGAACATCCCCAGGGCTGGGACTCATTGCAGATTCCTGAGATGCAGATCCTTTGCCCACTTCTCCCATGGTACATAAATACAAATAATGTTTTAGAAGTCCATTAATAGATGTAAAACATGCATTTTCCATAGAAGTAATGAAGGTAAAGAAGACTGTGACTATTACTGTGGCGTACTGAAAATTACCTGTAGCTTAAATGTTTGTAGTTTCTTACTATTGGTGCATATGCTTTGTATGAGCAGCTGTTTCATATTTCTGAAGTAATCCAGTGCCATAAAAACTTGTGGTTTTCCTTCTTGAAGGAAAACTGCTACATGCTAGTTATATCCCAGGTAAAGGGAACTAGAGCAAATGCCTATGAAGTGAAACTGCTTCAGGATAGCCTGCATTGGTTTAGGGGACAGTTCATGATACATTTATTTTTGTGACCTGTCTGCCAAGTATTTGTAAACTAATTAGGACCTATTTTGAGGGCAAAGCATGTGCGCTTGTGAGAAAGACGGGAAGGGCAAGGGGATTTTAGTCCTTAGTGCAAACCCCATCTTCTTTGCATCTCATTCCCTAAATGTGTGCATTATTTCTAAGTAGCATATGAATCCCTGGGCTTGTATGGAGGCACTTCTTAAATTGACTCATGGGAGTAGCTGTAGCCAGCTAAAGTGCTCAAGTGTAGAGCACTGGGGAAGAAACTGAACTGAGTCAAAGCATAGTCACAGTTCTCAATTTTGCATAATGTCTTTTGCAATATAGTAGAAAATAGCCTTTATGACTAGTGGCAGGACCTGTTGTATAAGTAATCCAGACATGGTGCTGGTTGGTATCTCACTTTTCACTTGAACCTCTCTGCGATGCAGGTCTTGGAGGAGTGAGTGCCTGGTGCAGCCTCTGCCTGGCTCCTTGGTAAGTCGTTTGAGTCTATCTTTTCTGTATGTACAGTCCCTTTCCAAACTGCTGAGCAAAAATAAGGAAGTTTTTCATAGAGTGCTTTAAAAGAGAGCTACTAATCAATTTTTTCCTATTATTTTATGCCCTGTGATTTTTACACCACCCCCACCAGCTGGTTAATCATGCAAAAGCTGAACACTTCATTAGCCAGAACATGTTTGCCCATGGGCATTTCTGTAGTAAATTAGTTCTTTCTATTTATACAGGTAAGTCATGGCCAAAAGTCTTTAAGGTGCCAAAGGTAAGGGTTTGAATCAATTATTTTTCTGAGTTTTCAAGAGAAGTAGGTTTAACTTTGTGTGCTGTTGATTGGCAATTACTTTTGAATTAAAGGTAGTGTGCGTAAGTGAGCATTCGCAGGCTGTTCCGAAACACATTGACACATTGTTTCTTTCTGGATTTCAAATTTAGCCTTTGTAATACAGCCTGTCTTAAAGAAATGCCAAAACCCAAAAAACAAACCCCAGAACAACGCTCCTTCCCAAAGAGAAAACCCACATGCGTGTACCCACCCGTATATATGTACATGTATATATATATATACTCAGTATCTGCATATACATGGCAAGTCTGCTTGTTTGAGTGACATGTGGCATATTGACCAGTGTTTTTCCTTTCTTACTCTGTGCCTTTTAAACTATTAATTGAAAATATGTGGTTTGTAGATTCTTTTTTCCCTCAACTCAAATGATGCCCTCTGAAAGCCTAGTTTAGCTCAACAATGAATTTAGCTTTCAGGCTTGGGCCATTGCAATATTGTTTGAATGCCACCATTTCCTGCAATCAATGTAATTTTATATCTACTTGGAATAGAAAGTCAAGATGGTGATTGCCTTAATTTAACTCAGTGTTTTATTCATTAAGGAGCTGATCCTGAAGTCCTTTCAGATCAAAGTCTGTCTTGATTTCAGTGGAACCTTTCAGTGCATAAGGTGTGCGGTAGCCTTCTAAAATGTTGTCATTGTGACTAGTGAATAAAAACTAAATGTGTTGCTAAATTTAGGCTGTTGCTCATGTCAGCTTCCTTTTCTAAATGACGGTAAGTGCATTCCATAAATAGTGTGCCTCTTATGTTGTCATATCTCTTTGGCTTGCTTTGCAGTATTTTACAGGATATTTGCAAATGAACTTTGTGTTCAGTAGGCAGGGGATGAAAATAACACTACTCGTTGGGTCTCCATTAACCAGCAGCTAATGAGGAACCATTTCAAGGGCTGGATGACTATAATTCAGATTAGCTTGCATGCCAGACTGCTCTTGCTCCAGCTCAGGCTTGTACCGTGACGCACTGTTAATGGTCTGGAGTGACAGAGCTGGTGCTCCGGCACGGAATTTTGTTGGTTAAGTTTTCAGTGCTTCAGTTTCCTTTTTGGAAGGTAGGAGAGAAGAGTGAGTGTGTGTGTGTGCATGTAGATAGGTGACAGTGATCTTGAACTCCACAGTCAAGTGTTTTGAGATGTAATGAAATACTCTAGAAACACTCTACTTGTGCTTGGCGGTTGCTAGCATTGTTACTTGCAGAAAAGGGTACTACACGATGACAGTAAAGGTGGTCCAGATTGGCCCTTAATTAATTTTATTTTCAAAATCTATATTAGTGGCTGTCGCGGGGGCACCTGGGCACTTCACATCAATAAAATAATCAATTTAAAAAATGTGTAGACCAGAACTCTGTGTTCACTAACAAAACTCCTGTTTCCCGCTACGAATAAAGGTCAGTCCAAGGCTGGCCAAGCAAGCAGGACTCGCGTTTCTGTGCCTTGGTGCTTGCCAGACTCAGCTCTGGCAGAGCACCACCGGCAGCACTTCCAGATGTCTGCGATCCCTGCAGAGAACATCTTACTGTTGTGCCTATGACTTGTTAACCCCCTGCACGTCTCACATTGGTTTCAGGACCAGTAGAAGAGGTGGGGAAAGGCCAGTCCTGATTTAAAGCGTGACTTTGACAGTTGCAAGCAGCCTGCTGACGTGCAGGCAACAGGGACTCGGAGGAGCTGCTGAAGTAGAGACAGAGACCTCCTCCTGAAGAGGAGGCTAGAGGTCTCTTAACTGAAAAAATTGTATTGATGATAAATGTTACATTATGCAAGCTGAGCAAATTCTGTAGGAAAACAATACTTCCTAGTTTTTTTCTTAATGTGTTAATATTTTATGATACCTGTGCATTAAGGGCCAGTTCCTACAAAGTTTAAGTGAGTTTGGGCTGATCAATTGCCTTTATGGACTTAAAAAACCCCCACCCCTGGTTACTACAGATTAGCTAAATTCCCAATCTTGCTTAACATGCTGATGATATAAAATCAGCTTGTTTCTGGTTTTCATGTGTTAAGTGAGCATATGTAATGAAATTAAATGTTGTTGCAAAGCTGCATTTTATTTATCTGTACATTTGGGGCAATAATCACACTTTAATACATATCTGACTGTGCAAACAACACTGAAAGTAGGAGTTCCTGCACACTGATTTAATTTTTTTAAATATGAAATGATAATATATTTTGATGTCTTGAAATCCAATTGAACTCAAGCTGAGCTTAAAACTCCAAGATCTGATTCAGGAGAATTCAGGCCCATCTGGATGGTGGGTAGCAGGTGTGCAGTTTGTGTGTGTCTGTGTGTGTTTAAGGTAGGGAGTGCAGGGAGTGAAGCATTTCTCTTTTCCTATAAAGCTTTAACGCCAGTTTAATGCTGTGGTCTGAGGCTCTATGCAGTTTAAGTTCTTGCACCAACATCTATTGTTGGTCTCCATTTCTAGACAACTTAATGGTGAACGGCAGAAGCAAGTAAGTGTGCAGTGTTTTGGAAAAAATATGGTTTCTAATTCTTAAATTTTGAATTTAGCTTCTGGTTATACTTCATATGGGAGTGTGTATAAACTGATACATATCTGATCCTTGAGGAGCCAGTGAGAAAGGTTTCATGTCAAGGTCTTTTTGAGAGTTGTATGTTCCCACAGCAACAAAGAAGGTTTTTCATCTATTTATTTTTTTTCTATATAAAAGCAAAGAAAATATATTATGCAGTTTCTATTTTCATCAGACAATGGGCATGTTCTACATTTTTGCATTACTGTGATTATAATGGAGGGTTTTTTAATCTTTAATCAAGCAACTCTACTCAGCCCACTTTATAACTTGTAACATTCAGAGACTTTTCCCAGCCATTCTTGTTTTCCTCTTTCTCCTTCTCTTTCTTCATCTTTTGATACTGCCAGTTACACTCTGCCTGGAAGCTTTTTACTTAGGAGGTGTAAGAACCAGCTCTTCATTGACTTCTGGCATTAGCTATCAAGTGACCTCCTTTTTGAACTCTGATCAGCTCTCCCTCTTCCAACTTTTAAATATTTCCTGTTCCTTTTATTTGTCTTCACTACTGTATAACTTTGTGCTTTCAGCACATGTGTTTTTTATGGGAGCTGGCACACAAAGCACTACTTAACAAGTAAGTAAGCAAACAGTCATACTTCTCTTTACATACTTTTTAACTTCACACTACTACAGTAGATGACACTTTGCTATTGTATTTCACAGGGTTTTTTTCATGGTGAACTGAATTTCTAACATGGAGTGGAGCTGGTGCTGTGTTGCCAAGGGAAGTCTATCTGGGTTGACAGACAAAATCATAAGTGTTTCTCTGAACATCCCTGTAAAGATCTCTCTTTTATTTGTTTGCTTTTATGGAGTTAAATGGAAAGAGGTCACCCCCTTTGACAGAACAAACTCTTTTTCTAGCAATAGGTCTTTGCATGAAAACATTTTTTTTTTTTTATTAAGCAAGTCATCCATACTGCACTGTAGGCTGTTTGAGTGTAACAGTATGTTACAGTCTGCAAAGTTAATGCAGTTAATATTCAACTGAACTTTTGGGGGGTTGCTAATCCCTTAGGCGGGCTTAGCAGAAAGGGCAAACATATTTATAGCACTTTGAATCAGACTGCAGTGAACAAGTAAGGGTATGTGCTATACCATGCAAATGTTACACAATTTCAGAAAACTCAGTGCATAACCATCTTTTAAGTGCATAAGCATCTTTTTTTAAAGTTGGTAAAATGTCTCATTTGTAAGAGCTGTTTGTTCAGTGGACAACAGGGCTGTTAAAATGAGGCTGTATGAAAGGTCTTGAGATTCCTGTTCTGGTGATAAATTCTGCAAGTTCTGAACAGATTTATGGGCTGTTTAATTAGGAGCTAACTGTATTCTTTAAGCTCAGTCATTTGTATTATTCCCTAATAGGATTTCACTGGACTTTGTCACGTATCTGACTATGACCGAGTGTGAGTAGGTTTGTCAATAGCCTCTTCCAAATGGACCATGGTGTCTTACTATAAATATAATATATTTATATATTATATTTATATATTATATTATATATTATATAATATAATTCTTGAATGATCTTTCCTCCAGAGTGGAAGTGTGACACTGGGTTTGCTTCAGTTAGAGTTGTGGGCACACGGGGCAAAAGAAGCAAGAGTTAAATCACTAGTTGTGGGAAGTTTATAGAAAAGCTGAAGTGCTCAGACTGAGAATGTCCAACAGTGAGGGTCATGTTCCTGTGAGACAGAAACTCTTAATATTTATGTTATGGACAAAACCTGAGTGTAAAGTTATACTGACAAGGCCCTGTAAAGCTACCATTCCATCTGGAGCCAGAGAAAAAGAACTTATGATCTTAGATTTTCCACAGAATTTGATTGCATAGAGTTTTTAGTTTAATAAATACAAGGTCCATCAAGTGGTAGTCAACAAAAAGTCATTTCTACATTCTTTATTTTATTGTGAGAGAAGAGATTGTAGTATGTATGGTAGAGCTCTAAGGTGAACTTCTGGTTCAATACAAACACAAAATACAGGCCTTGCAAAGTGTCTGTTCTAAGATTTTAAAGTATATTTTTACATTTTGGCTATTTCTTCCTTTTTTTTTTTTCCCCTAGATATTAAATATTGGAATGAGTGACTCCAACATGGAACCTGACTTTAAAGGAGGCTTAGGGGCCTGAATTTATGCATGTACTCAAGTAATTTATTGGTTTGCCACCTTACCTGCACCCACTGTCTTCCTTTTGGTCTTTGTGAACCATACTGGCCCTTCATGGTCCTTCAGGAAAAAAAGTCCTACAAAATAATGGATGTGACAGAATTTTTAAGAAAACTGGAATTATGTTGGTAAATATTTTTCAAATGTATTTATTATATTTTCAGTTAAAATTTAAGTGACTGAATACCAGAGGAAGTTAAAATTTTGTATTGGAGTTGTTTATATCTGAAGTACTAGAAAATAACTAGTTTGTTAGAGGTAAAATTTCAAATGCCAGAATATGTTAAAATATAAGCTCGAAGGTCAAACAGCCTCTCCCAAGGAAGGAAGAAAGAAGGGAATTTGGGCT
Source organism: Lathamus discolor (assembly GCF_037157495.1). Lineage (NCBI taxonomy): Eukaryota > Metazoa > Chordata > Aves > Psittaciformes > Psittacidae > Lathamus > Lathamus discolor. Next base: position 15,296,542 of record NC_088888.1, read on the forward strand.
GATCAGATTAAGACCCAGTAGGTCTGTAACAGGTATGCAGGGATCATGTGGCTAACACAGATGTGGGTTCTTTTGATTCCTTATCCTGAATGTCCCCAGCTCATCACTGCATCAGTTGCAGATCCTAAGTAAAATTCAGCTTTATGCCTTCATAATTATTACAAGACTCAGTAACATTTCTGTCATTTTATTAAACAGTGGATACGTCCACAGTAAACACCTTACTTCACAGAGTATGCTGGTGAAGTTGTGCTGGATCTTAGCTACACATCCTGCAGCCATTTGGAGCTTAGACATCAATGAAACAATCAGCAATTTTATTGGGAAAACCAAGAGTTAACACTCCAGTGATGGTAACTGTGATAAAAGGTATGTGTGTGTGTGTGTGTGTGTGCATGTGTGACTGTGCTGTACTCCATACATTTATGAGCTCTTTTTATAGTAGCATTCCCAGGAGCAGTCCAGGTCCAATCAGGACTGGTATGCCATTGTGTGAGGTGTTGTTCTAATTCATGTGTAAATGTGGAGTGGTTGCTGCCCTCAGGATATTACAGTGAAATTACAAACAGCATAAAAAAATAGTAGGAGTTGTGGAGGAGAAGGAGGGCAGCTGCAGCGAGGTGCGCTTGTCTTGTCAGGGATGTGGTACGTACAGCCTGATACCAAATGATGGGCATGTCATTTATTTATAAGTCTGCTGCCTTCAAAACAATTAGCCTCATTGTCCTTCGTATGTGTCTTAGTTATTTAAACAGAAATGTAGGAAGTATGAAATGAATCACTTCTGAGACCCTTCTAGCCTCCTATTCTGTGTCTAGCAATGACTAACCCCAGACGCCTTAAGGAAAGTTGTAAGAACCTCACAATGGGCAGATATGGGATAATCTTCTCTCTATATGTTCTCTTCCTAATATTTCATTATTAGGGATTAATTTAAGCTCTGAAGTATGAGTTTTTTGAAGAAAAATATTTGGGTTTTCCCCCCTCTCCACTGTCAGCATTGTTTAAAGTATGAAATATCCTCCCAAGCCTGTCGAGCTGTTCTCAGAGCAATCCTACCTGTTCCTTGGTGTGCTGACCAAATCTGTGGCTTGGGAACTGGTAGTTTTTCATCCTCTAATGCCAGAAGGCAGTGGTAGATGCTTTCCCACAGGGAGGTGGGTGAAGGTAGAAGCATGTTGAGCAGTGATGGCCTGGGTGTTCCCATGTCACCATATGTCGAAGCTGTGGTGCTGCAGCTGGACCTCTCCCCTTTCTTTTATATTTTAGTGGGTAATTTGCAGTAAAGCACTATAGGAAATAACCATAAATAAATCTGGGAACCTTTGTATTAGATTCTTTTGCTAGCTGTGTACATATGAGCAGCTTGCTGTTTGCATATGTGAATCTTGTCATAACAATTTCAGGAAGTGATTTGTTAATAATCAAGTTCTCAGAGCAGCTCTAAATCAGTAATTGATGTAGGTCTGGATAAAGCAAGCCTTCCGCCTGCCTATTTTGAGGAGCATTTTTGCCAAGTTTCAAGCTAGTGTGAAAACTAGCCATCAGAATAAAATTTAGGACAGCTGGGATGCATTGCAGTGAAGACTTTTGGCTCCACAGTTCAAATAATCACAATAGCAGCTCAATTTAGCCTTTGGCTGGGTAGGTTTGGCAGGGCACAATGAAAAATAATTATTTCATGGCCTGCTTATTTGTCCCTTAACAAATAAACTCTCTGACCTATGCAGGCTTATGTAAATATGCTGCCGTATGTGGGCTTGTAGAACACTGTCATGTCCCCATTTGGAAATATGTTTTATTTCACCCTCGTGTTACTAACTTTTTTGGAGAGTTCTGTTTCGGAAGCAAAGAAAGGAATAGGAGGCATTGGATACTGAAGCCCAGACAGCCAGGCACAGAGTCTAAAAAGCCATCTAACAGTTTTCTTTCTGAAAACATATCCCCATTAGTATGCAGTGTTTTCACTGCTGTAATAATAAGAGCAATCAGGATACGAGCAAGTCCGTCTCTTTGCAGCCTTCCCACGCGGGATGGAGAATGACAGCCCCTAAAGCATTTGGATATTAGCCTGAATGTGTGCTGCTTAGCTAACCATGGTTCAACTTGCTCTCCATTTTACAGCTTCCTGGATATCCTTCTCAGTTGGGTTGGTGACAGCTTAAAATGTGAGACTTGGGCGGGGGGGGGGAGATAAAAGCTTAGCAAAAGGCTTTTTGTGTGTGTATTTAAGGGGAAGTTTTATTACACTTGGTGATGGAGAGACATGCCGTGCTATTTTCTGTTCCTACAATTTTAGCATTTGCACTCTGTTGTACTGGCGCAGCCAATCCATAAGATTGTCTTGCTGTTTCCCACTCTGGAGGGGGAAAAAATAAACAGAAGAATACAGATTGATAGGTTTGTCTTCTGACACCACCATTTTGGTTCTGAAACAGTAAAAGAAAGCCTTTTTTCTCAGTGATACAAAAGTTCTCTCTAGAGTGTCTGCTTTTACACACTCGTGCCTAGACACAGACAGACATGCGCACACACAAGCAGAGGCTCTTGCTGAGGTGGCTATGATCTGTTTTTAATAGTGGCACTTCTTCTCAAAGTGTCATTTAAAAAAACCATCAGCAGTCATGTCATGCATTGGGATGAATTTCTAAATGTAAATGAGATTCTCTCAGTAATTTATTTACATTTGTTTTCAGCACAACAAATGAGACATCACGTAGCTTCATAATTTCCCATGACCGAGTCACCAGCATGAGGTGTGTAATTTACCCTGATTTAAGATGCTTATCTAGAGGTTCTTGCAACAATACCTGGTGGGCTTTTTTTCTACTACTTTTTACTGGCTTTTAACCCATCTACTTCCTTCTCTGTTTTTCAGTTGAAAAAGAATTATAAGTGTCTCTTCTTCTTGAGGCCTTTTTTCAGTCCTACTGAGAGGGATAGCTTTGCCTTGTTTTGTGTATTGTTTTCTCTGCTATTTCCTTCTTATTTGGTAAAAATCATAGGAGGCTTCCAGAACATACCTTGATTTACAGTCTGATGATGCAGGAAGGCAATGCTGCTTGTGGACATTTCTGATGGGAAAATGTTTGTCCAGACACGAAGCATGAATGGGAAGCATCCTGCAGTTGTTGGTTCTCTCCCTTTTCCACATAGGCCTGGTCTTGGCTCTGCTACTGACTTGGAGTTTCTGACTGGCTTTAGTGATACTTGGGTTGAGAGGGGATGTGAATGCCAGTTTTAAAATAATGTGGACAGAGTCATATACTACAAAACTAATTTATTTTAAGCCTGTAGTTGGAACATTTAGATGTCTAACTACTTGCATGAGTATTTCAGGAAGGTAGATGATTAAAGGTGCAATGTACCATGCATACAATTTTGTACCGCTTGCTTGCAGACTCAGTTAAGGCTTGACTGAAAATCAGGGCAGTAGCTTTTGCTACTTTACAGGGTAACCGCACAAGGAGAACTGAGAGGCTTTGGTGAAAATTACTGGTCGTTCAGCAGCAATACAAAATGCTATGCTATATAATTGTGCTGTGTCAAGTTTGGGATGTTATCATGCAAAAATACATCTTTATGGAGATCTGCAGGATTAACCATACACAAGTGATCGTCTCCTCACTGAGAAAAAGCATGACATTTCATTGTGTTAATTCCCAAAGAAAAATTCAGTGTATTCCTTTAAACTGAATAAGCATATTCCAAAAAAAGAGTAGATTTGGACTGGGTTTTAATGTGTGTTGTACATACTAGGAGTTGTACATACTTTGATTAGTTGAGATTTAATTTTTTGGCCTGCTGGCCATTTCCTTAGCATTGCATGGGTTTAGCACCAAATTGTGCTGGTGGCCTGTCTATGACCAAATTATTTACAGAGCTGCAGTTAAATTATACAAATCTTCCAGACAAGCAGTGCTCTGGGCAAATTATTTCATCAGAGTTATTTTCCATGGTGTACTTAAGCAAAAGCTTACAGGAACAACATGAATCTTTTTTTGGTATGTGATTATGCATATGTGGTAGCAGCCACCTTGTCAGAAATAGCTAGCTCTCTACCTGGGAAAACAGAAGTAAACCAGGATATGAAAATTAATGATCTCTGTGCTGTCCTTAGTTTGAAGCACAAGTTTTACGTTATGAAAGTACAGGACTGGGGCCAGTAGTAGGATGGTCATTTCTGTACGCTGTCAACTCATTCAAGGTCTTGTGACTTTCGTGTTTTTTCTCTATATACTTAAAACTGCACAGCTTTGTGCTCTTGTAATAAGCAGGTCAGCTGACTTTGCTAGTTCTCTGTCACATCCAGGCCCAGTGGTCACTGTTCCCTTTTACAGGGAAGTATATTTGTATATCTAAAGGCAGTATTGGCTTTTACTGTGTTACCCCCATCTAGCAAGACTTGAGCTGCTGTACGATTATGAGGTGTACAGAAAGAATATAACTCCTAAAAGCAACCCTACCTCCCAATGATAATTGGCATCCTTTCAAACTCTGTTCTGGAGTTTAGGAATATAGTTTGGGTAGAACATACATATTTGGGTTTATATGTAATGGTCATACCTACTAGGTGAAACCATACCTACCTGTAACGGTTCACTTGGAGAAACTTTGGCATAGATCACTATTTAAGGACTCTGGATGCATTGTTTGTGTTTAGCTCAGTGGTTTTTATCATTGCAGGTTTGTTTAGTTGTTACCTGAGGACTGCACAGGGTGTGTGGGCCAGACCTGGGGACACCACTTGGCTATTGAGCTTGGTGGGCTCAATCCAGGCACACAAGAGGTGGGACTGCAATAGCTGGAGTTTCATTATGTTGTCTGAGGATTATTTTGATTAGCAGGATGTGAGTATCTGTGAAAGCTGAGTCTCCTTCACTTGGGATCCTTAGCAGATGCAACTGTGATTAAGAGCCCCCTTAATTTAGAAATGCTCTTAAAGACAGGAAGATACTTAAAGCTGGCTTTGTTAACCAAATGGAGGAGCTATGCTCTTGGGGCCCATTAACAGTGCTGCCTAGATGGCCACTGCTGCTCTGGGAATTAAGTTTCTGAAAACCCCAGACCTGGGATTCTTTAGAGCTTCTTAGCTCCAAATTGTATATCTCACCAGTTCTTTACTCCCTCAGTTGTAATCCATATCTCACTTATTGCTAGAGTCAACAGTCTAATGGTAACAAAAAACACAACCTTTCATCATCTATTGATTTTCAGTCTTTAAAAACTGTCAGTAAGCTTTTTTTTTTTTGTCCAATTTTTCAATAAATAGGAACATTTATTGGTTTTTCAGTTTTATTGTATTACATTACGTTATATTTTACTGCATATAGTGGGTAATGTAGCATCAGGAGACATGTTTACATTCAGCAAGTAACTTTTGAAACTGCATAACTCAACTGAGATATGTAAACAAATTTGTAATGCTAGTTTAATTTAGATTACAATGCAGAATACTCAGGCTTGAGCTCATTTTTCTATTTATTCCATTAAGATCCTCTAACTAATGGAGGAGAATTGCCATAAAAATAATTACTGTGGAACATCAGTAAAGGTGAACATCCACAGTCTTCTCTATCTGAGAGAGAGGGAGGAATTTTGTAGTTAAGTAAGCATCACAATATGTGGGTTTCTTTCCTAGAAATCTGCCACAGACAATGTTGTACAGGTTGGGCAAGTAATAAATTCTTTCTGTGTGATGCTGTGTGTCGAAAGACGTGGCATGAACATCTTTCTCAGTGACCTCTGTTACCTTCTCTCTCCTTTTAAACAAGGAGACAAACTGGAATATGATTTAGCCCTGGTAGACTTTTGGGTGTGGATCCTGAGTTGCCTCCCCACTACCACTTGCCTTCATGGTAGAAGATATCCTGGTGGGATTTTCCGTTTCCAGAACCAAGCAGGAAGCACTGAAGATCAACAGTTGCCTCTTGCTTACTCTTGTGATGAGAAATGGCAATTTGATGATATTTTTATCCCTGGTGTAGAAGCAATTTAACCTTTTTTAATTAAGAAGCAGCTAATTTCTCTTCTGGTGACATTCAGCCACACAGCCAAAGACAGTTGTTTCCATTCTACCAGCAAAAATAAACTAGGTAGAGGTGCCACTGTTGAGGTGGGGATGTGCAAAACAGCCTCCGCTTTAAACCAGCTGTGACACTGCACCTCTTGCACCGGTCTTTGCCAGAAGAACCAAGTGGTTCTTCTGCTTCAAGGCTGTCAATGTTATCCTGGCAGGCTTCTCAGATGAAGTATTTCCCATAGGTCATGAAATATTTTCCTGTACACTATGAACACAGAGACAGTTCTGGATTATGTTTCATAACCATTGCACAGTAGACAGACAGAGGAAGAACCATTTGGGCGAAAGGCTTCATTTTTTTGTGAATTGGATGTGATTCTGCAAGGCACAGGCTCTTTCTCATAAGTTGCTTTGGATCTTGCTGTCATCTCTGCTTCACGGGATCTGATGCACAAAGAGTTAATAGATATCCAGTGGCCAAAGCCATTTATATTTCTCTTTGTATAAGGAAGTGAAGTGAAGCATGTAAAATTGGAAAGCAGAACCAAACTTGAAATTCTCTAATTTTATGATGTGTGTGTGTGTGCGTGTGTGTTATTTTCACATGATCCTTAATTGCATTCTGTTCTGGAGTGGGGAAATGGGGGATGCTAATCTAGTGCACCAACTAGGGGAAAACCAAACTGTTTTGCAGGGGAGTCTAGATGACAGCACACAGCAAATGCAAAATTTGACATTCATATGAAAGTGAGCTAAGCAAGACCAATAGAAGAAAGCCAAAAGGACTGCAGCAAGAGGAATACAAGGGCTTTAAGGAAACCACAGATTCTCTATTCATTGAAATATTACGGGTGACCTTTAAAGTGGTGATAGGATATAGATTTTGTTGAGCAGCACCAAGGGAGATGGCTGTTACAAAGGGAATGTGTGATTGGATTCAGGTTCATGAGAAGCTACGTTTAGAAGAGAATTGGCTTTCCCTTTTTGAACACGTAATATAGTGGAGTACGCCTTATTACACTGAAAGGAAAGAGGCTATTGTTGGGACTGCTGTTTGCTGTACTTGCTGATGATTTTCCAAGGGGTATTTTGATATTTACTGTAGAGATGCTTACAGTGAGTTGGAGATGTGACTGAAAGTGAAGCTTAGTTCTGTGAATGTACCATCCTGCTCTCTGTGAGTCTGCCTAAAGTTATATGTTCAGAATCAGTCTGCAACAGTAAATAATTTGTAGGAGTCCACCAGAGCACAAAGTTGTGGGATAATCTCTTTCTTCTCTCACTGAATAAAATAGCCTTTAAAAAAATTATTCCAACTTCCAGTCAAAACGTTAAAGCCAATGAACTGGGTGGACACTTTAAATAGAATCATAGAATGATTTTTGTTGGAAAGGACTTTAAAGCTCATCCAGTTCCAATCCCCTGCCATGGGCAGGGACACCTTCCACTAGAGCAGGTTGCTACAAGCCCCATCCAATCTGGCCTTGAACACTGCCAAGGATAGGGCAGCCGCAGCTTCTCTGGGTAACCCGTGTCTCGCCACCCCCATAGTGAAGAGTTTCTTCTTAATGTTTAATCTAAATCTCCCCTCTTTCAGTTTAAAGCCATTCTTCCTTGTCCTGTCACTACATACCCTTGTACAAAGTCCCTCTCCAGATTTCCTATAGCTTCCTTTAGGTATTGATACCCTTTTGCTGGGGTATAGCAAAATTGGTCTCTGCCCTGTTCTTTAGTTCTGATGTTTTCTTCATTCCCTTGGCTGAGAGCTGGGTCACAACACAGTGCTGTGCTCTTCTGCACCATGGGAGACGAGTTTCTGTGCAGAAGTAAATGTCTTTGATAAACAGCTTGACTTAGCAGCACTGTACGCTTACTATTTATTGGAGTAAGGGATGAGTGAACTATTTAAAAACAGAATTCCCAGGGCAGTGTTCTAGTGTCATGTCTGAAAGGCAGTGGAGAACCTGACCTAAAGATATCTTGTGTAAATAGGGGTTTAAGCACAGGTCTTACCTTTTCTCTGAATTCTTTTGATTTTTTTTTGTTTGGTTTTTTTTTTTTTTTTTTTTTTGGTGGATAGTATGTTCCGAAGGACCTAAGTTCTTCTGTGGGATGAGGATGAGGGCAATTATGTCATGTTACAATCTGACACCTTTGAGTGTTGTGTAAAGGCATCTCTCCTGCTCCCCAGTGGTGCTAACCCATGATGTATAATCATGGAGCCAATGGGGCAGGATGTCTTGTACTCTGCACCAGCTGTGACTGGTGTGGATCCCTGGGATGCTGCTGAGGATGAAGTAAACCATTGTGTGCTTGGATGTATCGATTATGAGCAGAACATCACTCAACACCTGTGTTGTTGTCACATTCTGGGCAGTTTACCTCTGCTCCCAGGAACACTTTTAACAGTGAGCTTTAATCTGGATTCCAATTTTAAATCTAACTTTTACATGAACCCTTAAGGGAAAAAAAAAATGTTAAATCGTGCTTTAAAAAAAAAAATAAAAGGTGAAATTTACTGTTAGGGTGTTGAGGTACTGGTACTATTCTATGATTCTATTATTATTTTTTTTCTCTTTGGCATATGCTAGGAAGGAAAAGGAATATACTATGGATCCTTCCCTGTTGCTCATTGTGTTTTGATCCAGCCCATTACACACACGAGTCCCAACACCTTCAGTCATTTCCTACCAGCTGTGTCTCTGGGAGGCCAGACTTTACTCCCGTATTTTTAGCACTGCATTGGCTTGGGGTATTCTCTACTCTGCTCTCGTGAGACTTCACTTGAGTATTGTGTGCAGTTCTGGTGTCCTCAACATAAAAAGGACATGGAACTGTTGGAACAAGTCCAGAGGAGGGCCACGAGGATCATCAGGGGACTGGAGCACCTCCCGTATGAAGATAAGCTGAGGAAGTTGGGGCTGTTCAGCCTGGAGAAGAGAAGGCTGCGTGGAGACCTCATAGCAGCCTTCCAGCATCTGAAGGGGGGCTATAGGGATGCTGGGGATGGACTATTCATTAGGGACTGTAGTGATAGGACAAGGGGTAACGGGTTAAAACTTAAACAGGGGAAGTTTAAATTGGATATAAGGAAGAAATTCTTTACTGTAAGGGTGGTGAGGCACTGGAATGGGTCACCCAAGGAAGTTGTGAATGCTCCATCGCTGGTGGTGTTAAAGGCCGGGCTGGACAGAGCCTTGGGTGACATGGTTTAGTGTGAGGTGTCCCTGCCCGTAGCAGGAGGGTTGAACTGGATGATCTTAAGGTCCTTTCCAACCCTAACTATTCTATGATTCTGTGATTCCCTTTGGGGCATCCTCTGCAACCTGGTACTTCTTACCACTCTCAGCAGCACTTGCACATCCATGCCCAGCATCACACTCAAGCTATACGAAGGCCACTTGCCATCATTTACATTTTTCATTAGCCTTCTAAAGTAGTTGCTCAGAAGGTAGAGTGGCTTTCCTAGCTGCTTGAGCTCTTTTGGAAGGCTGTCATTTTGGATCGCTGGTGTACCATTGGGCTATAATTGGTATGCAAAACATTGCACAAACATAACTAATTGCACAATTAAGATTGCTTTCTCCTCATCCCATTCGTCATACTTCTCATTCACACCTATAGTCAGCATCTGGCATTAACAAAGTCCATGTTTGTCACATTAATACATTCCTTTTCTAGTGAAAATGCCTTTTGTATAGTCCTTTGTTGCTTAAGGGTCCTGTCAGCACGTTCAGTAAAAGTGCTGTTTAGAAAGCGTTGTACTGGACATCCCTTTTCTGAATGTTTAATGGGATAGTAATGCAGTGCTCCAGGATAAAAACAACTCTCAGAGCTCAGAAAAGGGACTTGATCCAGATCAGCAGAGGACTCTCCCTTAACAATGCTGAAGTAAGTAATACAGTGTTTTACTACTTTTTAAAATCTGAGGCAAATAATGCAGGGATACCTTTTCTTCACAGTGGACATTTCAAGGTCATCAGTCCCATTAACCTGGTGTAGCTGCATAATGACTTCATTCTCATAGTCTACACCAGAACCAAGCAAACCAAACCCATGTTGAAAAGTGCAGGAGGTAGCAGGGAAAAGTCCATGTCTGTGAAGCAAAACATGAGAAACTGCCTGGTACCCTTACTGCCAGACCTAGTTCTTGAATGTAGTGATGGTGTGTTTGCACTAATGTAAAGGCAAGGTGGGAGCATCTTGGATTGGAAGCCTACAGAGGTCTGCAGCACCATAATTCTTCTTGGGAAAAGGAAATGATGTAAGTATCTTCTTCTGAAATTGTTCCCCACAACTCTATAAATTTAAAGAAATAAAAACCAAATAGAAAATCGATTTTTAAATGACGATGAATTATTATCATTAAAAGATCTGTAGTTTTGTGTCAGGGAAAAGAAAACCCAACCAAACTTGGTGTACTGTATCCTACTTTTCTGAAGCATTACTTAATGTACCAGTCATTGCTGGGAACAGGGAGTCCTTTTAATGCTAGTCAGGTAATATGTCATTCTCTCTGTAAAAACTCTGCAGCAGAGACATGAGTTATATACTGATGTATCAGAATATCATGTGGTAGCACTAATGTGAGTCACTACAGTGGAGTTTGCCCCGTTTGAAATTTTTACATAATTAAAGTGAGTCATTGTCCAAATTCTGCCAAAGTGCAGAAGTCTTTAATTCAACATACGCAGTTCAGCTTGCATATGCTTTCCATAGGGTGAGCATTTCCTTTGTACACAGCCCAGGGTTAACTCTGGTCTGGAAGCCATTTCTTCTTGCCATTCAGCATGCAATGCTCCCATTGAAATCTACTGCAGCTTTGGTAAAATCAGCTGGAACCACCAGACCTTAAACAGACCTCTCTGCTTCATTTTGTGTTCTACCGATAATTCTTTAAATGCATGTAGTTAGGTCAAAACAAGTTTATTTTTGTTTCTGTGATAACAAAGGTTATGGCATATATATCCTGGTGAAATACATTCCATTGCTTTCCACGACATCTGTCTCTGTACCAAGGCAAAGACCAGAGAAAGGCTTAGAAAGGTAAGGCAAGTTTCTTTGAAGGAAAGCAGACTGGCTATAAATATTCCATAAATATTTGACTTTTAAAATTATAAACTTCAAGGTGGTGGATGGTTTACTACTCAGGGGTAGTTAAACCAGATGGTTTTACCTAAGATTAAAACCACCCTCCATGCAGTTAGCTGCATCGTCAACATTTCTGAAGATTTTGTACATCATTTGCTTTTTGAGGTCAGAAGATGATCATGTCTGAGTCATTTGTCTGAAGAGGCAGTAGCTTTTCTTTCCTTCTTTCCTCCCTCTTTCCTCCCGCTTTCCTCCCGCTTTCCTCCTGCTTTCCTCCCTCTTTCCCCCCTCTTTTCTCCTGCTTTCCTCCCGCATTCCTCCTCCTTTCCTCCTCCTTTCCTCTGTTCTGTCTTTTACTCTCTATCTCTTCTGTCTCTTTCCTCTCTCATTTTTCTCTTTTTCATCATCTTGTCACAGAATCACAGAATCACAGAATCCCAAGGGTTGGAAGGGACCTAAAAAGATCATCTAGTCCAACCCCCCTGCAAGAGCAGGGTAACCTGCAGTACATCACACAGGAACTTGTCCAGGCGGGCCTTGAATATCTCCAGTGTAGGAGACTCCACAACCCCCCTGGGCAACCTGTTCCAGTGCTCTGTCACTCTTACAGTAAAGAAGTTCTTCCTGATGTTAACGTGGAACTTCCTATGTTCCAGTTTACACCCATTGCCCCTTGTCCTATCACTGGATATCACTGAAAAAAGCCTAGCTCCATCATCCTGACACCTACCCTTCACATATTTGTAAACATTGATGAGGTCACCCCTCAGTCTCCTCTTCTCCAAGCTAAAGAGACCCAGCTCCCTCAGCCTCTCCTCATAAGGGAGATGTTCCACTCCCTTAATCATCTTTGTGGCTCTGCGCTGGACTCCTTCAAGCAATTCCCTGTCCTTCTTGAACAGAGGGGCCCAGAACTGGACGCAATATTCCAGATGCGGCCTCACCAAGGCTGAGTAGAGGGGGAGGAGAACCTCTCTTGACCTACTAACCACTCCCTTTCTAATGCACCCTAAGATGCCATTTGCCTTCTTGGCCACAAGAGCACATTGCTGGCTCATGGTCATCCTCCTATCCACCAGGACCCCCAGGTCCCTTTCCCCTTCACTACTTTCCAGCAGGTCAACCCCCAACCTGTACTGGTACATGGGGTTGTTCTTCCCCAGATGCAAGACTCTACACTTGCCCTTGTTAAATTTCATCAAGTTTCTCCCCGCCCAACTCTCCAGCCTGTCCAGGTCTCGCTGAATGGCAGCACAGTCCTCTGGTGTGTCAGCCACTCCTCCCAGTTTTGTGTCATCAGCAAACTTGCTGAGGGTGCACTCAGTTCCCTCATCCAGGTCATTGATGAAAATATTAAACAGCACCGGTCCCAGCACCGACCCCTGAGGAACTCCACTAGTCACAGACCTCCAGCTAGATTCTGCGCCATTGACCACAACTCTCTGCCTTCTTCCTTTCAACCAGTTCTCGATCCACCTCACTACTTGATCGTCAAGCCCACACTTCTTTAGCTTATCTATGAGGATGCTGTGGGAGACAGTATCAAATGCCTTACTGAAATCAAGAAAAACTACATCTACCGCTCTACCATCATCCCTCCACCTAGTCACTTCCTCATAGAAGGCTATAAGGTTGGTCATACATGACTTCCCCCTCATAAAACCATGTTGGCTGTTCTTAATGACCCCCTCATCCTTGATATGCCTAGTGATGGAGTCAAGAATAAGTTGTTCCATCATCTTTCCAGGGATGGAGGTAAGGCTGACCGGTCTATAATTACCCGGGTCCTCCTTCTTGCCCTTCTTATAGATTGGTGTGACCTTTGCCATCCGCCAATCCTCAGGCACCTCGCCCATTTCCCACGACTTACCAAAGATGATGGAAAGTGGTCTAGCAATGACCTCCGCCAGCTCCCTCAGCACCCGTGGGTGCATTCCATCCGGACCCATCGATTTACAGATGTCCAGTTTGCATAGCTGATCCCTAACCCAATCCTCATCTACCAAAGCAAACTCCTCCTTTGTCCTGACTCCTTCTGGGGCTATAGAAATCCGGGGCCCTCGGGGAGAGTCTGCAGGAGTAAAGACAGAGGCAAAGAAGGCATTCAGCACCTCTGCCTTCTTTATATCCTCTGTCTCCAGGGTACCCACTTCGTTCAGCAGTGGGCCTATATTGCCTCTTGTTTTAGTTTTATTTGCTATGTATTTGAAGAAGCCCTTTCTATTGTCTTTAACCCGACTAGCAAGATTGAGTTCCAAGGAGGCCTTAGCTGTCCTAATTGCCTCCCTACATCCTCTAACAACTGTCCTATATTCCTCCCAAGCGGCCAGCCCCTCCTTCCATAATCCATAGATTCTCCTTTTCCACTTGAGTTTGCCCAGCAGCTCCTTGTTTAACCACGCCGGTCTCCTAGATCCCTTACTTGACTTCCTACTCATTGGGACGCTCCGATCCTGAGCTTGGAAGAAGCGGTCCTTGAATGCTAACCAACTATCTTGAGCCCCTTTACCGCCTAGTCCAGTTTCCCATGAGACTTCCCTTAGCAGTTGACTGAAGAGGCCAAAGTTGGCCCTTCGGAAATCCAGAACTGTGGCTTTGCTAGGTATTCTATTCCTCCCACACAGGATCCTAAACTCCACCATCTCATGGTCACTGCAGCCAAGGCTGCCATTGACCGTCACCACTTCGACCAAACCCTCCTTGTTGGCGAGTACTAAATCTAGCAGCGCTGCTCCCCTAGTTGGTACGTCCACCATTTGCATTAAGAAATTATCATCAATGCACTCGAGGAACCTCCTAGACTGTGAATGACTGGCTGTGTGAGTCTTCCAGCAAATATCGGGGTAGTTAAAGTCCCCCACGACGACTAAGGCATGTAGTCGCGAGGCTACTTCCAGTTGCCTGTAGAAAGCCTCATCAACTCCTTTGTCCTGATCAGGAGGTCTGTAATAGACCCCCACAACTGTATCACCCGTGCCAGTCAGCCCCTTGATTCGTACCCACAGACATTCCACTTGCTCCTCATCCGACCCCGGACAGAACTCAATACATTCTAGTTGCTCTCTCACGTAAAGAGCAACTCCACCACCTCGCTTTGCTGACCTATCTCCCCCAACTCTTTTCTCTCTCATTCTTTCTTATCCCCCTCTTCCCCCTTTTTCTCAGCTGCAAATCTCATTGTTCTCCATCTAATGCAGAAAAGTAACAAAAATGTGGTTAACCGTCACATTCAGAAATAGCTCATAGTTTTGCTGGGCACAGAAGGAAAGAACAGGCATGTAAGGAAATGTTGGAAAAAATGTCAGATTAACTCATGAGTGATAGTGAAAATGGCTTAGGCTGCTCTGCTAATGTCTGAATCACTCAGTAAATGCTATTTTATCTTATTAACATCTTCCTTAGTAGGGACATTATCTGGAATGTTTACTACTATAAATTCTTTCCCAGGAAGGACAAAGTTTCATTTAAAACCATTTCAGTTTCGCCTGCAAGTTGTTCAGGATGATGTACCACGTGGTTGGTTAACTTGCACTGATTTTCAGAGTCATTGCCAGTCCTTCTGTCAGACAAGTTTCATATGCATTACTGATTTACTTCAGATGGTTAGCACAAGCTGTAAAGGGGATGACTAGTTCATTTATTTGGGAGTTTCAGCCTCTCTCTACAAGCTCTATACTCATAATAATGCTGGCAGTAAGTATGTGTTCTTGAAAGGTAACCTTTGAGCCTTACACCCGGGTTTCGTTCTGAACAATAAAATAGTGCAATACCTTTCTTTGCAGCTCAGAATGGGAAGCTGTGTTACAGGAGAAACTTGTATATTTTACTTAAAAAGTAGTTGTTCTTCTGTGGAAAATCTGCAGCCATATGTATGCTAGCCCATCCAGAGAGTAGCCAGACAAAGGGGTATATGTTTCAAACACCCTCTGAGAGTCCTGAAAGCTGCCTTAATAGTTTATTGATGACAGAGAGGAGGAATAAATTCCTCCCATAGTCTCTGTCCACACGCTGCTCTGTTAATACTGCCAGCAGAGGAAGAAGGAAGTTCCCACAACTTCATCTGCTGCAGAGAAAAGATTGCACAGGAAAGCAGTCCTGCTTGCCAGGTAGATAGTTAGACTCAGGAGCATGTTATTTTTGACACCAGCAGTCCCTATTCCCTCTTCCTGTTAATGTTTAAGTTTTCTGCCTTGTTCAAGATCTCTGAGCTTGTTCTTGTTAACTTTTTTTTCTCTCCAGTTGCAAAAAGTAAAGCTGCGTGGATGTGCTCAAATAGTGAGACACAGTGTCCTAAATGATGTAACTCAGGTTTTGGGAGCAGCGTAATGGCAGTAGTGTGAGGCTCCTTTTAGAATAATTAATCTTGCTGAGAAGCAGGGTATAAAAGCCTGTGCAGAGCACAGTAATAATGCAGTTACACCATTTCCAGTACTTGTGTGCCCCCGCATAGCACTGCAGATCAGGGCAGGCGTGCCCATAATAATGGTCAAGGAATGATTTCATCTTTGCAGCCTTGTGCCAGGACTGTGACACAAAATAACGTGGGATTCATTCTAAAGAAACAAGTGGCACTCACCTTCCATACTAAACTCTGAGATCATTAGGAATCATTTTTATAAAGGAGAGATTTATGTTTCCATTCATGAAGCCAAAGCCTGTTCTTGTGCCCTATTACTGCCTGGCTCATCCCCATCCAGGAGTGAACTCTACTTCAGCTGCATGCACTTGCACATGTTCGGATTTCCATTTCAAAGTATAAACAATTCTAATATTAAAAAGGCTATTTCTCCTGTGGGAATATGAGTTGCATGAGCTGCTTACTTTTCTTTTTTGTCTTTTGATTGTATATGATAACACCTTTAGATCTCTCTACAACTTCTTCTTTTTTCTTGTCAGCATCACAGTGGACAAAATATCAGTAGAAGTTAAAGTGGAAAGTGTCCATAGAGAGAGAAAGGTTCTCTTTCACTACCCGCTGTATAGTTGACTCTTCTGCTCGTTTCTGTTGGGGTTTAGTCTGCTGGGGCGCTTCATTGCTTGACTTAAATTTACTTATCTGTTAGACAAACAAGGGATAGCCTTGGCCATTAAGTAAATCTACTGATAGAGGGAAAAGGGATTTTCTAGAGCACCTGTGTGCCTTTCTGAAACGTGGAGTCCAAAAGCGTCTGATAAGGTAACCTTCAACTGTTTTTCTGCAATGACTTTTATCAATGAGTCCTAAAAGCATTGATATTTTCAGGCTTTATAGCTGAAGAGAACTGCAGTGTCCTTGAACAACCTGCTAGGCAAAAGAATGGTGTCTCCATACTCGGCTGGTAAATTCCCATGTACTGTCATACATGACTTAGTTTTTCCTTTCTCTCTGGGATGTCCAGTGGGTACCAGGGCGTTAGCTGTACCCAGTATGCAACACTAGGCTGGTAGTCATCTCAGAATTTGCCTGGATTTGCTGTTGCCCTCAGAATGTCTGCTCCTATATTGTATAGTGAGGATAATACTTTGTTGGTTGGATTTTTTTTTTTAACATTTTGAAAGGAAAATAGGGGTCTCATTCAGGTCTTTCCATTTTTGCATGATAGTACAGTTGAACAACGTGTACATGTGTTAATTAAACATCCCTTCTTATCACTGTTTTGGTAAGTGTCCTGTAAATTTAATCACTATGACACCTCTGTACACATTACAATCCTTTTAAAGATCTAGAGAAAAATCCTGGTGGATTATTCAAAGCACTAAATCACACAGTATTACAGTAGTTATTAGAGGCATTAAAACCTGTGATAAGAAGCTTTATCATGCATTTTTGAGGAGGCTTAGTCTTTATCAGAGATGACTGTAAATAGAAGTGAACAGTAAAAAAACTTGATAACAGTTTATTTTACAGTACATCAATAATCAGGTATTGTAACTACAATATAATTACGTAATTATTGCGGAGTAGGTAACTACAGCATATCAGTTTTCTTGTTTTCCTATTATCACAACTATCTGCAAGACCTGAGCCAACAAGGGGCCTTATTCTACTCCCATTTATCCTGCATTTACACATACATACACACACACATATTTACATTATATATATGTTATATGCTTTGACTGACTTCAGAGGAGTTGAACTTGTTTACACAGAGGAGGAACAGGCACTGTGACATGCTAAAGATGATGTAGTCTCTTCCATATATATATGGAGAGTCCATGTATCTGGACTCAAGACAATAAAGGAAGGGAATCAGATTTTAGCTGCGGTTATATTTAACTATTTTTTTATCCTTTTCTTTTCCCTTCCTCTTTTTGGATCTGGAAAAGTTGTGGTATTCTTAATCATTTAGATAAACCTCTCAGTTACAGACCTTTGCAGTGTGTGCGTGTTTATATCTGTAGCTTGTTTATCTGTGTACATCTGCATCTGAATACACATTAGATTAGTCTCTGTTAATTGTACTTGGGCTGTGTGTAAGTGCCTGTGTTTACATTTTTTCAGTAGTAACCCTGCAATGTTCAGTCATCTTGGGGTGTAAGCTAAGTGAAGATAACCAGTTATGCCTGACTTTCTCATTTAATGCTGTTTACAGTGTTAAAGGTTCCAGTTTATTACAAACAGGTGGGAAGATGGCAGAAGAAGTGTTCATGTTGAAATTAAGAGCTTTTCTTGTTAGCAGGCGTTGAAGATGTAACACAAAATATGGCCCATGAGGAGTATGGAGTGAATTCTGCTCCTCACAGCTTTGGTAGGAGCTCAGTGATACCTCTAAGTGCAGATTTGGGCAGTGCACCCCAAATAAGCTACAGAGAGTTTGGTGATAATCCAAAGGAAAAGCACTGAAGGTGATATGAGTGAGAGGCCATGTGACCTGTCAGGAAATATTGACAGTGTTGGAGGTGCTCATCCTGGAAAAGAGATGTCCGAGGGACAACATGGCAACTTGCTGTAAAAAACAAAATGGTAAAGAAAGTCAGCAATTTATTCCCCATCTCCATGGTGAAAAAAGGGAGGGTGTGGGAAATAATAAAATTTAGGAATCGTGGCTGTGGGGAAGTGACGTATTCTCAGCCTCCTTATGAGTGGGTCATGAGAAAAACAGATGGATTGTTCATCTGAAATAAAACCTCTGTTCTGGAAAAGGCGTTAGAAAGAATCAGCGTCCACATAGATTTACTGAACTACTGAAACTTCATTTCTATCAAGATTTGAGGGCAGATGCTACGCTGGCTGAAGCTGATGGCAAAGCTTCCCCTGGCACTAGTGGAACCAATGTTAATTTACACAATAAAATCCCTAGGTTTTGCTCATTTTGAACTAGTGATTGCACATGCAGGCATAGTTTATACTGCTTAATAAGAAATTATACAGTGAGAATAATTGCATTTTGAAAAGTAGCGACCCTACTGTTAACTTAAACTTTCTAACTACCATGCAGTTCCCATATCTAAGTCTAGTAGCAAATATGAATGTAAACTTAGCATACTCTGATTTCCTTTTCTCGTCCATTTGACTAAAACATCAGATAATATGTTTACTACCTAATACTTGCTGATTAGGGGACTCCATGTGTAATTTTCAGGTGAAATAACTCAGATTTTTCTGTTTCTTTTTCCTGTTTTGGTGTGAAAGAACTCTCATTGAGAAACCAATATAACTTTTATGATGCTTTCTAATTATTTTCTAGAAGAAATTTAGGGTTTATTTCTATAGGAGCTGACATTTTTAGTAAACAGAGAGTCAAGCAATGATCCAGTTGGAGAATAATTTACTTAATACACCAGAACGGTATGGGTGATGTTCATGGCCCCTCTTCAACCCAGCTTATCATCAAATGATGTGCAAAATGCCAGATTGATGAGTAACACAAAAGCACTGCACTGTCAGGACAGAAAGGTTCAGATCTTGATTTGGAGGGCTGATTTGGAGGTTAGCTCTTCACAAGTATTTAGGAGGAAATAAGAACAGAAAGATGCTGAGGTTGCTGTTTGTGGCTGAGGCCACTTTCACACAGTCCAACGAGTGTATTTACAGTGCTCTTGATACAGTACTGTGGGGTTTGGTCTCTCTTTCAGAGAGACAAGTGGTCTCCAGTGGTTATCTGAACACAATCACATAAGAGCTTTCTAAATTTTCTTTTAGACTCCTGGCATTTCTAATGCTAAGTATTTTAAGGATATGGTTTTCTAAAAGATTGTTTTATTTTAGAAAACAATTTTTTCACAGAGGCATATTAGAGAGGAAAGGGTATGATTATTAAGGGAGGGGAATTAAACGTGTCACTTCTATGGGCATTAGGAAAATTGCCTCAGTTGGAGTTAAGAGGCAGCATGGGAGTATTTAAGTATAGGGTACCTGCAATGCACTTTATGATAGTCTTAGCTTATGACCTTATATCATTTTATTTCTCTATTAAAGCAAGACATTCCATGCTGAGACAGTGATTGTGCATGGAGTGGTATTTAGCACCTCCTGTCCTGAAGACTGCCTGGTGTCCTGTGATAAAACAAGGAAGGGAACGTTGAGTACTCGACATGTTTGTATGATAATCCAAGAAATAAAAGGCTCTATCTAGTATGTGGTAGGATGGAAGATATGTAAATGAGATGGGAAAATGTCTAACTTGGAAGTATGTTCTATGTGTTTTACCCATAAACCTATTTTAAACAGTATACCAGGTGCCACAGTAAAGAGAATAATTTAAAAAGTAATTATGGGCCACCCAGAAATACTAGACTAAGTCTAGTATATTCTACTACCTCTCAAGTCCCTGACTCCAGAGGTAGTAAAGACCTTACAGGTCAGCCCAGTGATGGTGCTTAGCGTTTATGTGCTAATTTGGCATTTCACAGAGGAGTGCTCAGGTATCTAGGAACAGACTGCTGATTCAGAGAACCCTCCTGCCTTGGGGAGAACAGAAAGAGACTGATGGAAGATATTGTTTGTGAGTTTTATTTTACATGGAACAAGCTCTTGCAAGAGGAGCAAGAGGATGACTTTGGAGTTTTGAAGGATGCCCGAGTTGTTTTCTGCGTAGGAGCAAATTGTGACACTGCCAGTGAGCACTCTCTTTAGCCTGATACCATAAACATTGCTGTGCAGAGACTTAGGCAGTGGTAGTTTAGGCTCCTATATAGATTTTGATGTATGTTACATGATCCAGTCCTTTGCAGAGAGATAACCTGGACTGTGAGTAGAGATGCAGCTCTAAGGTTTGTGAGATGGATATTTCAAGTACAGGTGCTTTTGAGTGAGAACAAAGCTATCATGGGTATTGTATTGCAAACCAAGCACAGGCTCTTGAACTTTGTGGAGCTAGCTGTTTTTCACAGCAAAGATGATGTATGCTCATTGTCGTGGTTCAAGACCAGGTGGTAGCTCAGAACCACACAACCACTTTCTCATTCCTCCACTTTCTTCTTCCCCCCAGCTCCCAAAGGGATGGGGAAGAGAATCAAAAGAATGTAGCTCCCATGGGTTGAGATAAGAACAGTAAGGTAACTAAGGTACAACGCAAAACCCCTACTGCTGCCACCAATGATAATAATGATAAGGGAAATAACAAGGGAAGAGAATACAACCACTCACCATCCTCTGACCGATACCCAGCCGGACCTGAGCAGTGATCAAGCCCTTCTGGGTAACTGCCCCCACTTTATATACTGGGCATGATGTGCTGTGGTATGGAATACCTCTTTGGTTAGTCTGGGTCAGGTGTCCTGTCTCTGCTTCCTCCTGGCTTCCTTTCCTCCCTGTCGGAGTATGAGACTCAGAAGGTCCTTGGTCAGAGTAGACATTCCTTAGCAACAACTAAAAACATCGGTGTTATCAGCATTGTTGCCAGGCTGCAACTGCAGCCTGCACTGCAAGTGCACTGCAACTGCAACCACAGCACTGCACCAGCTACTAAGAAGGAGAGAAATGACTGCTACTGCTGAACCCAGGACAGTATCCACCCCTTATTCAATACCATTCATGTCATGCTCAGATCCCACATTTTTCAATATACCATCACTCTTGTCTCATATATATGTATATACACACACATATACACATACATATATATGTATACACACATACATATACATATACATATACACATACACACACACGCAGAGAGAAATATCATTCCTTAGTGGATGGACCAATCCCTGTAAAGCTGCTGAGTTCATCCAGTCCATGATATCAGGCTCCGTCTCTTGTAACAGTCTTTCAGAGCAGGAGAGACGGTGTAGAGTGTTCAGTTGTTGCCTGCTGATGACACGATGGAACTCGTCTGGTCACTGCTGAGCTCATCTGCTTTCGTCAAAGTTCATTCTTTGCTGGGATGATGATCAGAGGGAAGTCAGGGCCTGTTGCTGGTGACCTGAAGACATCTAGTTGGTGGGCTATAAAAGTGCTACAGCATATAATCGAGTTCGTTGGCTGTTTTCCCCTAAAATCAAATCCCCTTGAGGTACACATCAGCCTTCCCCATTTTCCTGCATTACCCACAAAGTATAGCTGGGTCCCTGGGCAAAAGAAATCCCACGAGTGGGTTTGCCTTTACCTGAAGCAGGAATAACCCAGACTGTCTTCCCCAGCACATTCTTCATGTGCACCACAGGAACTTTGTCCCCCTCTACAATACGTAAAAGTTCTGACTGGGCTGGGCCAGCCCTGTTGGCAGATCCTCTGGTGTTGACCAACCAGGTGGCCTTTGGTAAGTGTGTATCCCAATGTTTGGAAGTTACCTCACCCATCGCTCTCAGTGTGGTTTTTAACATCCCATTGTACCATTCGATTTTCCCAGAGGCTGGTGCATGGTAGGGGATGTGATATCCCCCCTCAATGCCATGCTCTTTGGCCCAAGTGTCCATAAGGTTATTCCGGAAATGAGTCCCATTGTCTGACTCAATTCTCTCTGGGGTGCCGTGTCACCACAAAATCTGTTCCTCAAGGCCCAGGATAGTGTTCCAGGCAGTGGTGTGGGGCACAGCGTATGTTTCCAGCCATCCGGTGGTTGCTTCCACCATAGTAAGCACATGGCGCTTGCCTTGGTGGGTTGGTGGGAGTGTGATATAGTCAGTCTGCCAGGCCTCCCCATATTTGTACTTCAGCCATCGCCCTCCATACCAGAGAGGCTTTAACCATTTAGCTTGCTTAATTGCAGCACATGTTTCACAGTTGTGAATAACCTGGGCAATAGTGTCCATTGTTAAGTCCACCCCTCGGTCACGGGCCCATCTATATGTTGCATCTCTGCCCTGATGGCCTGAAGTGTCATGGGCCCACCGGGCCAAAAATAATTCACCTTTATGTTGCCAATCTAAGTCCATCTGAGCCACTTCAATCTTAGCAGCTTTATCCACTTGTTGGTTGTTCTGGTGTTCCTCAGTGGCCCGACTCTTGGGTACATGTGCATCTACATGGCATACCTTCACCACCAGGTTCTGCACCGGGCAGTGATATCTTGCCACAGTGCAGCAGCCCAGATGGGTTTACCTCTGCGTTGCCCATTGCTCTGCTTCCATTGCTGCAACCACCCACACAGGGCATTTGCCACCATCCATGAGTCAGTGTAGATGTAAAGTATTGGCCACTTTTCTTGTTCAGCTATGTCCAGGGCCAGCTGGATGGCTTTCACCTCGGCAAACTGACTCGATTCGCCCACTCCTTCAGCAGTTTCTGCAGCTTGTTGTCAGGGACTCCATACAGCTGCCTTCCATCTCTGATGCTTTCCCACAATACGACAGGACCCATCAGTAAACAAGGCATACTGTTTTTCACTTTCTGACAGTCTGTTATATGGTGGGGCCTCTTCAGCACGCATCACCTCCTCCTCTGGTGACATTCCAAAATCTTTGCCCTCTGGCCAGTCCATGATGTCTTCTAGAATTCCTGAACAACTGGGATTTCCTATTCGAGCTTGTTGTCTAATTAGTGCAGCCCATTTACTCCACGTAGCATCAGTTGCATGATGTGTAGAGGAGACCCTGCCTTTGAACATCCAGTGTAGCACGGGCAACCGGGGTGCCAGGAGGAGCTGTGCTTCAGTGCCAGTCACTTCCGAAGCAGCTCGACCCCTTCATAGGCTGCCAGTATCTCTTTCTCAGTTGGGGTATAGCTGCCCTCAGATCCTTTGAACCCCCGACTCCAAAAGCCGAGGGGTCAACCTCGAGTCTCCCCTGGAGTTTTCTGCCAGAGGCTCCAGGTAGGACCATTCTCCCCAGCTGCGGTGTACAGTACATTTTTTACATCTGTCCCGGTTCAGACTGGTCCAGGGGCTGCTGCATAAACTATCTCGCATTTAATTTGTTCAAAGGCTCAGGGCTGCATTTAAGATCATTCTTCTTCCGGGTCACATGATAGAGGGGGCTTACAATCAAACTGTAATTTGGGATGTGCATTCTCCAGAACCCCACATCACTCAAGAAAGCTTGTGTTTCATATTAGTTGGTGGAGACATTGCTGTCATCTTGTTAATCACATCTGTGGGGATCTGGCAACGTTCATCTTGCCATTTTATTACCCAAAATTGAATCTCCTGTGCAGGTCCCTTGACCTTACTCCGTTTTATGGCAAAACCGGCTTTCAGCAGGATTTGGATTTTTTTCCTCCCTTTCTCAAAGACTTCTTCCACTGTATCGCCCCACATGATAATGTCATCAATGTATTGCAGGTGTTCTGGAGCTTGCCCCTATTCCAGTGGAATCTGGATCAGTCCATGGCAGAAGGAAGGGCTGTTTTTTCACCCCTGGGGCAGTAGGTTCCAAGTGTACTAGACACCCCTCCACATAAAAGTGAACTGTGGCCTGCACTCTGCTGCCAAAAGAATTGAGAAAAATGCATTGGCAATATCAATCGTGGCATACCACTTGGCTGCCTTGACTCTGATTCATACTGAAGTTCTAGCATGTCTGGTACAGCAGCACTCAATGGTGGTGTGACTTCATTCAGGCCACGATAGTCTACTGTTAGTCTCCACTCTCCGTTAGACTTTCACACTGTCCATATGGGGCTATTAAAGGGTGAACGGGTCCTGCTGATCACTCCTTGGCTCTCCAGTCTACAGATCAGCTGATGGATGGGAATCAGGGCGTCTCAGTTGGTGCGATATTGCTGCCGGTGCACTGTTGTGGTCACAATTGGCTCTTGTTGTTCTTCGACCTTCAGCAACCCCACAGCAGAAGGATCCTCTGAGAGACCAGGCAGGGTGGACAGCTGCTCAATTTCCTCAGTCTCCAAAGCAGCAATACCAAAAGCCCATTGGTACCCTTTTGGGTCTTTGAAGTACCCTCTCCTGAAGCAGTCTATGCCAAGGATGCATGGAGCCTCTGGACCAGTCACAATGGGGTGCTTTTGCCACTTTCAGTCAGGCTGATTTCATCCTCCAGTACAGTCAGCTCTTGGGATCCTCCTGTCACTCCAGAAATACAAATGGGTTCCACCCCTTGACAGCTTGATGGCATCAGGGTACACTGTGCACTGGTATCTACTAGAGTCTTATACTTCTGTGGGACTGATGTACCAGGTCATCTCATCCACACAGTCCACTAAATCTGATTGTCCCCTACCTCCACCTGGCTGGAGGCAGAGCCCCTCTAATAGTGATCACAATGTTGGTCACTTACATCTTGTAGAAAGGGATTAATCTTCTTTATCAGAGGAGCTGGAGTAAAATCAGCTCTTCCACTCCATCTGGGAACCTGCTCACCAGAGACTGAAGCTGCAGCTTTCATGGGATGATTATCCTTAACCTTTGTTCTTCTCTTCAATTCATGCACCTGTTCCTCCAGAGCTGAGGTAGGTTTTCGATCCCACTTCCTCATATCTTCTCCGTGATCCTGCAGGTCAAACCATAGGGTGGCCATGGCATGTACTTCCTGTATCTTCTGTCTTGAGCAGTGGGACGCCTTTTGTTAATAGCTGAGATGTGTGTTGGTACACGTGAGGAGCTGGGTAGATCAGATAGATCATCTCTCAATTCTTTGAACTCCTGGGAGAGTTTCTCCACAACTGAAATGATCGAAGGCATGAAATTGTCTTCGAACTATTGGAGCTGATGAATCATTTCATCCAATGTTGGTGGTACTATGTCATTCCAGGTTGCTGCCTGTGAGTTGGCATATATGATGATAGAATCATAGAATACTTAGGATTGGAAAGGACCTTAAAATCATCTAGTTTCAACCCCCCTGCTATGGGCAGGGACACCTCACAATAAACCATGTCACCCAAGGCTCTGTCCAGCCTGACCTTGAACACCACCAGCGATGGAGCATTCACAACTTCCTTGGGTGACCCATTCCAGTGCCTCACCACCCTTACAGTAAAGAATTTCTTCCTTATATCCAATCTAAACTTCCCCTGTTTAAGTTTTAACCCGTTACTCCTTGTCCTATCACTACAGTCCCTAATGAATAGTCCATCCCCAGCATCCCTATAGCCCCCCTTCAGGTGCTGGAAGGCTGCTATGAGGTCTCCACGCAGCCTTCTCTTCTCCAGGCTGAACAGCCCCAGCTTCCTCAGCCTATCTTCATACGGGAGGTGCTCCAGTCCCCTGATGATCCTCGTGGCCCTCCTCTGGACTTGTTCCAGGAGTTCCATGTCCTTTTTATGTTGAGGACACCAGAACTGCACACAATACTCCAGGTGAGGTCTCACAAGAGCAGAGTAGAGGGGCAGGATCACCTCCTTCGACCTGCTGGTCACGCTCCTTTTGATGCAGCCGAGGATACAGCTGCCTTTCTGGGCTGCAAGCTCACACTGCTGGCTCATGTTCGTTTTCTCATGAACCAACACCCCCAAGTCCTTCTCCACGGGGCTGCTCTGAATCTCTTCTCTCCCCAGTCTGTATCTGTGCCTGGGATTGCTCCGACCCAGGTGCAGGACCTTGCACTTGGCATGGTTAAACTTCATAAGGTTGGCATCAGCCTGCCTTATAAGCGTGTCAAGGTCCCTCTGGATGGCTTTCCTTCCCTCCAGCGTATCAAACGAACCACACAGCTTGGTGTCATTGGCAAACTTGCTGAGGGCACACTCAATCCCACTGTCCATGTCACTGACAAAGATGTTGAACGAGACCGGTCCCAACACTGATCCCTGAGGGACACCACTTGTTACTGGTCTCCAGCTGGACATTGAGCCATTGACCACAATTCTTTGTTTGCGTCCATCCAGCCAGCTCATTATCCACCGAGTGGTCCATCTATCAGATTGATGTCTCTCCAATTTAGAGAGAAGGATGTAGTGTGGGACAGCGTCCAATGCTTTGCACAAGTCCAGATAGATGACATCAGCTGCTCTACCCCTGTCCATTAGTTCCATAGCCACATCATAGAAGGCCATGAAATTGCTTGGGCAGGATTTCCCCTTAGATGCATGGTGGTGCACTCCGTGTAAATTTCCGCCACATGAGTCATGTACATTTGACTTCATCTGGATCTACAGATGCATTCCCAGCATCCATCCTGCGATAGATCATCTCTACAATGGCTGATTCCCTCAGAGACTGGATGCCTTTCTCTAGTGTGGTCCACTTGGCGAATGACTCATAACATTGTCTGTGTACGGAAACCTTTCTTTCAGAGCTGCCAAGAGCCGCCTCCAAAGGGTGAGGGGCCTTGCTTTGACAATTGCTTTGTCAATTCCCCCTTCCCTAGCAAGTGATCCCAGCTGCTTGGCTTCCCTACCTTCTAGTTCATGACCGTCAGCCCCATTGTCCCAGCATTGGAGCAGCCAGGTGATGATGTGCTCCCTTGGATGACAAGCAAAATCTTTTTGCATATTCCATAGCTTGGTTGAGGTCCGGGGTTGAGAAGTCATCTCTTCTTCTTCCTCTTCCTCTTATCTACATAATAATAACTCTTGATCAGATGCTGTCCTGTGTAGTAGGTGCATTTGTTCTTCGTCTTTCTTCACTGTACAGGTTGCTTTTTGTGCCTCTTGTTTGCTTTTCCCCTTGCATACAGGGGCAACCAGTATTGGCACAAATTGGTCCTTTGGTTTAGTTGCGGTATCTGTTGTTGGGGTTGGTGCAGCCGCTGTGCTTGAGGGTTAAGTAGCACCAGCAGCTGTGCTGTCTGTTGCTGTTGGGGCTTGAGTAGCTTCTGTACTTGTCACTAGGGTTGGTGTAGCTGCTGTACTTGGAGTTGGAGTAGCTGCATTGTCTGTTGTAGACAGAGTTGGAGTAGCTGCTGTACTTGTCACTGGGGCTGGTGTAGCTGCTGTGTTTGGAGTTGGAGTAGCTGCATTGTCTGTTGCATCAGATCCAGAGACATCTTTTTCCCTTTGAAGGTGCTGGATAGTGTTGAACAGGGCTGTATAGGTGTAGGCCAAGCCCCAGCCTGTTGCCATGGTTTATCCCTCTCTGGTATGACCAGGATGACAACACACTTCATTTAAGTGTTTTACTAGTTTTTCTGGATTTTGCACTTGTTCAGTGGTGAAGTTCTGGAGGGGCCCACTGGCCTAGATACTTGCCCATACTATCCCACACACCCTGGCACTCATGATTGTCCAGCCTCGGGGAAAATCTCTTGGTCCTCCTATATCATTGTCTAACCCTAGACAAGACCCAAACCCAACTCTGCTTAACTTTTGAGATCAGACGAAATGGTCATGGGTGAAACACACTCTGTATGTGTGCTAACATGGTGATCCCCATCACAATCAGCAGGCAGGTCTCAAGGGTATCCAAAGGCCATTCCAAACCTTCAGAACTCTCAAATGATGATGTAAATAGTCTCGTGGGGGAACTGGGAACGTAAGGGAATGTCTCCTTCATAGATTGACCACCCAAGGAGGGAAAAAAAGATGTGTAATTGCTAAACATTTCCATTATATACTTCCCAAAGTATAGAGGTGGTGACCACACTGGGAACACAAACCAGAGCAGTTTCATGATCAATGAGTCTATTGTATTACAAGTCATTACCATAAAGTATACCAAAACAAGAACCTTAGCCCAAGCCCACCAGCCAACAAACTCTAAACCAGCAAATACTGGCTCTAAGTGAGGTACAACATGCTGAAACTGTGAGATCAAAAGCAACAACTTTGAGAACCAATAAATCAGCATTGTGATGAGGGACTATTAATCTGAAACAATGAATGCTTGTCACAAATACAATTAGGCACACTCTGGTCAGATCTGTCGTTATCTCAACCCTTTGTGCCCCACGTTGGCCGCCACAAAGAACTGTCATGGTTTAAGCCCAGCTGGTAACTCATAACCACGTAGCCGCTCGCTCGCTCCCCTCCCTTCTTACTTCCCCCAGCTCCAGGAGGGTTGGGGAAGAGAATCGAAAGAGTGTAATTCCCACAGGTTGAGATAAGAACAGTCCGGTAACTAAGGTATAACACAAAACCCCTACTGCTACCACCAACGATAATAATGATAAGGGAAATAACAAGGGAAGAGAATACAGCTGCTCACCACCCGCTAACCGATACCTGGCCTGACCCGAGCAGTGATCTAGCCCTTCTGGGTAACTTCCCCCACTTTATATACTGGACATGACGTGCTGTGGTATGGAATACCACTTTGGTTAGTCTGGGTCAGGTGTCCTGTCTCTGCTTCCTCCTGGCTTCCTTTCCTCCCTGGCAGAGTATGAGACTCAGAAGGTCAGAGTAGACATTCCTTAGGAACAACTAAAAACATCGGTGTTATCAGCATTGTTGCCAGGCTGCAACTGCAGCCTGCACTGCAAGTGCACTGCAGCTGCAACCACAATGCTGCACCAGCTACTAAGAAGGAGAAAAATTACTGCTACTGCTGAACCCAGGACATTCATATAACAGCCAGGCCTTATATTGTGTCTACATGGAATAGTACATCAGCTCTTTTTCATCAATAAGATAATAAGAATTCAAAGCTTCACTTAAGTGATGTAACACAAGGCCCAAACTGCCAGAGAGGTCCAGATAACTACGGCTTTGCATCATTCAGGCTGCGTGGTGCAGTGAGATTCACCAGTCTAAGATGTGCTTTTGGAAAGGTGTAACTGCCCCATTTCATCTAAATGGATGCCGAGTTGCCTACTCAGTGATAAGCCTTTAATTGTCAAACTTGCTAATAATCTGTATGATCAAAGGTATGTATAAAAGGAGAGGGAGGAGAGTGGAGAAGCCCTTTATGAAAAGCTGCAAAGTCCAATGCAAACAACAGCCAACATTTTACAACAGACAGGAATGAACTGGCTGGTGTGTCTGTGTACATTCATTAAATTGTTAAAAGCCAAAGGCCAAGGAGGCTGGCAAAGCCCAGAGTGGCATCAGGAGCCTCCAAAGGGAGAGTCTAGCTCCCTAAGGCCAAAGGCAGGCAAGAGTCAACCAAGCCAGAGCAGCCCAGCAGAGTCCACGCGTGTGTGCATCCCTCTCCACAGGGCAGGTAAGGCAGGGAGAGGGTGTTTTTAAACCCCTTGTGCATGCCTTTTCTGGGTGATGTCCCATGCTTATCTTTGGAGGAAGCTCAAAAGAGAACTGCCACCTTTTGGTGAATTCAGCCCCAAATGGGACTCCATTTTAGGTGTCAGCAGGCAAAATGTGGTTTAGCAGAGCATGGGAAACAGAGTTTTTCCATATAGTGTTTGGCTGCTAATGTATGTAATGGGCTACTTGGTGTAAGCTTGGAATGTTTATAATTTGCCATTGTCTTTGAATAGAGAATGTGTCACAGTGAGACACTGAAATCCTCTGCTGAGGAAATGCTTTTCCAATTTACTGTGCATTCCTCTAGATGAAGCAATGTTACCTCCTACTTCTGCATTTAAAAGTTTTCCTGATGTTAAATAAATAAAAACACCAAAGGATTTCCCCAAAGGGCTGGAAAAGCAATTTCAGAAAAGTTTTTTCCAGCAGAATCATTGGAAAAACAGGGCATTCCTTTCTATGGGAATTATGCTTCCATTCCTGAATTCTTTTTCTAAAGTTTATTTTTCAGTAGAAATTCTTGCTATCTATTCACATTTGATTTTGGGATTCTCTAACTATATGGGAGATCATCCTCATGTTAAGAGTTATTTCATCTCTGTTTCATTTCCCGATCTGTAAACCGGATATAGTGATACTAGTTCCTGGTGTACAGTGCTCTAAGTTAATTAACAAAAATACTGTTGAAAACTTAGTGTATTGCTTACAACCTGGACGTCCCACTCTTAAACACTGAAATGATAGTTGTGGGGATTTTAGGTTTGGGTTTTTTATATTAGTTCAGTGGGAACAGTGTAAATTAGGCATAATTGCCACAGAAGGTAATAGTGGTCACCCTTGGAACTACATTTAACCAGTTGACTGAAAAGTGGGAAATACTTTGTGCCCAGTATCAAATCTTAAACCATCAGGCAAACTTTTAAAGCAATTCCTGCCACTCTCTGTATGCCCAACATATTACAGCTGCAATTAGAGCTGCAGTAGCAATGGGATGGATTTTCAATACACGGGATTTCTTGGAGGAGCCTCCCTTTCATGGGACAACTGGTGTGGTGACCATGGTTTAGCACAACTGCAACTCTAATCTCGGTCTTGTCCCTGGAGCTATATGGCTGGATGTGAGGAGCAGGAGCTGGCAGCACAGGTACCATGACCTGTGTCTAATTTGTGGGTGCTAAGTTAACATGCACACAATCTATGGGTGCAAATTGTAGTTGGAAGAACCACATGGAGGATGTTATCACAGCCTGCAATAAATAGCAGAAAAGGGGCTGTTTCAGCTATGCCCACCTGTGTTGCTATGTGTGATTAAAAATGCATACCTTCATTTGTTTTTCCTCATGCAGACAAAGCGTAGTAAAAGGAATATACCTGCTCAGGCACCCAGAGTTTCTTCCAGGAAGGTCAGGTCTCAGAAGTGAAATGGAAAAATAAATTAGGTAAGAATGATAACTGAGAAAACAGGGGAACTTTACAACAAAATGCCAAGAGTGAGATCTCAACATATAGGATCTTTTCGCAGCACAGGGTTTAATGAGCGGTAAGTAGTTCCTACAGCAGAGGACACCATCTAACCATGCAGACACATTAGAAAAGATTTCATTTTCTTCTCTCAGCAGTAGCTGCTATGTGGTTTTTGTTGTTACGACTTTTTACAAGTGTTGTTTGCACAAAACCCACATTTTTTTTCCACTGCTGACGTGGTTGGTGATGTAAATATGCCTGTTCAGGGCCTGTTCCACAGAGAGGCATAGCACACAGGGCGATCAGGTTGGTTGGCAGCGCTTGATGCCAGGGTTTTGGGACCGTCAGCCTTTGTGTTGAGCTCTCTTGAGCTCTGTCATAGGGAATGAGATGTGATACTCAAGTGAAAAAGATCTCGTGAGAATCATGGTACAGAGTAAGCCTCTCTTTTTGTTAAGCAAAGCATTGTGTACTGTCTTTTGTGAAAATAAGTACACTGAGTGATAGTCAGGATGCAGAATATAGAAACAAATTAGCCCTATCTCTACATTTAGCAGCAATATTAATACTTTCCCAGGCAGCGCTTCCAATGTACATCTGTTTGTTTGGGGTTTTTAAGTGACATTAAACTATCTTCAAGGTGGATCTCTTGCAAAATTCATTCCAGACAGTGGAAAGCGATCATCTGGAAGAATCCAATGGCAGCAGGACAGGCTGAACTTGTGCTCCTCATGAACAATGAGTGCTGCTCCGAGTAAAGACATCAGGGAAGGACTTTGTGCAGGAAAATAATGAAAGCACTGACAGGGTGAGACCGCATGCAGAAAAGGGAAAGCTTATTTCCTTAACAGGCATGATCACACTTTATTAAAGGAGCATCGTAAGGAAACAAATAAGATTTAAAAACATGACTTTTTTTTCTACTGCAAAAGCAGTTGAAAAGGAATTTCTCAACAGGAATGGAATGCTAATTGAAGTACTTTCATTATGTGGAAACATTCCAGTGTTGTGCTTGCAGCCTGTAAGGAGGAGTGAAAGAAAGAAAGTGAAACTGGGAATGGCTCAAACCAGCTTAACTGTGTAGGCTAAGAGAAATCAAAGATGCAAAAAAGAATTGAATGAACAGTGCATTAGATAACTTTGTAAGTGTTTACTTTAACATGGAAAATACTTGTCCTTGTGTGTGTGAATGCAGCCTTTCCTTATTTCTCATTGGTTTTAATCTGCCTTACTTCTAATGGCAGTAGTTTGATCTGTTTTCAGCAGAGGAGACAGCCTATTGAAAGCCCTCATTTGTTACACATGTAGCTGGATATTTTGGCAGATCTAGGTGTAATGCCAGAGAAGCAGAATGTATACTATAGCTCTGCTTTTCATTTCTAGCAGTTAATTATTGCTGATTCCGGCCAAAGGTCCTGTATTCAGACTTGTGCCAAACAGGGTTAGCGCTAACCCATACCATGCATTAAGCCTCTTTGCTAAAGGATACAGATTTGCTACTTCAGTGTTTTTTTCTGTCTGCCAGCTGCTTTGTTCTGGCTGTCTACTCCATAGCTGTTGTCCCAGTGATCTGAGTAATCTTCTTTCTTGCGGTGGCTCTTAAGCATCTGTTTTTTCATCAGGAAATGCGTAGTTCAGAGGCAAAGAGCACGGGGAATGGGTTGTGAGCTGGACAGTATATTGGGGAAAACTCAACCAGATAAATGGCATTTACACAATAGGGGAGGAAAAGTCCTGCCCCAGTGCTGAGTTCAGCCTGCATGCTGTCTTCTGAGAGACAATGGGGGTGGGAGAGAACATGGGGACAATTCAGGTTAGATATAAGGAAGAAGTTCTTTACTGGGAGGGTTGTGAGGCACCGGCACAGGTTGTCCAGAGAAGTGGTGAATGCTCCATCCCTTGCAGTGTTCAAGGCCAGGTTGGACAGAGCTTTGGGTGGCATCATTTAGTGTGAGGTATCCCTGCCCATGAGAGGGGGTTGGAACTGAATGATCTTAAGGTCCTTTCCAGCCCAAACTATTGTATAATTCTGTGGTTCTATGACTCTATGACCAACCAGCACGTGGTATGGAGGCACTGTCTCCAGCTCGTAGCTGCATGCCAAATGTAGCTGAGGGGAAGCAGCCTTCACTAGCAGCTTCTCACAGGTCAGCCACTAGGTAACCTGCTCATGACCATCATGGTTTACCATGAGCAGGTATATGTCAAATAGTCCTGGGTTTTGATTTGTGTAGATGTGACTCAGTTGACTTCAGGAGATGTACTTCTGATATGAAATGGGAGAAGTGGAGGTGTATGAGAGCCAACATATAAAATGGTATAAATTGGATTACATTTTGGTCTCTTGTGTTGTCTCAGTGCCCAGGGACAACTTAGGCCATAACATCCATTAGCAACATGGGAAGATAGGTGTGTAATTCTCACTCTGAAGGAAAATACTTATGTTAGTGTCCATGTGCCAGCTGCATCAACTCGGAACACTGTAAGGAGCTCCATTAAGTTCTATTGGGTCCATAATATGCACATTAAGAAAAATTTACAGGATAGATGGAGCTGTTAAAGTCTAATTGGGTAATCAAAAATTAGTTAATGTGCCAAAATATGTATTTAGCTGATAAACTCTAATGGTTCCAAAGGGTTCTAGTATTAATAGAAGGCATGCTTGCACATTAAAGAGTTGAGAGTAAGATACTGCTCTTCTAACACTCATTTCAAATAAAGATCCCAAAGCACTTGACAGATATTAAATCACTTATTGATTTGATTTTTCCAAAATGTGTCCATCCAAGGCTCTGGGGGAATATATGTTAACAATAATGTCAAATTTGCACATAAGTAATAAATTATAATTTCCCGCCACTTCCCAAGTCTATCAAGTGCAATAATCACTCCTGCCCTCACACCCAGTTAAAATCTCTCTAGGCTGGGTCTTCTTTAATTAAACCAAATTGTGTCCCATGATATACTGTATCCACTTGAGTGATAAATAAGATGGACCCCAGTGAGATGAACTGGTTTAAAAAGAGTTAGAGGTAAAGTCAGTGGCAGAGTCAGTAGAAGAACATAGTATTGCTTTTTATTTCCTCATTACCCCACAAAGCAACCAGCACAGCATTTGTGTATTTGTGGAGCCAGAAGGATGTTTTGGCATTCTGCAAATAGCTTCCTTATCTATTCGTTCAGGTTTCTTCTTTTTTTTTTTTTTTTTTTTTTAATGGAGGAAATGAATAAGAATTTTAGAATACCTCTTCTGCTTAATAGTTTCAAAGTGTCTTAATGTATTGTTAATAGCACCCCGCACCCACATCATAATAGCATGTGGTTCTGTGTTTGTACAGCATCTAGTATAATAGGGACCTCATCCAAGAGACTTTTGTAGGCTCTTCTATGGGTCAAATAGCTAATGATAGGTTTATTTCAAGATCGAAAGAGGTTATCCTTGTTTTATAGAGGAAATGGAGGCAGAAAAGTAAAACCTGTCACAGAAACAGAGCTAGACTCCAGACTCAGATGTTGCTTTGCTGCTCTGACTACTGGACCACAGCACAGAGGTATTCCTAAACTTGTGCCTGTTAAAAACAATTTATGCTTTGGTTCATGTATAGGGTGCCTTAATTTCTTTATGTGATTTATAACAATAACTACCCTGAGTGTGTTTGCCCTATTGTGCTCTATAAAAGTCTCTAGACATCTAGAAGTGCCAGACAAATGGCCAAAGTCCTTTCTGTTTGACTGGATGTGACTTTGAGGAGGGAAAGAGAACATCTCCAAGAAAACTCACATTTAGCATAGCCTAATCCTATCTCCATACCGTGTAAATATTTAAAGACAAAATGCAACATCCACATTGTTGAATTTCCTACTTTAGATGACTGTCACATTTTTAATGATAGCTGAATAGTTTTGTATTTTATTTATGTGGTGTCATTTGTTTGCTGGCGAATGTGAATTGAATGCTTTCTTTGCCTCTGAATTTGAAAATGTATTTTCCCCGATATCATTAGTTGAGGGATGTTAGACAACTGGATGTTTTCTTTTCCACATAAATAAATAAGTAAGCTAGGTGTCATGAGTGTTTGCTGTCTAATATACATAGACTCAAACTTATACTGAAATGTCATCTGAAACAGATGCATCAGGGCGACATTTTCTGACATCTGCCTAGAAAGAGAAGAAAAATAAACCTTACAGAGAGGGGAAAAAAACCAGAAGCAGTCACTTGGCTTTTTGGGAAAGCTCTGGCCTGAGAAAGGGAGGGGAAAAAGAAGTGGGCAATAATGAATTCATCAAGCTGAAAATGCACAGGCCAATGGAGCGCTTAGATTTCAATAGAAGGCAAATGGAAAGAGAGCCCCCATTACTGCTGAGATACACCGACACGGCTCCACTAATCATTTGGTCATGCTTGGTAGACAGTAAGTCATCATGGGCCATGACATGGTGAGAACAGGTGCCAGGGTTTGTTATAAGAAAAAATTGTTTATTTAGCATCTGCCGCCAAGATCATCCCCTCCTTTACATGCATCCCTGTGCCCAAATCCATCCCTCTCCTCAGGGGGAGAGCACGCCAAGCAGCACAGCTGAGCTCCTGATGTAGAGCACACCTGGGCACCTGATAGCAGCAAGGGAATGTTTTTGGTAGGACAAACCTACAGGCCTGGCAACAGACCGTATTGGCCCGTAATGGCAATTATGCATGTGCTGGTAATGGCACTGTTGTCGTCAATGGAATGAGCTGCTTGGTTCAGGTGTGTTTGTGCACCAGGAGAAGGAGGGTGGAAGTATCATAGGTTGATTTGGGTTGGAAGGGACCTTAAAGCTCATCCAGATCCAAACCCCTGCCACAGAAAGTGACACCTTCCACTAGACCACGTTGCTCCAAGCCCTTTAGCACAAGGTAGCGTGAGTGTGAAAATGAGCAATGTGGTACTTCAAGACTAGAGCTGTCCTCTGCTTCAGCTGTTGTTGTAAAATGTATTATGGGCCCCGCTAGCAGAGCTTCCTGTCCTTTCACAAATTTATCATACTAGGTGAATTGCTAGGTGTATTGTAGAGGCACTAACAAGAATCCTGTATTCAGTATGCATCAGGGTTGACGTTGGACAGAGCTTGAAATACTTGTCACCTTGGGTGTACAGACTGAGATATCCAAGAGTCTCTTCTGGTATTTGGCTTACGAACTTATTGTCGCAAATAAAAGATCAAAATAGCATTTTTTTCTAGATTTTTGAACAATCTCTCACCAAATTTTCCACCTCTTTGTAGTACTTGCTAGCTTAAAAATTAATAAAAGTGTCAACATTGCTTTTATGTGAGACATTCTCCCTTTCTTAAAACCAAAATGACACCTAAAATCTCCTAGGCTTTCTCTTGGAAAACTGTCCATTTCTGTTTGAACAAAAGGAAAGATGCTGAATAGGATGATGCTGGGCTGGGAAAATAGTGGTCCCTGGGAGCTTGCTATAGTAACATTGAGGACAGTCTCCTCAGAACCCAAGTAGCTTAAGGCTCCAAGGAGCCTGTCCTCAAAGGACAGGTAAGGCAGGTAAAGGCAGGTAAGCTTTGTGACAGTTTTCCTCATTGATTAATGCAGTGGATGGGCACTTGGAAGAGCCAAGCTCTATTCTTGGCTACTGCCACAGACTTCCTATATGCTGATGAACAAGTCTTTTAGACCAATACTTTTTCTTTATGAGAGTTTCCTTGCATTTTGAATCTGTGGCGAATTAAATGGAATGGACATTTAGATTCACTTCCCCACCTCCTTCAGTAATAGATGAAATGGAGAGGACAAAGAAACGTGTTTAAAAGATCAAATCAGTGCACTTACTTTGTTACCAGAAACTAACGGGAACAGGGTGATGTTTTTTTACAAACACACATCTGCTTTTTTTCCCCAGCCTCCCTCTGAGATAAATCAAAATCAGTCTTTGAGAGATTAATTAAAGACTCCGTATCTCACAAAAGGTAACCGTTTAAGGCATAGTGTTTACTAACAAAATTGTTTAGCTGTACAAACCTTTAAAATCATACATTTGTTCTGCCACATAAATTAATTAGCCCCACAAATAACACTGCCTACTTTCATTTTCCCACCTATTAATTAGTCCCATACTACTGTGAAGTGAGCATTGAGAAAAAAGTTGCTCTTTGTTCCTTGTATTATAGTGCAGACCATTCCCTTTATTCTGACTTGAGGAGAAAGGGTGACTCTTTATGCTCTTTATGAGACCATGGCTATCTCGTAATGCTCCTGAATTCATTCGCAGCTTTACGTTATATCTGTATATAGAAATGAATGTAATTCATGGACACACACACACTCATGTGCATGTATATATTCACATAAAATTAGTGGATGTCAAATACTGAACTGTGATCTGCTCTAGGGTGTTCCTCTATGATTAAACTAGTATTAGGTAAAGAAAGAAAACCACAACCTGATAAAATAAAATCTCATGCACTTAAGGCAGAAATAAAACACTGAGAATTTTTTCTTTTCTTCCTCTTTCTGTGATTGGAAAGGAGAAATAATAGTGAAGAAAGAAGCACTAAATAGAACTGGGCCTGCTCTTTAAGAAAAACACCCCAAATTCCTTGACTTAAAAATGAGTCTGGATAGCTAGCAGATTCACCTACAAAATTACCTTTGTTCCTCCAGTCCTCGTTCAGGTGAGGCAAGTTCTGATAAGGTGTGTGTGTGTGAGCTTGTTAATTGAACCCATAATTAAGAGACTTCTAACATCTAGAGCCCCAAGTACCTTA
The DNA here is from genome assembly GCF_037157495.1 of Lathamus discolor. Taxonomy (NCBI): domain Eukaryota; kingdom Metazoa; phylum Chordata; class Aves; order Psittaciformes; family Psittacidae; genus Lathamus; species Lathamus discolor. Next base: position 15,334,281 of record NC_088888.1, read on the forward strand.
AATTTATGATACCTTGAGGGTACTGACCTGTGAAAGCAGAGGTTTTCAAAGGGTATTGCTCATGCTTGTAAGCTTTCTGAGCAGCCAGAGTAACAAATACTATTTGGGTATTTTCTAGTCAGGTGAAAAATGTCTAACCTAGTATCAAACTTTCTATTATGTAGTGCCTTTAGTTTTGTTCTTTGCAAACCATCTCCAAGTTGCAGGGGTTTAGCTGAAACTGATGGATTTTCCTATTCCCTAAGTGTTTTCTACCACCAGGAGACCACAGACCACCTTATTGTGAGAGGCAGTCTGTGTTCAGAACAAAACAGTATGGAGGGGCTGGAAAAGTAAGGATTTGTGGCACGGCATCACAGGGCAGCTAGGTAAGCATGGCAATACCCGCTCTCCAGAAAAATGTGATCCTGCATACTCCTGAGCTTCTACAAGTCTAACATTATGATATCAGTTATGCAACATATCTCCAGTGAATAGAAGTTCAGTCTGAGCATTATCTATTGTTCCATCTCAATGAGGAAAAAATGATTGAGTTTGGGCCAGGCATAACCAATTTGTCTTAATATAGATGAAGCCTGTGTACCCATCTTCAAGTTTAGAGCCTATTTCCCATCATGATATCTGAGTCTTTATCTATGATAAGAACTTCCGGTTCCTCACTTAAAAAAGAATAGAGAATTCAGTATGCCAGTTTCATCTGATTTATACACTCTTCCCTCATAGTTTGTCAAGCTTGTTGGATAAAAAGATAGGTCATACAAAGAAGTCTATGTGATGTAGTATGAAGGTTGTTCTTTCAGATTCATAAAGTGATCTGATTTCATTTTGAGTTCCCAGCTGATGTTTGTTTTTATTTAAAATGTCTGTAAGGGTAACTGTTCAGAATGTACTATCCAAGATAATAGCATTAACTGGCATGGCTGCAAAATCAATAATAGTAACAAAAATATACCTCTACTGATTAAGAGTGACATAAAATATATTTGTTAACTAAAATGGATGTAGTCAACAGTTTAAACATGTGTCTTAAGTACTGTAATGCAATTCAGAGTTCTTATTTTAACTTTTAGATAATTTTCTGAAAAGAACCTTTAATAATGTTTATTGTGTTTCTCTCCTTATAAAAAGACAAGCAAAACTAAGCTAGAAAGTATTTCACTCCCTCTAATAGAGCTCCCACCCACAAAGACAAAACCATAGTGGACTTCACCTAGAGAAAGTAATTGAAAATGGTAATTCAGAAGCCATAGACTAGCTTTGAAGGACAGGTCTTTGTCATCAAGCTTCATGAGAGAGCAGAGCAGACATAAAAATAGATCATGGACCAAAAATATCCTTTTCCAGCTGGGTCATTTAAAGAACTGTCTCCTTTCTTTAATCATACATACAGCTGATTCAAAAACTACCCCAAAAGGGGGTCTAACTCTTAAGGTCAGATACTCTGGAGGGTTTTGTTGTTTACTTGCTTTGTATTTCTTTTAGAGAGCAAAAGTAGTTGCAGGATAAAGAAGAGTGATTTGCAAAACTGTAAGGCCTGGTATAGTCTTTGAATCAGATATGCAAGCTTATGGTTATCAAGCTGTGACCAGCACCAGGGCACGTGTGTCCCAGTCGTGTCACTTCCAAACCCAGTAGATTCCTACTGTAGCTTTTTGAGGTCTTCTCTGCATTGACTCATGGGGGTTTGGACTTGGCACAGAAATCAGATATTTGGGCCACATATGCATTAACTTACCAAAGCTGGTTATTAGTGTCCCTCACGTAAGAAAACTAAAGGCTTTAGGCAACTGAAAGGGCACCCAACATAGCATCATTCTAAAGACACAGGTCAACAGGATGGCAATTTAATTTTCACCTCATTTTGAGAGGAAAATAAAGACACATAGCCATTAATTTAGAAGTCTTCAAGCTGTCTGAAGTGTGCTTTTTGGAGATGCTGCAGTTGAGGTCAAATTCTTATATATCAGGGTTGTTTTGGGGTTATTTTTGTGATGGAAACTCACAGAAATGCTCTGTTTCTGTAGGTTCCACCTCCTCCCCCCACCCCCAATTTAGCTGTGGGGATAAGACAGTTAAAAAGTACCTATTCCCCGTGTGGGTAGAGAGGGCACAGAGGAAGTGATTTTCAGTGTGCAAGGGCAGTAAATTGACTGAAGGCTTGCAGAAAGGCTTCTAGGGTGTTGTGCTGGTACACGATTTCCTTGTATATCAGCATGTCAAAAAAAGGCAGAAGAAGGATGAGCAGCATACTCAATGGCAGACCTGCAGTAGGTGTTCACTGGCCACCCCTTGAATGTGAGCAGAGGAAAAAAAGGGTCTGTAGAAGAGGATGCCCCCATGGATTTGCAGGCTGCCCATGCTGATGAGCAGCTCCAAGCAAGGCACCATGTGCACTAGCTGCAGCTCTGTGGAGTTTTGCCCCATCCCAGGGAAGCTCAAAAAGTGTTTAAGGTCTGAATTAACTATTAAGAGTTCTGGCCCATGCATAAGTCTCACCCATTGAGGCAGATCGTCAATGCAAAAAATAAGCAGTTTTTGCTCAAGGCAGCGGCATCAATTCATACCAGCTACTTATTTTTGCTACTAGCTCAAATGAAAGCTTGGCAAAGCTTTGTTTGTGTCCCCTTCATACAGTGGCATTTCACAGGAAAGATATCTGGGAGACTATATAGAGGCTGCAGACACTGCATAAAATGTTTATTTATTCTGGCTCTTTAATACATAAGCACGGCTTGAAGTAGAGATATAAAATAAAACAGAGTATTGACAAGAGACACAAAAATATGAAGATTCTAGTTCAGGACCATCAGAGATAATGATACCTAAACACCTTAACCTCAAACTCATTAGTCTCACATATCTCAATCAATATGGATTCTCTCAGAAATCAATTTTCAGCAGCAAATATGATTGCTAAATAATTCACAAGTTACAGGCCTTTGGGAAAGAAGAGGTTAGGGAAGCAGAAGGAAAGTGGTGATCTTGACCTGAGATGTGATTTCAATTAAAAGAAGAGAGCATCTGTAAAACATAATTCTATGTTCAAGATGTCAAACTGTTTAAAGAAAAGAGGTTTACAAATGTAAATTACAGTTCTAAGCACTATGGTATTTAAAACACATTCCTATTTTTCATACATTAGCAGAGAGAATCTATTCACTTGAATAGCAAGGAATGTGGCATTATAAAAATCCCACCCAGTACTACTGGCATAATTTCTTTGGTTTATTTAGTTCCGCTTTTTTCCTGTTTCCATGACTAGCTAATTTATTATAAAGTATGTATAAAGTATATATATAATTTATTCTAAAGTCTCAGGGAAAAGCAAAAGTAGTACAAAACTTCAGATTCTCTCTAATTCTTTCAGTATTTCTGACCAAAGGCCTATTGTTAATTTTATTTTCTCATGTCTGCTTGGTTCCGTACCTGTGTTTTCAGGTCCACTATTAGGTGAATGACAGTTCTTAGCAGAAACAGTATTTTGTCATTACAAAGGTCAAGCTGGGAGAAGTCCTGTGAGGTAGGATGGTACTAGCACTCCAGTACTTTTCTCAGGGCCTTATTATGCTTACTGCAGCCCATGGCAAGATTTGTATTGATCTGCTGAATCTTGGATCTGGCTCTAATTATGCTTGTGTATATTTGGAATTACATCACTGAACTTAATGCTATAATAACTATATTAGATTAATGCAAATATTCCTATTCAGGCCCTGAATTCTTCAGATTTGTAGTTTTTTTGCGGTGTCCATAGATGCAAGTTGTAGTTTTAACACAATTTAAAAAATCATAATTTAATTAAAAAAATTTACTAACCTAATTATTTCGATACCAGACATCTCTTTGAAGTAATTATAATGATACATTTTAATCTGATGTTATCTGTATTCTGCCAGGGATTTTTTCAATGGGTATAATTTGGATAAATATCAAGCACTCCACATGCATTTGAATTCAACCCAGGTCAATAATGGTATTACTGTCTGAAGGCCCTCAATGGGTTTAGTCAGATGAGCTGGTGAGCTTATTCCAGTTTTGACAGCACTTAAATGCTCTCATGTCAGATGCCAGTATAACAATTCAAGGAAGAATTGCAGTGAAAAGGCATCTTAAGTGAGGGAGACCTGAGGCTTTCTATTCCTAGTCTTCAAAGTGATCTCAGCTAAGGCTTGTTGATTTGAGGGTAGCATATACATGGCAAAACATGAGTCCTAACCATGTTTCTAGTTTCTTTCCAAAGCACCCAATCCTTCATGGCTGGCTGGGCAGCCTTTCACCTGCATGAAGTTCCAGTTACATCAAAACTAAAAATGAATTAAAAAAAGATACTAACAAACCCCCTCTCTCTACAGATCTTAGAAACACCATATGTAAGATTGTTCAAAATATATAAAAACCCCACTTTTAAAATACTTCAGCTACCTCTAAAATGTCTTAAAACTTTTTCTCTATTAGGAGATGCATGAAAGAGTAAAGGAGCTCTGATTTCCTCAGCAGTCGATAATGAGTGGCTTGTGATCAGAAGTGAAAGGCAGCACCTGGCTGCTGGTGAGAAGATGGACAACACGAAGGCAGATCATGGAGATAGTTTTGTTGATGGGAGAGAGGGCTTGATCCCTTTTTCTGTCTCTGCTTACTGTGAAAACAGAACATTTGTATCCATGAATAGAGTCCCAGGAAAGTAAAGGAGGGGTAAGGGAGAGTGTTTGTGTTTACTGCCATGGAATTACAGCCAACCATGTTAAAACTGATTTCAGTCAAAACTGGGCTAAAGTAATTGTAATAGGTGTAAGATTCGCTTATGTTACTCATCTCTTTTAAATCTGGTTTTGTGCTGAATGAACTTGGTTTTAAAAATATATTTTTAAATGTGATTAGTGGTGAATGTCAGTGAAATTTATTGTACTATTAGAATCCTATTGGGTCTTTGTTTATGGAATGTATTTTCCTGTATTTGAGGTTTAGGGAGGCTTGATAATGAGACTGTGAAGATTCATGGCCCCTTTTCTGCAGCTTAATTTAGGCTCTATATCAAATATGTAAAAGAACATTATATCTTCCTGCAGTCTGTGTATGTGATACATTTCTGTATTATTTCCCTTCCAGTATTATTTCTTTTACAAATGCAGAGCTGGAAAATGGTGACAAACTGACAAGCTTAGCTTTCTGTTATTTTCTAGGCTAGAAAGAGTGAATCTGAAAGGTGTTGTGGTCATAAGTTTTGTTAAGGTGAAATATGTGTCCATGTCCACATGTTAACCGAAGATCAAATTATACTTGATTTAATGTAATAATGGAAAGCCAGCCGTGAAGTTTGTGAGGAGGTGTTTCAGAGGCCCACTGTCTCTACTGCTGGCTGAGAGCTTCCACTTTCTACTGTAGGACACCTGGAGATAAACGTTCCCATCAGGAAGCAGCATGGTGTCCCCAGCCATATGCCAGTGACCTAGCAAAGAGCTTTAGATTTAGAGGTGTAGCTGACGGACACTCTTGTCCCTAGCTGTAACAAACTTCAGAGAATGGTGATTACAGTGGAAAGGTGTTATTTTGATTTTCACAGCATTGGTCCGTTCTCCTTCTCAATTCTGCTGGTAATTGGTGCTGTGATCCATCCATGCAGAGACGTGGGTATGGTAGGATCAGTCCCCAGCTGTTTTCGGTCCGTTGCTCCAACACAGCATATCTCTTCCAGGAAAGCATTGCAGTGTATGACTTAGGGAAACACCATGTTGCTCTTTTCTATAATTTAGGAAGATCTGTAATTCCTGTTTTCCTCATACCATGGATTATTTCCCTTTCAATGCTCAAATCCACCTCAAGATCCAGGCTGACTAAGAGTGGTATGTAGGTGTCTCTGGGCACAATTGCTCTCAACTCTTAAAATACCCTTTTTACTAACTTGGTCAAATGGCTGTCTCCAACCATAAGCAGGAGATAGGTTTCTGAAGAATGGAGATACCGGATGAATAAGGTAGGATGTTCCTATTTGTTATAAGTACATCCTTATGCACAAGAGAAGGGCATTGCTTCCTGCATGTCAGTGGGATAGAGAGTAGAACCCTGACCCAGCAGTCTGCATGGGAACTGATAAAGATCAATTGTGTTACCTCACTGAATACTGAAATATCCCAAATTGATCTTCTCGTTTGCACTCGTATAAACTTCAAGTAATCCCACTGCAGGCTGAGAAATTATGTATGTGAAACTTGTTTTCTGATCAAGTCCCTAAGTTTTTGGAAGTGAAAGCTTTTGCCTGTGTCTTTCAGATTGGTAGGAGCAGTTACGAATGAAAACACCAGATTTATCCCCAAGATCTTTATGATCAGGTGTCCCTGGTTTGAATTGTTGAGCAGTGTCTTTGAGTCCTAACTCTGCTATGTTTCAGACATTGTTTAGCCAGAAAAAAAACAAATCCTTAGGGACAGGCTTTCCTTTCAGCTGTGTCCTGGGATGTCAAGAGAACAAAGCTCTGTTAATTGTTCCTCATTCAAGATGCATAGCATGACATTATAATACTCAATATTCATTAGGCAAAACAATTGCAATAATTATCTTATAAAAAGTCAGACAGGGTAATTTCTTTTAAAATGAGGATAATCTCCAGAGGAGATTCTGCTCCAGTTTTGGTTTTGTTTGTTTATTTTTGGCTGGATGGTTTTAAATAGAAATTACTGTGGTGTCAATGACTTCTGGGTTCAATTGAATTAAGACATTGAAATGAAGTTTAAACAATATTGGTATTTGCTGGGAGGTAGAAAATTGTGTCTATGAAACATGCTGCAAAAATGCCACCTACATAAATTTTGTTTTAGGCATTTCAGTAAGGCCCCTGAAATTTGGAATACCAGATCCCATCCTTAACCATCCTCAGGATATTCTGGGTTTTGATGCTTTGAGACATGACTGGGCTTTTTGTGTGTCTATGGGGACTCAGACAGGGCGCGAAAAATAGCAATGGGTTTCCTTTTCTCGAGGTTTCCTTTGCTTCTCAGCTCTTATGTTATTCCAGGATCCTGGACCTGGGTGGTATTAAGCATGATCAGCACAGAAGATGGACATACCAGTACCTAAGTATTTCATAAATCAAATAGTCACTTTTACTGGACACCATGATAACTAACCATCAAAAATTAGGAGTATTTCTAGCAAGCCAAGCTTCCCCTTCTTTGGATTCAGTACTATAGTTTCCAAGATACCAATAAGTACTAGGAGATTAATTCAATACTAGGATGGAGCTGCATTGATCTTTCTGGTGTCATTGCCCTAAATTATTATAGGATACAATTAAAAACTAGCTTTAGAATACGTATGAGCAAGGACATGATTCAGGAGTATTTCTGCTCATTCTAATAATCAGTTATTAGACCAAATCTTTGTTTTGAGAAATCCAACTGTACTTCAGTTTTCAGAAGATTCTTATATTTTTACATTTTAAATCTCAAGGTGAGAGGTTGTAGCGACAAGATTGATCACTGACAGAGAAGAGGAGGCTAGAAGCTGATCATATACTCTCTTATTCAAATTCATGAATAATTTTCTCTTGTACAAATTGCCCATTGAAGTCCATAGCACTCCTTATGTGAGACAGGATCATTCATGCAAATAAAGGTTTACAGGATGAGGATCTAGGATGTGTTATTGCAGGTCATTTCCTGATACAGTCTTGGCTTTTTTACTCCTTGCTCACTAATTTTATAGGTCCTATACTTCTGCCAGAAGAGGTTTTTACATCAGTAATAAAGGACCTTATTATTGCTTTTAATATTTTGATTATATCTGAAAAAAGCTAGAAGGTGTATTCATTTCCTAAGGAGCATTAAAATTAGAAGATGCTAGAGTCTTTGAATTATACTCTGCATAATTTTAGAATAATTTTGGCATTCTTTCCTTTCTGGCAACTGAGGCCTTTAACCTTATGGGACTCTGATTTACAGTGACACCACAATCTTTTCATAGGCAGCATTATGATGTCATTCATACTGAAATGGTACAGTCAGAATTAAGCAAAAAGTAATTAAGGGACAAAGTTGTTATAGTAGAGCAGACCTGACTTGGAGACAAGGGCCATATCCTGCTTGCTTTACGTGAACAAATCGTCCCGTTGCATCTCATTCAGATGTGCAGCAGTAGCATATACCCAGAAAAAAGCTCACATGAAGTCACCATTGTGAGTGAGACTGAAATCTGAGACAGAATTACACATGTATATGTAGAGGGAGGAAGAGATTGTCCAAAATATTCATTTAATTTGAATATGTATAGGAAGTGAATGAAAGTGTTGGGCCAAATCCTGCTCTCATTTACATTAATGCAGTCCCATGAAGTCTGCTGAGAGTAGAATTTGATCTGACATTAACACAAACTAACTTTTACATTTGCCAGATTCTTATTTGCTCACAGCATGTGACTAGCCAGAAATATAAATAAATCAAATCTGTTCCTAGGAAGAATCCAGCAATCCTTTGAAATTTTCCTTCTTTGCATTACAAAAAAAGAAGGGGTAGAGAAAAAGGGAGAGGATGGAGGGTTACATAAATGAGAGCAGGTGCGGTCGTGCAGAAGTAACTATTCAGCATATGTAAGTGTAGTTGGAAAATCATTGTCTTGCAGAGAATACTTGAAATTGGTCCCTAATGGCCTTGGGTTTTGTCATATGGTCTTGATTATCAGGCTAAAATTGCATTGCCGATGCCTTTAGTGTGAACGAGATAGATGAATAATTGTTACGTGCACTGAATACCTTTCTGCAAGGAGGAACCAGGACATCCCCTGGTCATCACAGCTACCATTTCACCTTGCTGTCAAGGAAACTGCAAGTGGCCAATTCATCACTTCCTGATTGTTCCTAAAAATACATGTTTATGTTAATAAACCCTCATGCCTGCACTAAGAATGGGCAATGCAGAACCTCAGTGTTGTGAGGAATTGCGAGACCCAGTTATTTCTGGGACTAGGGGTTGCAAACCCTGAGTGCCTGATCCTGTTTCAAAGGGCCTTGCTTTATCTTTCTGCTCATGCAGATCTCTGTGGCTATTTTAAAGAGCAAAATGAGTTTCTAGTAAATAAAAAACACATACAAAATACCCCAATTTTGGCCTCTGTTCAGAAATGAATTACTATCTTTTTCCTCTTTAGCAGTTAAAAAAAAGGGCTTACATGCTGATCTACTTCCTTCTGCCTACTTAAGTCTCCATTACTACTACAATAACCCTAGTAGCAGTAATAAGGTTAACAAAAATCTTATTGCTAGCAGTAAGAGTAAGTCTCTGTGGTATTTAAAAGATCACAGCAGCTCATCCACAGAAAAGAAAATGTGATGGTACGGTTCAGAACCACTCCGAGATCCATGACCATGACCACACTGCTTGTTCATCACCTGAATATTTACACTGAATCACAGCTGGGTGTGATTGCTGCTTACTCTCTGTGCAATCCTTTGCAATACTGGCAATGAGTTATGGGATCCACCAGTTCCTAAATGATCCAATCTGAGCTTCCTCATAGCCACATGTAGAGCACAACAGCCTGTGCTTCCTCTTGGCGTGTGATCAGAAGGATGTGTGTGTGCAGGGTGCAAGTGTTTCAGGACAAATTTCCAGTGTCTGCAGGTTTTTGTAATTAATTGCCTTATGGCATTTGCCATTAAAACCCTAATGAAGTGCCTAAACCCAGTTTTGATTAAATAATCAGACAATCACCTCAACTGTTCAGGTCTACTGATTATCTCTTACCCGTTGTTTTAGCAGTGACTGCGTATTATGGACCTAAATATATATATATATGTGTATAGCTTAAATTTGAGGGAAAGAAAGAAAAATGTAATAGAAAAAATCACATTTAAGAGAATGTGGTTTAACCATGTTTTAGTATCTTCTGTCAAATTCTCCAAATATTCTTCTTGCATGAGTAAATTAATAGCTGAGAAACATTTCCCTTGAACTTACGTATTCTTTTATACCTATGGTACAGATGGCTACACTCAAGTGCAGTGTATCTACACTCTAAACAAACAGGTACCTAAATCAGATTAAATATGATCCTATGCTGTGCGTGAAGAAAAGCCTGAAATGAAGCACAAGCTGCTAGTCTCAATTTTGTCTCATTAGCTAGACCAGGTTATCTGGATTTCTTTCCCCACAGGGTACCAAAAGTACGTAAGGAGAAGCCAAGTGACCTGTCTAAAGTGCCAGAAGAGGATGTTAGAATCCAGACTTCACCCAAGCTCCAATGTAACCCATAAGTGTGCTTGCAGCAAAATTTTGAAGCAGCCTGACTCTGCTTGTCTTTTTAAACCCAATATGATAGGTATCACTCAAATGCGACCAAACCATTGACTAATGAAATCAACTGAAGGAAGATGGTGGGAGCTTGATGTTCTGAATTTTTCATGTGTAGTCTATGCAGTGAGATAGGATTCAAGTGATGTGAATCTCCCCTATAGTGCCTCTTTAATTTCTGTTGGCACTGATTTGCATTGGAGCAGCCTCTTGCTTTGTTGAAGTACCCTTTTGAAAGGCTTAATCTCTTCAAATAGTGGGCATCAGTCTTAATCTGGGACTATTATGGACTTTTTTGGCTCTTACAAGGGCCTCGGATACCTTCTGTATCATGCAGTGTTGCACAAGGTCATTCATTTCATACCTTTCTCCAGAGCTGCTACAGGGTGTTGGCAAAGTTCACGGCTGTGAGGATGCAGTTACTTGCCTATCCATGCAAGTTGCTTCCTGATGTAAATTTGCCTTTGGTAAATTCACACTGTGCCTCTTGGTAAAAATTAATGAAGTCATCTTGCTGTGAATAAAATTCTAACTATAGACATCAGGGATATTATTATGTAAAAGGAAGCTATTGATATTTTAAAAGAGCCCAAACAAAATACCTAGAGGCTAAAAGTTGGTCCTAGGGCTTTCTTTTAACTTTCCTTTCTAATTGAAAAAGCTGAATTGATTGAAGCATTCGAGCCCTGAATTAGCTTTTAAAAAAAGAAGCAAAAGCTAAAAATGGCTCAGTGAAGCGACTGAAATGCTGTCACAAGCATGGGAGATCGATAAGCTCAGGAAAAAAAAAGGAAGAAGAAAAGTTTTTGAGTGACAGTGTAAAAATGGGAAATTTAAATACATCTATGTTGTTGCATATTGCTCCATTGTGTATCGCATAAAATATAGTTTGGCAGGGTGTTTCCATGCAATCTGGAAGGTGATTTATTAGTAAAACTGAATTTATGTTTCAAACTGTAAACTACATTTATAGCGATATTTCTCTATTAAGGTATTAATCCTAGAAGTGCTACCTAAGCTTAATTTTACCAATATAACCTGAAATGTAGTTTATAGTGCTATAAATAGTAACATTGATGTTGAAACTTAGAGCAGCATCTAACTCCCTTAGAAACTGTTTCTGATGTTAAATGAAAACACAGAGAGTTGACAGTGTGTTTATACGTACCAGGGGGTACAAATAATACTTCATAGCTCTCATTGTTGAGGTTCACTTGTGCTAAAGAATGTTTAAATATTTAGTGGCATTCCCAAATATTCCAATTTAAAAAACAATGTTTACATCAATTATTAAGTACATGTTATTATTATTTATAATGATGCTAACCTCATGCATAAAAATACTGAACAACAGGCATAATGCCTGTTACCTGTTGTTGGGGATGGTCTTTGACTTTGTTGCTTCCCTGCTTTTTTGCAGTCTTCTGTATTTTCACTAGAGGTCTTCTAACATCTCAAACATCTGCTAATTGCAACCAGGACTGTTGACTTCCTCAAACCCTCCTTTGATTGAAGGGTCTGTAAGAGGGGGACACTTAATGGCTTCATCTCTCCTCTTGCAATACAGATGGCAACCTTTTGTGCGTGTAACTTTCTCTGCATTGTTTAAACAGGAGCAAGGGGGATCATCAGTTCACCAAAACCTGATTTTGACTATTTTGAACTTATTAACAAAGTTAATCCATTTTTTTTCATACTTTTAATTAAGAAAACATCTGACAGCTTAGATCTTTTAAAATGTTGGTGATTACCTCTTCCCTCATTCTAGGCAGTAGCTCAAAGCACTCGCTCAGGACATCAGACACACAAATCCAATTATCTTTCACAGGTGTCTTGAGCTCCTTTCTCAAGAGAAAGCCCTATGCACTGCGTGTCTGAAAAGGACACTTTTTCTGAGGGTTGCACATAACAGTTTGTCCAACATGCAACTTCTAAAAAAGTTATCTGCTGAACTGCAAAATGAATTATTCTCGCAGCCTTCCACACTGACATTTTTAGTTGCAGCTTGTGGCATAAAAGGGTTTATGCAATTTTAGGCTATATTACGCATGCTGAGTGTGGCAAGGGTGATGTTTTGTGGTTTAGAGTTCCAGGTTTTATTCTCAGCAGTCCTAGAGAATCACTGTTCAAGTATGGACAAGTTTATTCCCAGCCTTGTTTTTCTCATTTGTAAATTAAATATGATTGCTTCCTTGAATGATTCCTTACATAAGCATTGTATATTTTGGATTACTGTGGGCCTCATGAGAGTTATTTGAGAGTATAAACTACTTTATCTAAGGTGGTTATGTTTCTTATGTGTGTATGATATGAATGTGTGCATGTGTATGTTTTGTATTAGAAGCATATAAGTATTACAGGTTTATCTAGGTTTATGATGCATCAATACTATAGTAAAGAGTTGCAAATAAAATACTCTTACTTGGATAATTACTATCATGCTGTAGAATTCCCTTTTAAAAGGGTATTCTGTCCTCTTTAACTGAAGTAGAAGCTACCACTTATGTAAGCCAAATTATAGACTATTTAGTACTAATGTCAAACTGACTGTGATTTTCTCAAACAAGTTTTGGTCCTTAGCACATTTATTCACTGGAGTTGAGTTAGAATTGAAGGATTTGGAATGTCCGATGTTGACCTGAGAGGCATAGGCCCCTCTAAGATTAAGAAAGGTGAGGGGATCCACTGTCTGAAGACCAAATTCAGTTCTTGTGCTTGACTTCTAAGCTCTTCAACTCTTGTCAGGACATGTTTTTAGCTGGAGAACAATGAGGATGATTCACAGCGGGGGGATGCTGTATGTGAGCAGGATGGTGAAGGTGAGCACAAGCAACCCAGCGAAAAGACAGGGAAACAGCTGAGAAATCAGGGCTAGGAGCTCATGTGGGTTTGTTTTTCTTTTCAATGTTGTGGTTGTGCGCAGATCCCAAGAGTCTCACTGAATCCTATCAAGTTCACATGCTCATCTTTCTTCTGCCAAAACTTTTAAAACTTGATGCTTTCATTCTTTTTAAGAAGTTTTAAAGGAGCATTAAATAACTGTTCAGTTTTATCAAGCCTCACTCCTCACAACACATCTATAAGGAGATTGGCAGCTGCCATGGTAAGAAGAGGTTAGAGCAATCGTTCCCTTTCTGCATGCTGGGTGAAAATGACAGTGGGGTGATAGGTTTAATGATTTTTCATAGTTTCTAGCTGTTGATAGCTGGGATTCTAATTCAGTGCTTTATATTCTGAAATTAACTTCTCACTTCAGTCCACCAGAGCCTATGTCTGATGTCTCTTGCTAATGTAGATGGTGGGCTTCTCAAGCTTTTACCTGAGAAGGTGACTGTAAGTTGGTACTTTATGCTTTGTTTGAACAGACTGTTACAGTAAGTGGAAAGATAGCTTGTAGTTCCATAGCTTGTAGTCCAGGAAATAACAGATTAACATATTAAAACATTCTCAAGAATGCAAACTGGTTTTAGAGTAAGGCACTTCTGCTTTACATTGCATTTAAAATACCTCTTAAAACCATTTCAATACTGCATTCATGAAGCATTCTAGCAAATACTCTTGCAACAAGATCTTTCAGAAAGAGTAGGGTTATGCTTTCCAGATTATCTAGAGTTTATGTGTTACTAACTTTTCCTTTTGTTTTTTTCTTCTTTGCTCTATATTCTCCAGTTTAACTAGATGCCTCCTCTTCCTCCTTTTCCCCCAGGATCCTTTACTTGCTTTCTGTAGCAATTTCTGATTTACTGGCTAATTTGAACCCTAGTTTTCTTTACAGCTAGAAAACCCACCACGTATATTCAGATTTGTAACTATGTGAGATAAGGCAGAAACATAAAACTAAGAAAGTAAGAGATCAAGTCTGGTCCCAATATGCAGGGCAACTGTGTCCTAGCTGTTATTTATTCATCTGAATAATGGACAAATGACAAAACTCCCACTGATTTCAGTGGGAGCAGAAATCAACTTGAAATGAGCAGCTTTCCTACATGTCTAATATTCTGAGGACTCAGGTGTTAATTTGCGAAGAAAGATCAACACAGATGGGAAAAGTTATAGCTTGTGGAAGAATAGCTGGTTGAAATGCAGATCCGCACGGTAAGAGCCTAATCTGCTTGATGCCACATAATGACTTCAATAAAAGTCAGAGCCCTTTCAGGAATCCTAGCTAAATGATAGTAAAAGATCTAGACAAGGGCTAGAGAAAGCCCCTCACTGGTGTGAAATCGTGTGTATGTCTAACCTTCCACATACAGATTTGTACATATGTTTCCTTAGAATAAAACATTAATAAAATGGAAATTTTTATCCAGGAAGACAAAGCATCCAAGGCAACCCATCTGCACTCCTGTCATATGATAGACTTGGACAAACCAAAAGCTGCCAATACAACTGCTCAAGAAGTATGCCAAGGGAGCAGATGCTGCCTCTGCAAGGATATTTTCCAAAGTTTGGCGATTACCATCCAGAGAGGAAGAAGTGAGGAAGGGAAGTGGAATGATGTTGCCTTGGCACCTCCAGGTGTCAGCTTGTCTTTCACATTTGTTTGAGCTAGGTCTTTTGCTTTCTTTCTTCTGCCTAAGAGAGGCATCTGGTGTGGAAGCTAAAAAGGAAAACAGCTATGTATGAAAGCAGAATACTGTGAAACTTGATGCTACCTTTAAAATATTTATTCGAAGGCAAATTTGTATTTAGATATATGATGCATAATCATGTTTGGGTTAGCAAAAGGCCCACAGAGGCAAAAGTGACAATCAACAAGCCTATATTCAGGTGCTTGGCTTTTCTAGTGACCTTCAGTATCCATGTTGACACTAGGCCATATCTGTGAAAATCTCTCTTCTCCATGCAAATCCGAGGAAACGCAAATGTATCCACCCAGTAACGGTGTCCGTTTCCAAAGGTTTATAGTTTCTTTCAGGCTTGTGCTGCAAAATAATGTCCCACTGATTTCTTTAACACGAGAAAATACTCCTTGAGGCCATGCTCACAGTTCTCATCAAACTTATTTGGCTCTTGGACTAGGTGTGCTTTTAATCAAGCCCCACTAACACAGGAACTGGTAAGTGATGACCTTTATTTTGTTTTGGGTTTCCTGCTGCTGGACACCATGAAAGGTCACCCAAAATGATCTAAATACATTGTTTCCCTGGCGTGAAGGATGCAGTAAGGAACCTTTGAATAAAGCAGTGCTTTTTATTTGTCCTGTATTACCTTTGCTGTTATGGTTCCTGCAGGTGAGTACTTGTAAGTTGGGCTGAGATCAGCTTTCTGTCCATGCAGCAGCCCCCAGTGTAGCTGGAACTTTGCCCCAGCCCTGGAGTGACTGTCTTCACTGTGAACTCTCTGTCTTGCCATATTCAGACCCAGGGTCTGAGACTTTGATCTTATCAGCTCTATATGTCTCTGGAACATCACAGAAACCCCAACCAACAGTCAGCCAAGGAAGAGGTTTTATACTGGTTTATACAGCATGTTTGACTGGGGGTTAGCAGTGTCTTGAGCAGCAAACCACAGGAACTGAATCTCATTTGCTAGGATTGAAATATAGCAACCAAGGCAGATCATCCTGTCTGGCTGTTTTTATGTGTCCCTGAGTCTAAAGTCATTTTTAAAATGTGAGTGATGCAATTTCTTGCATCTTTCATTTAATTTGCTGCTTGGTAAACAGTGTTTTAGATTAGTATATTTGTAATTTAAATGAAGACAATACATCAAGTCAAGTCAGAAAAGAAGGAAGAAGTTTAAGGAATGATTGATGCCTCTTTCAGTGTTATGCCCTCTTCAAAAAGAAAAAAAAATCCAAAGCATAAGGAGAGGGAAAAGGTTGGATTATTGAGGATCTAGTGGGGTAAGGGAGAAACTGTTGTTCATGGGCAGAAATACGCTATTTTTAAAACCACAGTCAGCTCCGATAGCTGAATCTGTTTTCTTCAAGCACACTAATAAATTCTGCCTAATTCATTTTTTATTCTCTCTTGGGGTCTGCTTGCAGATTTGCCTCAACAAAGGAAGCATCATGTTACTTCTTTTAAATAATTGATAGCTCTTGGTCCAAGCCAGCTTGAAGGAAATTCAAAAATAGGTACTGATTGAGTAAATACCCTGCTCCCACCCCTCCAACCCTTACTTATTTTTGCAGCCTGTGTGACTGGCATCATGTCACTTCGATGATATCATTGAAGCCTTGGGTACACCCAGCACTTAGCAGCGCTGATTTCATTTATGCATATATTTATATTTAAGGTGAAGCTGGTAATTGTAAACTGTCTGTTAGAGCTAAGAGCTCTTAATAAATCACCAGCAGTCTTGCACCCACCAGGGGTGGACTTTAGTAGCCTGTGGTTGGAACAGGTATCAAGAAAGGCACTGGGGAGTCTTGCTTATATATGCTCTTGTCTTTGCTGGGGGATGTGGTCTTCTCAGAGTACCCATGAATGAGTGGTTTCCATCTTGTTGGCTGTTTGCAGGCTTTGTCATACTGCCTCTGACAGCAGTGTTGTTGCCATGGAGTATGTCATTTCACTGGACAGTACGGATTTGCAAGGCTCTGTGATGTAGTTTTTAAAGATAGACCGTTTATAATTTGCCCTTTAAATTATTCAAAATGAAACTCAATTAACAACGAAATGCAGCAATAATTTTTTGATGTTTTTCTCCTTTTTTGGAGAGCCTTGGAGAGGCAGCATGGTCATCTTCTACTGTCTTTACAGCAGAGATTGCCATAGTAAGGACGTTTTTTGTGTAAAAATCTGCATAGGAGAAAATAGTGGAGGAATTCTCATCTAGTGAGTTCTATATTCATATTCTGATTTTTAGTCCATCTGACTTCATGCATTCCCAGTTTTGATAGCAGTGAGCTAAAGGGCTCAAGAACCATCTGTGGAAGGTGGCTCCTGTATTAGGTTTTCTTTCTAAGGTATCTCGGTATTTTGTAACATTACTTTTGCAGCATTCCATAAGTGATGCTCAACTAGAAAAAGGGCTGATTCCTGTGGAGAAAATTGGGGAACGTTTTCGTCTTTCCAAACAGGCAAGTCCTACAGTTCATCTCAGTATTTTAATGCATGAAACCAGTGCTCACCTAGTAAATAACATAAGGTCTTCTTGACCTTGCAGTGTTACGTGGGCATACATGCCATTCAGCTGAACCACTCCAGTGTCCAATACCTTGGAGAAATTGTCAAGTATTTCCTCTGATGACACGCTTGTGTCACCCACGCTCGCTCAGTGTTCGCTGCCTGCTGATGGTGCTCAGGCCATGGAGCAGTTTGAGTTCCAACAGCTATAGTAGGATCAGGCAGGGCCTTTCCAGCTGGGAGAGCAGAGCACCATCAGGGTCATATTCCCATGAGTAGGTGCAGATGGACCAGAGCGGACTGAACATGGTTTGGCTCTGGTCTGGAAGCCATGGAACTATTTACTGTGATGCTGTCATCAAGCTAATACTCTTATTGTGTATTATAAGTAGTGTTAGACCTAGAAGCTCCAGTAGGAAGATTGATCTGTCAGAAGCATGCCATATATTCTGCATATTTATTGTCCTATTTTCCCTCCAGTAACATGAGTATCATCTCCAGTAAAGTAAGGAGTGTAATGACAGATAATCTGATTTACAAAGAAAGCTTTCATTGAAGAATGGAATGACAGAGCCACTTCTGTTTATTTCTCTTTTTCCCCTCCAGTAATGGACCTCTGGGGTCTGTATGAAGGAAACCATAGCATTTAGGGAGCAACGTAGAGACAGGATTTCATTGTTTCTGAGGCATAACAATCTAGGCATCGAGAGGACAATGCAAGAATGAAACTTGAAACAATGATACCAAAAAATGCTTACCAAAGCGAGGCATACAATTACATATTTGGATATCTACAAAGTGCCTTGTACTTTGGGTAGTTCCTCACACCAGTGTGGTGCACACTGACGCACAATGATGCGCAAGGCTTTTCAAGTCACATTTTTATAGAATGGACTGCAGTATTTGGAAGCTTTTCCTCTGTGCAGTGCAGATTGCAAGCACACTTTGTAAGATGTTAAAATTGTGTCTTTTTGCCAAAAGAACAGGTAAAAAAATAACTTTGGTGTTGGGAAAAGCTTAAAACCAGCACACTAGCTCATTTTGCATGTTAGTCTTTTGCCATAGAGAGAAATCAAAGACTTGCTGAAGGCATAGCACACTGAAGTGTATCTATTAGTGTGTGCTTAACTCTGTTGCCTGGGAGCTTTTATTAGATGCAATGGCCAAGAAAATTGTCCTCACTTTATGTTTTCTTTTGGGGTTGCATCCTGAGTCACATCACATACATGTATAAAGCTGATAATTTACTGATTTATCAATGAAAATACCACTTAGTTGAAAAAAAGGGAACAATATAATTGGGCTTTGAAATATAAACTTCATCAAAGAATATGTTATTGGGTGTAGTAAGGACCCTTCTACCCATGAATGTAATTCTCTATAGCAAATATCATGAGACAAAGTAAAACCAGTTTCTCTGATGGCTGGACTCTCCAGTTATGAAATGCTATTACAAGCATTCTGTTTAGGAAGGGAAGCTAAAAGCCTCTCCAGGGTACATAGAAAATGCTTATCCTGAATGTATAAATGGATACATTTTAATCTGAAAGTGATTAATTATTACTCATGATTAATTGTAATTATTTTATTACTACTCCAAACCCTTGGGTCAAATTGAACACTGAAGTTGTTTAGAAATTTGCTGAAGAATCTCATGGTTTGGTATGTTATCATTATTGTATTGGATATTGGGCATTATCAGTTGCACTAAAGAGACCAAATGCTATCATGCCATCAAATTACAGGATATATTTGGGTTGCAGGCGTAACTCCGTTTCTCTCAGTGTCATCAGATATAACTGTAAATTTAATGCACAAAGGGAAGGGGAAATAATCCCTTCACCCACGAAGAAATAAATTAAATGTTACCCCACACTAAAAAATGTAACCCTAAGTGAACTTTACGTTCATTTAGGAAAGGTCAGTGCATACATTCAGTTCTGTTCAACGTGATGGCAGGTACTTGCAGATTAGTCTGTTTTATTGAGGGTTTTCCAGTGGGAAAGCTTGACATCCCCCCTCCCTCTGGCCAATCCTACCTTCTGACTGCCTCCCTCTCCTCAAGTATCCTCAAGAATCTTTTTCTTCTGAAGATATAGCTTGTAATATACATAAAAGCAGGGTTTGCTTTGATCCTGGCAGTGAAATGTTTATTTTTAAACTCGGACTGGGCTGTTGTCCAGCAATGCTCTTTCCTTTGCATCGTGCCATGGGTTTGAGCTCTGCAGCCTGCCTGGGTGGATCTGGACCTGCTGCAAGAGGGACCTGGCTTGATGGGTCCTGCTGAGCTCCCTCCTTCCCTCTCCCCCCCATTCCTCCTTATCCTCTGGTTTTGAAATTCAAATTGAATGCAATTTTCAGCTCATTTGAGCCAGAATATACTCTTGCTGAGCTTCAGTGGCTCTTAAATTCAAACTTGCAGGAGAAAACAGATATCATCTGTCACTGAGGGTGAGAAAGGGTGTCCTCCCCACGTTTTATTCATGGGAGGCAGGGCTGCACTGACTAATTCCAGTCTTTCTGACTAATCACTCACTGGCAAACTAATCAGCTAATCGATGAGACTGGTTTCCTGTAGTTTGGTTGCTTTTTGTAAGGCTTTTTTTTATTTCTCTAGCTTATGTATTTATTGTCCTAGAAGTGCCCTAGCTGGAACACTTGTGTTCACATTTAATTGTACCGGCTCCTTTTGGGTCTCATTGTCTCCGTCACAGACTGTTCCTTTTAAAGAACTACAGATGGAAATTCCCCAAATCAGATAGTTGACAGAGGAGAGGCAAGGGGAGAGAGATTTCCAAAAGAAGCTTAAAAAAGGGAAAGGGGCAAAGAGGGGAAATGTGTTAAATGCATTAGTTGTTATGTCAGCAGGTTTAGGACCATGTTTAGGACCATATACAGCTGTGGGGTATATACCATCACTATTTACTCTACAAAACCTGTTTTATATTAACACATGTGCCAATATCTCATGGGTCACCTTATGGGAGGTGGGAGTCCTGCTTAAAAGTAAAGAAGAAATACAACTCCCTATTTTTTCTTACTGCTTTTTTGGGTGTTTTTTTTTTGGGGGGGGGGGGTGTTTGTTTTTTGGTGTTATTTTTTTTTTTTTTGAGTACTATTTTTGAAATATAAAAAGGCTCTTGCAAAAAGGACCAGCTCCTGCTTTTATTGCACTCCTTTACAAAGCCGTCTTTCATTTGGTGCAAATAGCACTGGTTTGGAGATTGGCAAACTACCTTCAAAAGGAAATGTTGCAAGAAACAGCAATTTGGTAGGTATAAGGGCAAAACGAAAGTACAATCTGTGCTAGTAGAGAAAATAGGTTACTTAATCTAACAGCATGATAGCATTTTAATGCCGCTCTGAGCAACATCAGCTTGTTACTGGCAAAAATCCCCAACCTGAATTTTTGTTGTAGCAAAATCTAGATGCCATTAAAGGATGTCAGAAATAGGTGGGGCATCTGTAAATGGTGGGAACGTATCAAAGTCAGACCGGAAATAATACCAAACACCATGTTAGTCCTCCAGTTGTTTGTTATCAAGGCTATCAAGCCTTGATATATTACTAAACCCGTCTTATGGTTGGAAGCCAGTTCCATAGCTTTTTTGGTGCTTGTTCTTTGTGCCTTATAGGTTTTCATACAATTAGGGCCTGATCCTGTAAACACTTTTGTATTTGTTATGCCAATGTCACCCAAACCGAAATTAAACTTTGTGTGACAATATTCGGTTGTCACTTTGGGCACATTAAGTATTTCCAGTTTATTGTGTTGTAATCCACAAAACCCCACTTTTTTTGATGTGACTGAGTCAAAGCAAAAATAGGGATGTGAGCAGCCAGTTCCCAACAGCCAGATACAGATGCCTTGCATAGCACTGTTATAACAGAACTTGTGTATTTTATGGTACAGAGTCACCAGCAAAAAGCAGGGATGAGAAGAGAGGGCACTGTTACTGCATGTTAGGAGTAGCCCAAGCTCACCTTGGGGACTGGGCCCCTTCACGACACAGGCAGTGCTTAGAGACCTGTATCTGTGTCATGATGGAGTTTAGGGAAGTGACAGGCATGTGTCTGTAGGAAGTGATTTCCAGTAGTCTTTATGGTTGTGAATGTTAGCCTCATGCATTTACAGTTTCTGAAGCAGGGATTTTTTGATTATTTTTTTTTAATTAGGCAATTAAATTCAGGTTAGGCCCTGTTTTATCCACCTCAGTGCCTCTCTGAATCTTCCCCTTTGTCTCCAGCAGCTCTGTTAGACATTGACACTGACCTGCAAAGCTGGTACTACAAGTCCTCATAAAGAAATCTGATATTCCTTTGGAAGTTATGATGATGTATGTAAATCAGCTGCCACATCCACACTGTCACCTCTTTGGCTGAAAAGAAAGGCAAATCATTTTGTTGGTAGCTGCTGAAACCGTCAGCTGCACTGTCATTAATACTCTACCCTCTTTCCTGGAAACTCAATATGTCAGCTACCTGATGTACCCTTCCTCTTCCAAGAATATATCTCTCCATTACTTCAAATTCTTCTTGAGCTGGGACCTCCCATCTGCCAGTTTATTGTTCTTCTGGCCCATTAGTTCTTCCTCCACTTCTTTTTATCATAACCTTATGTGTTTTATCATGCACTAGTAACTGGAACGTCTGAGCTCCCTCCAGGAGCGTATAAAATGATGTGTCCGACTGCTATTATGACTACTTCTTTCCTCTTCTTTCTTGTGGGGAGAGCAGTAGGGGGGTAAAGCATTAGGGTTTAATTTTTTTATATTGCTGTGATATATACATCTACACCATCACAACCCTGGTCACCCTCTGCCTGTAAGGCAGCCTCTGGACTACCCTGTTTAGACTTTGCTGATGGATCTGTTCCTCAGGGAACTCCCCAGATTTCTTTTGCTGCTCTCTGGGAAAGGCTCTCCATGTGGTGTCTCCATGTGGTGTCACTCCTCTGAAGGAGGTCTTTCTGGTCCCTCTTCTTAGATACCACTGCTGAACTTTCTTGTTCCATACCCCCTACTCTCAATTGCTGTTTAACCCTGACAGTCCCAGAGATCTTCCATTATTGGTCCCTTCATCTATATTTTATCGTTCAGTAGCTACATGGCAATGCTGGGGCTTGTACAATAAAAAGTACTTGGCTTTGCAGCAGTACAAGAGCCACGGAAATCCAGGTGAAATAATAAGTGCCTGCCTCCTTGCTTTGGTAGATCTCCCGAATCTCTTCTCTGGTACTTGCCACCCGCCTTTCAGCCCACAGCCGTCTTTCTTGGTTTGGTTTTGGCCCATATATGAAGCTTTCTGTTGCAGAAGGAAGCAAAACTGGCTGATGTCAATGGACATTGGCATCAATGGGATTTTTACTTAAATTAAATCTCTGCAACTCGCCTTTTTTTGTAGCAGATATTCCTGTGCAACTATTAAAGTATTAGCAGTTGCATGTTGTGCACCTGAAGAATCCTATTAGAGGTTTCCACATGAGGAAGAAATGACTGGATTGCAACACACAAAACTCCTAAAATAGTTGGTGTGTCTATGTGAGTTTTGCATATATAGGTGTGTATCCATAGAGAAAGAGATATGTTTTATGATATCTCCTACGCAGTAGATGACTTTTTGCTGTTCAGAGGTCACTGGGTGACCTGCAATACCTGCTTGATTGTAACATGCTCAGTAGAGATCAGTTTCAAATAAGTGAAAAACTGCCAACCAAACTGTGGGTGTTTGTGGTATTGAACCTATGATCAGGCTTTTGCATTTTAATTTTGTATCTAATTTTAAGAATACATGTGTTAGTCCTTTTGATTGGTTGTTATTTGGCTTTACCATTCTCCATGTATTTTCTGTTTCTTTATGGTGCTTTGAGGAACTTAGTAGTGTATGGTCAGGACTGTTCTCTTTGAAATCGTCTTTAAAACTGCTATTGACTTTAACAGGATTAGTGGTCATGTTAGGGAGCCTGAGAAAGTGGTCTTACAGTGCACACAGCATCTGATTTCTCTACCTTGTCAGGTGAACTATTACCCTGAGTCATGTTTTGTGCCATCCCGGCACAAACCAGACAGGGATGATGAATTGTATCACCAAAGAGGCATGATATTAGCCTTGGGTATATTTTACCGGCCTTTGTATTGCCATGGCAACAATAGTTTTAATTATGGAGAGCCAAAACGATAACTCGTATATCAGATAGGACTCAGTTTTCCCTGTGGACAAAACTGGTTAGCCATTGGAGTAAAACTTGGTATCTTGGTTTCCCTCCCAGGCTGGATTTTATTCTCTGCTTTTTCAGAGAGCTGTTGTGTTCATGGTATGACCTCGGAGGGGCTGCAGGACAGTGGCCCAGCAGGAGATGATGAAGTGACCCTCTTGTCTCTTGGGCACCATTTAAAAGCAGTTCTCTCAATAAAGGACTGCTCTTGGCTTCCCTTTAAACTGCTGGAGATCTGCATATTTGGAAAAGCCTGGTGTGAAGTGATGTCTAATAATGGGCCTTCACAAATTCAAGGTTGTGCTTGGGGGACAAAGAAAGAGCTCCACTTCAGCAGTAGACATGGAAATTTGCAAAGCAGATACACACCCACATCTAGCTGTGATGTGAGAAATAAGTATGTCTGCGTGGTAGGATGTGGGTCAGGAGTGGCTTTCTTCACAGTGACAAGGGCATTTAAATCATTTTCCCAAGATGGGATGTGTGAGGGCAATGACCAAAAAAGGTGTGTGTTACTCAGAGAATTCATATAGAAAGAGAAGAAAAAAACTCATGTAAATCAATGTCTTTTTTTATATATGTATAGAATCAATATATTCATTCATTTCCTATTTTGGATGGATACTGGCCCTTGGTGGTTATGCTAAGGCTCCTTCTCGGTTTGAGAACTACCTGGCATGTTTGAAGAGCAGAGAGGTTGGTGAAGAGATAGGACACCAGGTAACTTCGTTTGGATCTTTGACATGACATGCTGAGATTCCTAGCATATATATTCATGATTGCGGGTCTGAGGCAGCATCACCAGGAGATTATGGCCAGAGATCATGAAATCACAGAGAGTAAGAGTTGCAAGATCACACTGTTGACTAGAAATTCAATTATTCAAACGTGGTTCTAGAATACAGAGAGCTCAGCAAGCATGTAGGCTAATATTTAGACTTGCTGAATCTCTAATCTCACTCCTTGCAGTGTTACAACAGCTTTTTTACAACACAAAAACCCTGAGCAAATATTTCACTGGTAGTTGTACTGTTGATTCACTTACACTTTTTGAAATTTAAGAAGCCCTGCCTCTAAGATCATAATTTTGGAATTTATATTATTAAATTAAATTTATATTATTAAAATAAATTAAACCCTCTTATGAAAGAAAAGAAGAAGTTTGTGGTTGTTTTAATAAGATTTTATGGTAAGTATGGCAACAGTAAGTCTGTCAGCCCTGGCTTTGCTGCATATGTGTAGCTCTGTGCTTTGAGACCCTTGAAATGTCTGCTTTCAGGATGTCAGCAGGGGGCTAATGAAAAGGCTTTGTTGATTTTAACGAATTGCAAGCCACTGTAGCCAAAATAAATATAATCTGCTTTTTGGATTAGTTGTCACACATGATTTTACCTACTAACAGTGATTAAAGAACCCTGGTGGACCAAAAGCATAGCTGCTCTCTGATGACTCTTGCTAAAATAGCAATAAACAGAAGTAAATAAAGACTTAGGGCATTAGTTATCTTTAATAAACAGTGCCACTGCATATAATGGTGGGGGGAGACTTCAAAAACCTGTGTCGTGTGCAGCAATGTCACTCTTTCTAGTGCAGACAGCGTTGGCCATGTTAGATGTCTGGAGATAGTGGCATCACCAAGCTGCTTCCCTTACATTACTGAACTGCAGTCCCTCTTCAAGAGGTCCCAACACAACCAGATACCCCCATGGAGACCTTCATGGCTCAGACATTTTCATCCAGCAGCAGACATCAGAAACAAAACTGAAAATGTCCAAAACTAGAGGAACTGCAAGAGGAAAATGAAGGGAGTGTGAATTGCTTGTGTAATTATGCAACCTCCAAACCACTGTAATTCCATCCAGCTAATGAATGGATGGCCAGTGCTGGTCTCTCTTACCTTAGTATTTGTAAGCTGATGAAAATAATTACTTGTCCTGACATTTTTTTATCCCTGATATTGTCCCATATAATCAAAGGTGGGTGTGTTTCCTGATCCCCTTCGCATTTGTTGTGAGAGGCAACAATTACAGTTGATAGTATTGTACTACTCCTTTGGATTCACTGTTGCTTTTAATCAGCAGATAGAAGAAGCAAAACAAATGAAAGCATGTTCTCTCTTCCTAGAGGGAATTATCACAGCAGTACGGAATGTTGGGAACAATTTTAGGCTCTTATGCAGGGGCAAAAACACCTTCCTGAGAGTGGCAGGGAATGGAGGAGTTTCCTAACAGGAACACAGAAAGTCACGGCTTTTGAAAATAGAAAAATCAAGGGACAGCAAAACGTAAGAAATATTACTTTAAGGAGAAATCCTACTGCAACAGGGAGAGGGGTGAGCTTTCTAACTAGTCTTCAACTTTGTCTTCATCTGTCCCTAGCTGTACATCCCTGGAAGGCACATGGCACTGTACTGCAAGGAGTTTATCTTTTACATGACAGCTAAAACCCTTCAAATTAATCAAGCAAATATCCTCAGGCTTTCTTAGAATTGTGTAACTCCTTTTTGATGTATGGAGTTAGATTCTTATTCTGTGTTTTCAAGTGAAGTTGTGCAACAGTTACAATCCACTTCTGGCTCTACGGTCTATGGAAAAAGTACTTTGATATTATGCTCAGGAAGGGAGTAAAACCCATCATGGATCCATCTTTCTCTTGGTTGGCAGTCATTAGGAGTTTGGAGACTTGCCCGATGGTGTAATTCAAGTCTTGACTGCATATCTTATTGGTTAAAAATAGGAGCCAACTCCAGCTCATCAGTTTTGCTAAGAAACTATTGATTGTGATTAGCAAACTTAAAAATAATTACCTTGTGCGTTCATTGCTATCTTTGGACATACTCTCATATTCCTACTCTTATAGAAAGTATTGAGCAACACAATAAGGCAACTTGATGACTAAGGTGTTACACTGCATATATGGGAGAAGGGTACTGAGCACTTAATTGTTCCATCCCCTTGTGATTAAACAAACACACAACACCTACACAGGGGAGAAAACCTACTGAAGGCTTTACCAAAGGGGACAAAATGAGCTACTCACCACCCCCTTGTTCCCATGGGGGAACACATATCCAGTCTGTCCCAGTTTCCGTCATCACTTTAACCACTCAGCTCTTTAGCAGCACTCACAAGTCAAGCCAGCACCTCAAATGGGGAGGAGGAAAGCACTGATGTGCTTACTACCTGGGGAACGTGGTGGGGGGTGGTGGTGGTGGAATAATCCTCACCTGGGTTTTAAAACCTGATTTAAAAGCCTGATAGGGTTGGTAGTGAGCTGATCCTGAACTGGTTCAGTTAAGGATACCTAAAAGCCTATCTGTTTCTGGAAGTTGTTCCTGTAGTAGGGACAGTTGCAGCAAGCAGCTGAATTTTTGTTACTTACAACACTGTGTTCAAGTGAACTAGCACTTCAGACTGCTCAAGCCTGGACTGCCTGCTGAGTGTGTGAGAAGACCTGCCTATACTTGTCAGACTCCTAATGCAGGTCAGTAGTTGCTTCAGGGGGCCACCTTCCCCAGGCTTTAACTCTTGAGGATCCTTAGAAAAGTGATTTCTGGCCATGTTTTCCCTCTCTGTTGAAAGCACCTATTGAGTAACTTGTGTATTTAAGCTTGATGTCAGAAGGTAGATGTCAAGAATGCTGTTGTGTGATACTTTGCCTGTAGGATCTCCCCACTTTGTTGTTTAAGTCTTGTATCCTCCATGAATGTATTAGTAACTTCAAATTGTAACAATCCATAATGCCTGGGTTTAGTTTTTCATTATATTTCTCCTCCTGTTTCACTCTCATATTTGTTTGGTGTGTCCCAGGGTTGCACTCAGTGGGCACCT
Source organism: Lathamus discolor (assembly GCF_037157495.1). NCBI lineage: Eukaryota > Metazoa > Chordata > Aves > Psittaciformes > Psittacidae > Lathamus > Lathamus discolor. The sequence continues at coordinate 15,361,678 of NC_088888.1, forward strand.
GATGTCCTGGCAGGAACGTGCACGATAATGTGGGCTACAGTACAAATTATGCAGATGTTTTGCAACCAGAGATGCTTGCTGCAGGGCTTTATCAAACTGAAATTTCATTGCACAACCAGACAGTGCTGTATGGGCAAGGTACAGGCAAACTCTTCAGGCCACTTGAAAGCCAGATGAAACTGTATGGGTTTGTGTGTCTAGAGGAGGGATTGTCCCCAGTGCTTTTGTCTGTTAATAGCAGCTTTTGAAATTCAGAGCTGGAATTTAATGGGGTGGGGAGCTAGGAGGATAACCACTTCTTAAAGTGCTTGCTGGTGGAATTGTCATATCAGCACAGGTGAGAGATGTGAGTGCTGGGTGACACTAAAGTTATTGTGCCTTATGTGGGCTTTGTGTTGCTTCAGGAACATAGACAAATGAAATGCAAGCCTTCAGCGTGGTAGAAGGGAAACCAAGGGCATGCCTGCTTTCCTTTGTGTGCTGCTCTAAGAGGAGGAGATGCACATGGACTGCAGCTGGAGGGCTGGAGCAGCAGCCTTGTGTGGACGGCTGAGTGAACCTGGTGGGAAGATGCAGCTCTCTTCCTTTCACTGCCCTGCAAAGGTTGTTATTGAAGCCCTGAGGAAGATCTGGGCTGTGTGGATGGATAGAAAGCAGGTAGTAGCATGGGAAAACACTTCACTGACAGGAGTTTCTGACAGCAGCTTGGGGCACTTCAGGTATTGTCATATGCTTTTGAATAGTTTCTAAGTGACTCTAAACCTATGTATTGCAGTAATTCCCCTGTAAATATCTGTGTAAACTCTTAATAGACTCGTACACATTGGCCGTGTATTTTCGCTTCAAAAATATTTGGGCTGTCTGAGAAAAACATTATTAGAAGAGCTGTTTTTTTTCCCTTCCTGTATTGAAAGAGACTGAGACTTGAGCCTTTAAATCCAGCATCACTTATCAGCATGATTCCAGGAATCACAAAGATTTATTTGAGTTTAAAGCATGTAAAATAAAGTGGGATTTTTTCACATTTAAAACCAAGTAACACAACTTTAAAATTGTTTCTATTGGGCTGTACCAGAGCTGGAGGTGAGTGCTGTGTCACTTTCCCATGATTTGAGTACCTTTTCCTCCACCCAGGAGACTGCAGCATATTTTTTGATGTCTGGCTGTCATGGCCTTAGATACTTACATGGCTGCGACTACTGCAGTTTCTCAATGTTTCACAATGCTTCTGGGAGAATATTATTACCTTAACCATATCACTGGCTCGTGAATACTGAGTGCTTCCCTTTAGCACAGATGAACTTTGACAAGGCTTTTGGTACTTTCTGAGAAGAAGGGCTGATCTGGAGGAAGTGCACTAAAAACTACAACAGAGCAAGGGCAGATTTCACACACCAACAGGGAACACTGTGCTGAAACCTGTCAGGTCTTGGCCAAGGAGAAGCTGAGCTAGTCAGAAGTCCTCCATTTATTTTATTTGGCTGTTATACAGTCTCTTATCTACACAAGCAACTTGTGATCTTCCACAGTCATTTATTTTTTGTGTTATAGTCAACGTTTTTCTTGACAGAAGTAATGAGAAACGGGGAAATACTTCTGCTTGAATGTAGTTGATGGCTCAGAGTCAACTACAGCCGCTAACCTGGCAATAATTTGAATTATAGCAAACACATGGGAAGAGTGAAAAAGAAAGATGCAGGGCAAAAGAAAAGTAAAATAATCATCACCAGGGACATTTCTTAAGGATGATTTTATTAAAAGTTCATGTTTGAAGTCATGCCATCCTTTTCATTCTCTGTATTCAATTGCTTTTCTGAAGCTTGGCATAGCTATTCTGATGTGCAGCAGAAATACTACATCAAAGGTGAACGTTTGAATCCTGGCTGAAAAATAAAACAGAGGGTTGGTGGGGCACAGAGCTGGGGGGGGGGAGAACCCCCAGATGACTAAGAGTTCTTAAAAGTAAGATATAAAAGAAAATAATCATTTCTCTCCCCTGACAAATGGTTCAAAAAGTAGCCAGCGGTTTGGATCTGGTCTGTCACATTGCATACAAATGAAGAGACTGTCACCATCGGTTTCCTTTGAAAGCTTTTGATCTTATCTTCTGTAGTAAAGGGCATGTGACTTGATCAGGGCTTTTCCTCTCTGATACATAGTCAGAGTCCTGATCTACCGAAATATCTGTGACAGGTTTCTCCACTCAATTGCTACAGTATTATTTCTGTCTCCCCTTTTCCTTTATTGCTTTTGTCTGTGGTTGGTTTGGTTCACCTTTCCATTCAGGAACACCAGGTTCCTAATCTGGCAAATTCCAGCAAATCCTGTATGTTACAATTTAGTCAGTAGTAGTCTTATACCTGTTTTCTCTCTGTTTGTCAGGCTGACTTTTTTTTTCTAGTAAGAACAGGAAGGTGGATTTAAAATTACTTGTAAGGACACATTGGACACAGTTCTCCCTAAAAATCATGGAATATATATTCTGATAATTTATTAAGGATTGCTTTGTTTCCAAGTACTTGTAAATGGATGATTTGAATAGACTTAGACAGTAGTGAGAGAACAAGATTTTTACGGACCTCTTATACTTTAAAGGCACAGTTTCTGTAAGTGTTTATATTTTATTATGAGCCAGATTAGCTCATGTGCTGTAGCTGATTAATATTTTGGTTCAGAACTAGTGAAGTCAAGGAAGATTTTCCCAAAGGGCTAAACTCTGCTGCTGTGGCAATTGATGACAAAACTATCTTTGACCTCTCTGCTGCGAGACCACGCTGTGGGGGAGTTGAAATGGGAGTTGAATTGAGCCCCAGGAGGCTCCTCTTCCGCAGAGGAAAGGCAAGAATAGGGTACCATTGGGTCCATGTGTTGTCAGCGCTGAGCTTTGCTGCCAAGCTCCTGGTAGAGGACACCCCTGCTGGTGGTCACCCCAGGGTTGGTTTCTGCCCCCAGTGGGACCCTGCAGCTGGAGGAACTAGTTTGCAAAATCCGCCTTGCAGCAGAGGCAAAGTTTATACTGATTTTTCAGGGTTTTCTTCAATTTTGGGGGTTGTTTGGGGTTTATTTGTGTGTTTTCCTGAGGAAGGTAAAGCAGTGATTGAGGTGCCCAGGAATTGTTTCTACCCAAACTGTAGCTAATTAAATAAAAAATGCTGGCGCTGTCGAGTGCAAAGCAGCATCTAAATGGGTGAAAGTTAATGGCCAGTGTTTGCACAGGAGGTCAGACTGAGTGATCTCTTTTAGCCTGCAGCCAATTAACCCCTGAGTATGCGATGCTGCATTGCTCTGCAGCCTTGCAGGTGGGGAGTTGTCTAAGAGAAACCCAAAGCTCTACCAGTCCATAAGAGAGACCTGGCAGTGGGCTGAGCAGGCTCTGCTTGGTTTTCCACTTGGCTTTGGTTGCAGGTGTGTCCCGTTACAAGCGATGAGCTGGTGGGGACTGGAAGGAAGCCTGAAGCGTGCCAGTTCACTGAGGAGGTGTAGCTGGGTAAAGTGCAGCAGCAAGTCATTAGCAGTGCTGGTGCTGAAAGCCATTTCAAGGAGCAATTTCAGTCAGCAATTTTAACACCACTAACAATTAGGTGTGTTTACATGGTAAGTGTTCCTCTACATGCTGAGGTGGCTTGTGTGCATGGCTCTTCAGAACTGGAAACAGGTGGTGGTTGGGCTTTTTGTACAGAAGCCTCCCTTTTGGAGTCTTTCATCATGTGAAAGTATTATGGGAGAACCCGAATATGTGGGACTGGTCCAGCAGCACTTTCTCTTGTCACTGAAGTGGCTGAGCTCTTAGCTCCTGATTTAACAGAGTAAGAGAGCATGTCAGGATGTCCTCTTGGGGCCCAAATTATGTGCTTTGGATGTTTTGCTTCTTGGCTAGCAAGAAAAGTTAGTAAAGCTAACTTCACTTTGTTTTATCTAAAGAATTTGGCTTTTTCCAGGGTTGTGCATTGTTTCTCTTGTGTCACCTGTTGTGTGAGGGGTAAGACCTAGTATTGAATAATGATGCCTGAAAAGTGATGGGTTTGGTTGCTGAGTGTAGCTGAGGGTCCCAACTATTGGGATCTTGGAATGCAAATGGTATCCAAATTAAAACAGGTTTGCCCCTCTCCCCTAGAGGGTTGGAGAAGGACAGTGGGGACTTGACAGACTCACCATTTACTCAACAAGGAGTGAGGATTTGGGGGGGAATGTGATGCTTAGTACTCAGTGGCAGGGCTTAAGAGATGTAGAAAACCACCTATTTGCTTTCAAGGCTTACTCTGCAATCTGCATAGTTTCTCATGAGGAGGGGATTTTGCTGTACAGCAGAAGGTTGGGGAATGGAGTGTTTGCAGAGGGAGAAATACTTATGGATTGGGAGTTTAAGCCCTTTTTTTGACCTGATCACCTCTATCTGTCTGCTTTGCATACAGGAGGCAAGTTATTGGATAGTTTAAAATGTTGGCTATTTTATAATAATACTAATAACAATTTAAAGATTTTTCCCAGCTGTTGGAGGATGCAATTTTTCTCTCCTAGGCCATTATGTATGCAAGACCAATTGGAAAACTGCAGTGTACTCGTCTGTAATTATTCTCCCCTGTAGCTTTAATGAGGAGATCTGCATACAGTTTGATGGGGAATATAGTCTGACGACAGCTACATTGAAAATCAAGACAGGTGTAATCTGCTTACTGTAGTTGGTGAATCCTCACCATGTGGCTATGTTATCTCTAGTGCGTGTTTATAGAAAGATGCTTGTAAAAGGATTTAATTTAATGGAATTATGGTAACTGACACTATGAAAATGAAGGGGCTCAAATAATATAGTGAGCAGTCATATAAATACTAAAGTAGGTGATTGAAAGCTTGTTACATTACGTCATTCAGTTAACATCAAATGAAAAGAAAACGCAAATTAACCCATGTTATGTACTAAAAGAAAATGCTTTCTTTATTACTAAACCTATTCTTTGGAGAAAATGTGGGGTTTTTTTGAGTATGCACATAGAGATACGTGCCCAATCCTGCATTTACATTTGCATGGGCAGATATGCGTGGCTATCACTGGAGCTCTGCATGGGAATTTTTCCAGGACCGGAGTCCTAAGAGCAGGATATCTTTTAAAAGGCAGATACTCTGAGCTGTAGCTGGAAGCTGCAGCTTTCTCTCAAGGTGGAAGGATGGCTGCGTGATGAAAGGACTAGTTGAGACTTTTAGGAACCCACTCTGTAGTGGGGAGGCTTTAAGACACTCACAATATCCTTACCTGCACAGCAATGATAACAGTAAACTATCAGTAGAAAAGCAGTCTACATAACTTATTATTTTGCAGCTTATTGAGTAAAAGGAGTATTTCCTTTCTAGCAGCAGTTACGGAAGATTGTTCATCTGGAAAGGTAAAATTATTTAGGCAGAACTGCAAGTGTAGTTTTCCTTTTCAGAGTCTGAAAGAAATAATACCCCATCACTCTCTGTGGATGTGATTTATTAATTATCAGTCATTCTTAATCACCTGATACTGACATCTGTCTAACACACTGGAGAGTTTAATATCTGAAAGAATACTTACCATTATTTTTCTCAGCAGTCCATTTTAAGTGCTGAGGGAGATAATATGGTGCCAGTGCTTCGGTATTGGGTTTCTTATCCTGTACGACTCTGTCCTTGAATGTGGAGTGTAAGTGCACAGAGGATGGAGAAAAGTTGCCAGCAAGAGCTATGCTAAGTGTTGCCATGCTCCTCACTGAATTACTTGAAAGCCTTTGGCTTATTGAATTTGAGCATCCCATGACACTCATATATATATATACACACACATATATATTTAATATTAATCTTTTTTGGTGTTAAACAGCTTGTCTATATGAAGAATAATTAAGTATGTGATGGGACATATTATGTTACTGCATCAGGCAAACAGCATTTTAAAATACAATACTGAAAAGCACTTCTGTTGGGAAAAAATGGGGGCTGGATAGGAGTTGGACACTGCTGTTAATTATTCTTCTTATGCTGATCCCACTCAGATTTTGAGCCTGGTGATTGCACTGACAAAGGAGCAGCCTTGATTTCTGCACTTGTTAAAACTGGGCTCACAGATTGTGCTGGAGCTTTTACTGTTCCTGCAGAACATTTCTGTAGTTCCAGCAGTTTGATCACAAATGCAGCATCTCTCTCCTAACACTGTGCAGGTTGATAAAACAGTTGCCGAGCTGGAGTCCCTAAAGAAATTATTAATTATCTGGTTAATGTGCATCAGGCTGTGGGAGTGTGAGATTAATCACCAGTGCTTGGATGAGTTGCTGAAGTGGGTTTTGGTTTTTCGTCTCCTGTCACTTGGTAATGGCTTTTCCTTCCTTCACCATCAGGAGAACAGGTGCAGAGATGCTGTATTTTCATTTTCCTGTAGTCGGTAACAGCCGGTGACCACGAGATGCCTTTTTCTCAGTCCTGCTGCATGAGCAGTTTACAACACGGAGCGCTACCTGCTTCGGATGTTCCAGCTGTGGGAGATGCTCCAAGAGCACAGGACTGACCTGAGCCTTCCCAGATAAACACATTTGAACACAGGCACTCAGGGAGAAATGCTAGAGAGGAGTGTTGGGCTAAGCTGGGGCTGGCTTTTCTGTATTCCCCAGGTCTCAAAGGGGTTGACTTATATTTGGATGTGGAATCGCAGCTTGGCTCCTATTTTGAACATATTTATAGTATTCAGAATTTTTCAGTAAGTGAACATCCAGCATGCCTGTTCTGTTTAAGGTAACAAAAGAATAATGTGATCCTTTGTTGGAAGGATGCAAAAGAAGGTTCGTCTAGTTCAGTCTTTAGTGGTGCCAATCCTTAAAGCCGATGGCTTCATAAATACTCAGCTGTGGGAGAATGAGTTAGACTCCTTTCTGATGGTGGTGGATCAGTCAGGGCATTCAGGTGCAACACTGCAGCACTTGTCCTGTCCCATTAACTGCTGTTAACCATCAGCAGCTGCATCAGAAATTGTTCAGTGAAGCCCTAAGGTCCTTGCTGGATTAAACACACTTGCACCACATGGTGCACTGATGAAAAAACTGAGAAGTAATTTATTCTTTAAATGCTACTGTTGTGTTCATAAATGGTGCCATAACAGCTCCACCTCAGGGTCAGCATCATTGGCTGGAGGAGTCTTTTGTTTTAGAGGCTGCTGGTGAGGAGAGGAGGGTAGATGGAAGGATGCTATGAGCATATAAAGCAGATCACTTTCCTGAGGTTGGGGGAGCATTTCCTAATTAATAAGGGAAGGAGATGTAGGCAACAGCACAACAGTCATTCCATTAATAAGTGCTGAGGGACAGAAATAGACTTTGAATCTCTCTCTATTTATTATAAAGTCATTTGGATTACTTTGTTATCTCTAACACAAGTTCTGTTTCTCCCTGAGGAAGTTCTGTAAATGGCCATAGTTACTGGAGAGTTAAAGATGCAGGGCACTTGAGGCTGGAGACCTGTTTTTAACCTTCTATTTGACTATGTAGTATCAAGCTTATTCTTTTTTTTAATTGATGTGAACATGTAGTCATTGGCTTGTCAGCTTATGGGTGTTGTTTCTTCTTGGCTGAACTAGTGGGGGTTTTGTCCCTGGTGAACTGAATTTCTGATTACCTTGCCTCTTCAAGCAGGCAGAGATGTATGTGAATTTGACATTACATTGTACTGCTCCATCACTGAGCTTTTGTGGTCCATATTCTACCACCCCAGATCCATCTTCAAAGTGTTCAGTTTTCAGAGAATTTGCTGTTTATAATAGCCATGTGCTCCAGTCTGGAATCTCTGAACAGCCCCATGATGGCATGAAACATCTATTTGTTTGGCAGGCTATGGTATAACTTCACATTAAAGGCAGATGACCTGTCTGAGTTTGAAATCCCCTAACCAGCAAGTCAGAATGACACCAGTGGTGTTTTAAATGTTAAGCAGTCTTCAGGGCTTCAGGTTGAGTATTTGCATCAGAGTCATTTGGGTTTCTGCTCCTTGTAGGGCTTCCTGAGCTTGTTGTGATGAGTAAAATCAAGTTTACTTTGTTAAGCTCAGCAGTTCCTAGTACTAAGGGGGGAAATTAAGACCTTTAGGAGACACAAAGTAAATTTCTGTCTGTACAGGGATGCAGGTCACTTTTTTTATTTGACTTTGTGATGGTGATTTCCCCTTTTCTCGCAGGTGTGCTTGCCCACACTGGTGTACAGAAGTTATGCAAAAGGAGTGTAAAACTTGGTGAATGTATTAACCATACAGTAACTCGCAAGACTCCTCTGTAGCTATTGATCCCTAGTGCTTAAAAATAAGTAGAATAGCAGATTTTCAGATGAGTAAATTGTGCAAATCCATGCCTAATTTACATGTACCATCACCTTGACTGCTTGTACAAATCAGGTAATTGTGCATGCAAATAGCTAATTAACACAATTAGCTGATCTGCTGATGCAGTCTCAGGATCTGTGTCTACTAGCCATGTAGTTATCATGTATCTGCAAACCAATTGTATGGAAAAGACTCTGGGCCCTTGTAACTGTTAGTAGGTGTGGGGAGTTGCTTGGTTTTTAACATCATGTGAGAAATATTAGTTTTGCCCTATGGCTTCATAAAAGCATCTGTGAATGTTGCTTGTTAAATATCTACTTATTTCTATTTTTAGATGAGCAAGATATTTCAGATTTTAAAGCAGCCCTACCTCCTTCTACCTTGGTAAAAAAGAATATACGCAAAAAAAGATTTAAAGAGTAACTCTCCTGGCTTTACCTATTTGTTCAACTTGGAGATCTCTTCCTTAATGTTTGACTACTAAACAATAATACCCAAGCAAGCTTAAACATGTAAATTGTCAGAGTTTTGCCACTGCATCAATGTACACTAAATACAAGTCCCAGGGATTTCAGAAGTGCTTTATTTATTTTTATAGCTGTTATGGGGTGGATAGACACTTTTCATCACAGTAATTATTTATACTTTCAAAGCAGACATAAAGTGAGCTAACAGTCAGTTCCTACAAAGCAAACATAATGTGAACTTACAAGCAGTTCCTACAAATAACGTAACATCAGCATTTGTGGTTTGAAGTTGAGTGTGTACTAAAGTAAGTAATAGGATAATCATCTTGAACTATCTTTTCAATAAATGTTTCCTAGTTATAAGATAGGAAACTGAGCCCCGTGTTTTAGATTTGTGACCTACCCAACATCGCAGTTGCTGTCTGAATCTCCTTTCTTACAAATGTGGTTTTATTTTAAAACAAAGGTGAAATGTGCCAATACCACATAAATGGCCAGAATTCAAATCCTAGAAAAGGTTTAAGTCCACACCACTGTTTTCTCTTCCATATTTCTCACATTGATGTCTGTAATACGTAGCATTTTCCTTTCTCAAGGGACTTCAAAACACATTGAAAAGCAGAGTTAGAAGCTGACTGTGCAGGGACTGCGTTGCCAAAAGCAGCACCTTGTTACATGCTCCACAGTAGCACTCTTGTCCTTAGAATCTGCCCAATGGAGGGAATTGAATGGGGCCAGAAAAGCTGGGATATCTCTCTTAACTGTTGTGAAATGTTTTACCCTTGTCTAGGTGGCCACTAGATGAAGACCTAAGGGACTTCAGTGAAAAAAAAATCCTGTTTCGAGTAGAGCTGTATCCATCTTTTGTGGTAGTTGGGTGCAGAGTTGGGAGAGAGCAGAGTGTCAGTCCTAATGTGGTCACAATGTCCCTCCACCTGAGGGTCAGGGTCTTTCTAGGCAGGAACAGAGGAAGGGGAAGCCCCTCAGGCACAGACTGGTCTACATAAAGGTACATTTTTAAGGAAGCAGAATGAAAAGCATAGTGGAGATTTCCACACTTCTTGTCAGCAAAGTACACTGTGGAGAAGCATAAAGTCCATAGAGAGCCTCCTTTCTTTATCAAGCTGTGTAGTAGCATGATTCAAGGTGGGAATAAATGCCCTCCTTCACCAGTGCTGCCTGCGTAGTCTTTAAAGGAGCAGTGGCAGCTGTTGGTTAAACACTTTACTTTAAACTTTGTTTTGACAGAAGCAACAGTTTTTATGATTTTACAAGTCATTATTTCTCAATGACTCTTATAATGTAATAAATAATTTGCTGTAAAAATCTTTCCCGTCACTGGTCAGCCAAATATCCCCATTGACTGTGACTTGGAGTTGAAAACTGATAGGAAATGAGAAGAAAGCAACAAGCAAAATAAGCAGTCTGTTATTAAAGGCCAAACTGAATAAGACTGAGAGAGACACAAAACTGAAATAACTCAAAAAGATGACAGGCAAAACTTTTGTAGCTCTTTATGTTGGGAGAGCTTAAATCCTACTTTTACCAGGTTGCAGAATTGAGGCCAAAGGCTGTAAGTGTCTTATAGATGTTTTTCCTTCTGACCTGACACTGCCTGCGGGCTATATAGTGCCAGTCAGAAAAAGAGCCATTGAACTGTTTGAAAGTGGGAAGGGCAAAGATTATATTTAGCTATGGTGATGACGTTGAACAGCATTTCAACTCACCGAAAGTGTAATGTCCATGAATACAGACTTAGATCGATGTTCTACAGAATTCAGTGGGAAAACTTCTGCATGTGATGGGTTAAAGTTCCCACTCCCTGCTGTGTTTCATTAAGGACTAAAGGCCGTTTTTTTTATGCTCTAGAATGGCTTGTGGACTCCTTTCAGAAAGGATACACTGCTGAGCAGCACCTCTGTTCCTAGGTATCTCACTTGGAAGGTCTTAAAAGTTGATAGTTGTTGTTTTTTTTTTTTTTTTTCTCCAGTTACTTACAGGCATTAAATAAACTGAAAAAGCAATGCTGATACAAGTGCCAAATTGCTGCGATATGCAGATGACTTCTCTCCATGCCCTTTCCTGTTGAGGACCATAGTGCCAGCCAGCAAGATGGCTGATTGCCTTTGCCTGATCAGGGAATGCTTGAGGAACAGCTAATGGCTGAACCTCTCTAAAATGGAGTTGATGATTGTGAAGAGCAGGAGTTGCTAGGAGTTGGTAACTAGTGTTCATCTAAAAATATGTGCCTGCAGTTACTCCCTCTAGCCTGTAATTCAGGAACCTGCTTAAAATATCTCACATTGTGATGTCCACAAAGCATGATCTTCATTATCTCTACGTGATTAGAAGATGATATTCCCTTTAGGCAAAAGATGGCATCTTCCCAGGTATTTACACCTTTGTGTTGAAGCCCACAGCCATTTGGTGTCCCTGGACCTGAAGGAGAAGGGCTAATCTGTTTTGTACAGCATGCAGGAGTGTGAGGCAGTGCAAGTCTCCATGAGCATCCTAGCACTGGCTTCCAGGCAGTTTTAAATCCTTTTTGAAATTCTGGGTGTTTATCTTCCAGTTTCTTTGTAGCTGGACCTTGCTTGGGTATTTTTATTATAGTCTTGTGACAAAAACTGTGATGAGTGGCTTTGTGCCTCCAGCACAATCGGCTACTCTACAATAATGGTTTTAACTCTCTTTTTTTTCCCCAAACATCTTCTATGGACTCATGGACAGCTTAGCAATGAGTTTAACCGCAAGTGTGTTAATCTTGGGCATCGTGGGTTTGTTGAGGTTTTATCAATTGAAACCTGTCAAAAGCCAGTGCTCTACAGCCGGTGCAGAATTAGCCTGTGTTCCAGGCAGGATTTTCCTGTAGGATGGTTTGAAATGGATACGTGGACTTCCCCACAACTTTCCAGTCACATGCCTGGTCTCATGCACTGTGTGCGTGTTTGACTTCATTCTTGCCTTCCATATCATGACCACAGGAGCTTTTGTTTACAATACAAACAAAATGCTGCTTGAGTTGTTTTCTTTGTGGAGGGGATGAGAGAAGAAGTAACATGAGGTAATGATTCCTTGGTGAGTTAGTACTGGGGACAGTGTGGTGATACCCCCTAGCACTTCTTGATCCCTGTTGCAGTGAAATATAAGCTGTTGCACCCTTCAGAAAGCAAAGGAAATGTGCCATGGGGCAGGCAAAGAAGAAAGAATTGTTTTGTCCCACAGCATCTTTATTTACAGAGTTTATCCTGAGAGCTTCAAAACATCACTAACTGTAAGAGAGACTCGGTATACAATGACTTACTTTTCTCAGTGAATCAACAATTATATATTGACATTTAAGTTTTGAGGTCTTTATATATCCCTGATGCAGGAAAGAAGCTCCCAGATCAGCTGATACTGGCAAGGAGACGTAGATGCATTGTTAGGTATAAGTTGGTTTATCTCCTTTGACAATTTTCTGATACCTCTTGATCATTAAGGTCTGGATTAAGTGGTGAAAAAGCATTGCTTGCATAGGTGCTATGTAGCTTATGCCTCAGATCTTTTATGAAGGGAGTTCAGGTGCTTAATGTCTTCTAATTCAGAAAGAAATTGCGTACAGCCTTGTGTACAGCTTCCGTCTGTCAGGTGCCAAGATGAGGGTTAGGTGAGCACATAATAGAAACCCGGATATTTGTATTTACTGTATGGCTGTATTTACTGCAATTGTAGATGAAACACATTGAAGAGGAAGGGGCTTCTGTGGGGGTGGTTTTACATTTGCTGAGTGGGTTTAATGAAAGTTAAGGTGTACTACTCTGTGTCATTCCTGGGAGAGCAGTTATTTTCTTTCCTGTGAACTGGCATCATGACATTGTTGTGATGCACTGCTGTGTTAGGAGCATCCCTGGCATTGGGAAGGGGTGGCTTTCTGGCAGTGGCATCAGTGGTGTTGCCCAGATGAGAGAAGATGCTTGGCAGTTTTGGAAGAGAGTAGGAAAAGTAAGTCTGTATGTGTCTGGCTGCCCAAAACCCCCGTCCTGATCTGCAGAGAAATGTATAGTGTTTTAGTATTTTGTTCCAAATGCCTACTCCACTGAAGATATAGTTATTTGTAATTAATAAATAAATGGCTTTCATCCTGGGCCCGTAACAGAAAGCGGAAATCAAACTGTTCTGTCCTTTAGTCTGACCAGAAACACCTGCTTGTGTTTCACAGGAACTCCACAGGCATTTCTGGTGCTCCTGAGCTGATGAAGGATCAGGAAGGCTATCACATTGCTTCACTGTAATAACAGAAATACTGTGGTAATATTGAAAGACCTAGAGACTGATGTATTTAGCAGCCTGATGTACCCTAACCAGGGCAGTCCACTATTTATCCTAGTTTGTTCATCTTCAGCACTTTTCATCTGAGTATTACGAAAAGTGAACTTCACCCCATGAAGCTGTTATCATAATGGTTTATGGATGGAGAACTGCGGCTAAACTCGGCATTCTGAAGGTTACCCTACTTGCTAGTCACACAAACAGTTGTGTGTCCTGTTTCCTGCTACTTTTTCCCTACCCTTTCTTAAAACACGAGGGAAGAAATCCGACTTTACATGGGGTCTAACATAACTTAGCTAAGCAAGCATCATTTAAATTGTTAGGTGAGACCTTCTGCAGGGGGATAAATTGGTCGAGAGCTTTGCAGGCTGCTTCACAAAAGACAAATGACTGCATGAAATTTGATTTGTGGAGAAACTGCTTCCTAGGAGAAAGCAGAACCTCAGCATCAGTAGATCTGCAAACTAATGATGTAAAAGTAGCTTGGATAATAAAAAGCTGGTAAATAGAGGTATGATAGCAGTTGGGATTCATGTGAGAGACAAGCTAATCTATGTCTGCAGGAATTTATTCCCTCACAGGGTTCCTCTAAGTCAGGTCAGTTTTAGTTGAAGCAGAAGAATATCTATTTGTAGAAGCCTAAAGTTATCTTCCTGTAAAACAAAGCAGAAAACTGCCCAACTGCAAGATCTAGCCTGCTCAGAATAATCCAGATTTGTTTTGAAGGACTTTGGGGATATATTTCCTTCTAAAGATTCCCATTCTTCCTGTCTTTTCTTTGCCAAGTTCATAACTAGTTATTCCTTGATTATTGCTTATCATTGTCTACTTTTTCATGGAGACAGCAAGGGACTATGAGGCTGTTAATAGCTATGCCTAGATCACCTTTCCTTCTCAAGCATGGTTTTATTAGCTTAAAAATACCAGTGCGAGTGAAACATCCTGAAGTTCACGTACTTTTGCTTTATGTTAACTGAAATCCTGAGTGCTTTTCAGAGCATCCTCAGTGCATACCAGAATCATAGAATCATAGAATAGTTAGGGTTGGAAAGGACCTCAAGATCATTTAGTTCCAACCCCCCTGCCATGGACAGGGACACCTCGCACTAAACCATCCCACACAAGGCTTCGAAGTGTGTCTCCTTCTTGCCCTGAATTGCTGCACCCCAACAGTGTTGATCAACAGCATCGGATGTGAAAGCTTGACTTAAGCGGTCCTAGTCTCTTTTTCATCCCATAGTTGAACACTTCCTTTGATCTTTTCAGTTGCTCCTAAACACGGCAACAAGCGTGGCTCTGCAACAGATGCAATTCTTTCTAGGTCTCTAGGTAACATTTTAACCTGTGTAATGTTCACAGCACAGCATTGTAAGTAATATTCCAGGAAATACGCTGCCGCTTGTTAAAAAGGATAGGACCCCAGAGATGCCTTTAAATATGCCTGTAAAGTGAGAGGTGCCAAGAGAAAGATAATATGGCTGATTATAGTTATTTACCTTACATTTTCATTCGCCCTTAACTGGGTGTAATTTAGGGGCATGAAATCTCATATTGGAAGTGTATTTGCATTAAACAGCTCTAAGCAACCATGAAAGTGCAGAAGCTGAAAAATTGACAGACTGGGTTCCTAGAATCCCAAAGTAGCATTTTTTTTAATAGGCATACAAACAAATCAAATAAACATGTTTTGCTTCAACAATTTAAAGAATATGGTCTTTGGAGTAATTTGTCTTTTTCTTTTTTTTTTTTTTTTTTTTTTTTTTTTTTTTTTTAGAACTATCATTCTAAGCTTTTCATTGCCTATCTCTAGTTTGCAGCTCCTCTTAACAATCTGCAGCAATTTCCAACCCAGCTGTTGTGGTTGCAGAGCACTGTGCCTTTGTTTAGCTTTCCCTCAGCTATCAAATCGGCCTATAAAGGGGATTACCTGGCTGGTGATGTTGTTTTTCAGGTCTGCATTTTTCAACAAATAATTGTTTCACTGTGGCTCTTCCCCTTCTCCCCCTCCTCCTCCTCAAAAAAAGAAAAAAAAAATGAAAACAAAACAACCAAAAAACCAAACCAAACCAAAAAACAACAACAAAAAAAAAAAAAGAGGAAAAAAAAAAAGGCAAAAGCTCTGAAAATCAAACTTTACAACTGAATAAAATCGAGTCTTATGAGTAGGTACTTTTGATAATCACCCACGCTTCCTTGCAGGTAATCACAAACAAGTTAGTTGAAATGAACTGCAAGAGTAGTGGATCTTTTCAATCAGATAATTTATTTGTAGCAAGACTTACATTTTCATAAGTGCTTTATTTAAAGAAGGGGTTTTTTCACCTACTGTGTTGGTGTGCAGTAAGCTTGAGGAATTTGTAATAGAACTGTGTACTATTAAACAGGTATAATAATAAACTTCCACCACTGCTTCCTAGTAGTCAGTCAGTTCTTTTATATCCATCACCTCTCCCATAAACAAGGCAGTTTATTTAACTCAGTTTTATGAATTGTTGGGATCTTTGCATGAATGGACTTACTGAAGTGAAAGCAGCATCAAGATTTATTTCAGCATGTTGCAGAATGAATGATCAAAGAAGAAAAACTGGTAAAACTAGCTTTTTATATATAAGATAGTCTTTATTAAACTTAGTTCATGCTTAACAATGCAGATGTCTGTCTAATATTGTATGCTCCTTATATCATGCTGTGTCAAAAGTTTTCTAACAATATTATTGAAATACATCTATAGTACTAATTTTTTTGTGTTTTCTTATATTAGGCATTAATGGAAGCTAGTGTCTGTCTTGCTCTGCTCAGTGATAAAGATATATTTACTGTACTTGAGTGTCTTCAGTTTTGTTTCTCGTTTTGCAAACACAGTACATCTTAATTAAGGCTTTTCACTTGAGGTCTAATGAACACATTTACTGTAATGTCTCCATCTTCAGGAGGTGAATTTGACTTAGAAATTGTCTCTGTCACAGAGGAGCCGATAATATCTGTTTAAAGATTTCTCATTTTCCTGGGGAGGAGCAGTTTTCCTGATTTGCGCTGATCTTGCTGGGTACAAGGTAGCAGGGCTCACCTAAAGGATCGCAGGATGATGCATAGTGCAACAAACAGATAAGTAAAATTCCTGAGGACGCACATGTATCTGCATGAGACCGTCTCTGAGACAGTCATGGTTTTTCTTCCCTTTTTACTTTGACACAGTTTCAGAGGTGGTTTATTGATTATATTTGTAAAGATTAAGAAACTCCTCAAATCACGCTTCTGTTAGCATATGAGAGGACTTCGATCAAACAAACAATGAATTGTCGAAAATACACAGTGGAAAAAAGTAAATCCTATAAAAGCAGGTTTCAGTTGACCTTTTACCTGTGCCTGTTTTCACTCTTGCAGGTGGGGACTGGGCATGAGGAGGGTTGTGCTCCTGCGTCTCCAACTCATGTTACTCTTGGCATTAAAACTGCTGCCTTTAATGTCAAGTCAAAACTAACTAATTTTATTGTCAAGCAAATATCATTTTATATCCTGATGTTGTGTGGGAAATCACCAAAGAGTGGATTTGGAGTCTTCATAAGAAAGAAACTAAGCAAAGCATCAAATTTTTTGCTTGTTATTGTTGCAACATTTTAAACTGCAGTGATTATTAGCTTGTTAAATCAAGGCTGTATTATGGTTCTGTCATCAAGTGTAGACAGATACAGGACGAGACAGTGCTTGTGGCACAGAGGGGCTGAGAACGGAAGGTGGAGTAAGGTGATGGGAGAAGGCTGGTGGGATCCCCCAAGGGTGTACAGTACAGGGATGCCCAAAAGAGAAGCCAGTGGGGTGGCTGCTTGCTTGTTGTCCCCAGACATCAGGCTAGGGGCAGGAACTTATTTGGCAGGTAGTATGTGATTCACTTGTGGTCATCCAATACAAATGTTTGGGAAGTTCCATTACATCTGTTTTGCGTGCAAGGAATCACTTCATACTGAGAGCAAAGCCCAGATTCTCAAATGTACTTAGGCACTGTGCACTGGTGTTCTTATCACAGACACACTCTGATGGTGAGAAGATCAAGGCTGCCTCACCTAAATAGTACCATGGCACTTGTCCTTCCCTCCACCAGCCCATCCCTGACACAGGGGTGTTGGGAGCAGGTTGGTGACTGGGATGTTCTGCCTTCCATCTACTGCTGCAGAGGGGTAGGGAGTCAAGTGCTGTGAAGGGCCCTGAATGGGCTGCCTGTAAGGTGGCAGGTTATTGCTGATGACAAACATGTGCCGCTGATGGGTACATGCTTTTTTGACCTGCCTTAATTTTTCTAGCTGTGTTTTTAATTGCCAGTGAAAGGCATAGACAACTGTAATAAAAAAGCCAACCAAACTGGAATTATAGCAAGGCTTTGCAAGGAAATATGTTTAGAAAGATTTTTTTTTTTCTTTTAATTGGGATTTTGTTGTCAGGCTAAAACAGACTAAAAATAAACAGCTGTATAGTACTTCATTAAGCTGCTCGCTTGGAGTGATTTTCCCATTGATTAGTCTCAGGGCTAATGCTGGTTCATTCCTTATTTCACTGCTAATTAACATCAGCTCTGCTCCTGACCACTTGACCGCACTCTCTTTGTGAACATGTGCTGGTTTGGCAAGTAATAACTGTTCCCTCCCTCTTAAAAGAGAGAATTAAGGGAGAAAATAGCTACCAGGAGTAGATCTCTGGCTGCTTCTACTGTAAAGAGAGCAAACTGTAAAACCATATCGGGCCCATACGAGGGGTAATAAATGCAGTCTACAGAGTGCAGGAGTTTGATTGAGGAACTATGTAAATACAGATGATGAGCTCAAGCTGCTCTATGAATTGACAGACTTGGCTCATCTACTGTCAGTCGAGTTGATTCGGGCTCTTCTGGGATGTTCAAAGAGCAGATTACCTGACCCAGGGGCTTATGACCGCTAGCCGTCAGGGAGAGGGCTGCTTTGGAAGGGCATCACTTTTCCAAGTCTCCGCAATGTTCTCAGAGTCCAAGTAATGAAACATGTTGGCAGCAGGTGCGGCAAGCGCAGGAAACGTAATGCCACGGTTATAGATTTGTCAGGCCACTTCCATGCAGGCAGAATGTAGATGGAAATAGGGGAATGAAATACTAGGATTGGCGTGGATGCACTCTGAGAAAATATCTAACAACTTTAATGAAATTAGCTGCCTCTGTTCTGGGTGAAAAGGTTGTTTGGGGGGGGGGTATTTTTTTTTTTTTTCCATAAACCGAAGTAAACTGGCATTTTGGAAAACATCACTAAACTTGGCACAGAATGAATAATATTATCCCAAAGTCTTGGTTCAATTCCAGATCATAGCATTTTCTTCTAATTGAATTGGGTATTGCATTTCATTTTCAGAAAGTCTCTTTGTTATTTTTAATTCCTACATTTTGAAGCATTCATATCTCAGAACTAATCAGAAACTCAACCTTATACAAATCTATCAGTCAGGAGCAGTCACTGGAGAGAGAGCTTGCCTGAGTGATAATCCTTTTCTGCCTACTTTTGAGCAGAATCCTAATTCACTTGTTCATCAATTATATATTTTTATATATTTCCACCATTAATTTAGTGGATTTAGGGCTCAGTCTTGCAAACACTTCTGCACGTGAGTTACTATTCATGCAAGCAGGCTGCTCATGTGGGTAAAATTAACCCTGTGAGATATTTGTAGGATCAAATTCAGAAGCTGGATGTATCCACACACAAAGCCATTGCCTTCCTCGTTGCCCTTCTTTGATCTGTTGTAACAAGAAGCATCTTTTACCCAAGTGAATAAAAAAAAGTAATCAAGATTTTAGTAACTGTACTAATTATGATAAAGTAGAGAAGTAATTCCCATGTTTAGGAACATAACCACTTTATGTTGGAAAGAACTGCCTCCTAATTAAGTATTTCATGATTGGTTACATCATGTAGCCTTCATGCATGGTTCTGAAATTGGCCGTAGAGCAGAAACAAAAGTGTAGGAAATCAAGTTTGGGTTTTTTTTTTTTTTGTCAACTGACTTTAGAAAAGGTGAAAACTGTATTGTGCTGCAGACTTTGAGCAGCTGGATGATGGAAATGGAATTTTGCTTGTTGTTCCCAGGATACATCCAGCATCCTCTTTCTAAAAAAGATGCCTAAAATATTATTAACTTATGATATTTCTGTTTTCCAGTCCTGGACATTTGCAGAAAGTACCCTCAGCAAACATTTATATTAATGATAAATAAACCCAAGAGGAAATATTTCCTTGGATGCTTTTAAACTGTATGGAGTCCTGCTTGAGGGGGCGTCTTGGTCTGTATCTTCTTCTGGTGGGTCAGTAGATACACTCTCTTGCTTGCATTCAGATATTTCATGTTCTGCATTCCAGTGGAGAGGTATCAGGAATTGGTAAAATGTTGATTCATTGTTGGTGTAAAAATAACCTCAAATTTGTTTTCTTTTCTCTTGCTTCTGTAGTGAAATAAGCATATCCATGTACTTTTGCATATGTGTATTATGAGCAAGTGTAGTTCTTTGGTACAATAGGGGCCAAGCCACTTGCTGGCTGCCCCAGGTTGAGGTGAGCTTTCTGGGCAGCTTCACTGGCAGTGTGACGTGGGGGTAGCACCACTGGGCAGCCCCTAGGGCACAGGGACAAGCTCTGGAGCCCCCACTGCAGGGTTGGAGGGGACCCTAACAGTGATGGAGAAAAGATGCAAGCCAAGCACTATGAGCAGGACTGTGGCTTGGAGGTGCTGGCTGCCTGGTATGTTTAGCTAAAGCAGTAAATCTATGGTTTAGATTAAATCAGGTTCCTTACCTGTTACCAAAGCATTTAATAATGAAGTTGAAAGCTGTGTGTTTCCTGTTTTTCTTATATGTCTCTTCATTCTAAGAACGTCAAAGGAAGGAGCTAAAATGTTTTTAAAAGCTCTTATGAAGGTGGTATGCTTTAAATAAGATCTTAGAGGAGGCTGACATGGTGACAGACTTTGTGATCCTCAGCAGTGGGACTATTTAAGATATAAATATTATGATAAAGTTGTCCTTTCTGGCCTTGTTACCCTCACTACTTAAAGAAAATGAACTTTTGAGTTTTCAGAGTTGGAACTTGGTGTGAGGGCCTCTAGCCATTTGAACTGTAAGTTGGTATATTGTATTAAATAAGATTCAGCAGCTTCTTGTTTCACTACAGGCTAGAAATTAGTGAGCAAAATAGAATTAATAGCTCTTACAAACCTCTGGATGGACACCTAAAGGAGAAGAATAATACAGTTGCAATATCACAAGCCAGCAGCATATTAAATGCCTGGTTGTTTTGTTTTGTTTTTTTTTTCTCCTAGGAAAGGATTTCTTGTACAGGTCCTGAAGAAAAATAAGTTTCATTAGTCGAGCATCGAGCAGAGATAGAGCAACAGGATTGATTGTAATAAGCTTCTCCTTTTTACCAAAATCCATTACTTTCTGAGCTATTAAGTGATGAAAGGGTTTAAGAAAATAAAAAAAAAAAAATATAAGTGAGACTGTATTCCTAAATCTAATAAAGTTGATAACAGTATAGCATTTTGTGAAATTTGCGTGTGAATTTATAACATCCTAATCTAAGGACAGGCAGTGCTGTGCTGTGGAGGGAAGGGGGTGCACTGTGCATGCAGGATAAAAATGCAAGAACAGGATTTCTGGCCAAGAAGCCTTTTCTTTTTTTTTTTTTTTTTTTTTCCATATGGATATCCATATGTTTTATCACAGATTCCATACTTTTGGTGCCAGGGTCCATATGTTTAGCTTTTGCTCAAATAAAAGACTAAAATCATTCTTCATGATCTCTTTCTTCCTAGCTGGTGTTTTTGTAGATGTAACCAAATGCTATGCTAGATGTGTGGGGCATACGCAGATAGGATGCAGTTGGATGTCATCAGAGGTATTTAAAACCAGTACCTGGGGAGTTCAAGGGCTGGATTACCTTCTGAGTATGATGCCCCTTGACAGTGCTCGAACAATGCAGGGAGTGCTATCATTTGATTGCAACGTCCTGGCAAGGCTTTTCCCCTATAACAGAGACGCTCCTTTGAAAAGCAACAGTGAGAATTTTTTCCCAAAGAAGCTGTTTTGGGAGCAACAATGAGAATTTTCCTTCTTTTTATTTTACTTAATTCTTGACCTGCGCCTCTGCCTCTGGGCTTCTGCTGAGGGGTGTGTGATATACAGAGATGACATGACAGAGCTTTATTTCATTTCTGCCTTTTCTGCTTGCCCAAGGCCTGCAGTTGGTAGAATAACAGCAGAATTTGGAAGTGCTGATGGTGCATCACTATCTCCTTGCCGTGATCCAGTGTGCTATGTTCCAGGCAGATATTACTTGCCAAGAATTGTGTCTAATAAGGTTTTATTTTGCCTTTTCTCAGTCTCTCCCTGCACCTCCCACTTTCTTTCCTGATGGAAATGTTAATATAATGCATGTAAAGGTGTAAAACACAATTGAGTGTCCATGGTTAGACCTTGGAATATGTACTGAGTGACCACCAATAGTAAAATCTGCATGATGCCTCTCTGGTCAGATTCCATCTTCATTTGGACTTCTAGCCCTTCACTTCTTTGCTGGGACAGGATGAGGCAGAAAAGCAGCTGTGGTCTGTGCATTTACTTCTCTTGGGAGCACGATCGCCTAGCAGCAGGTTCTGACTTTCCTATGGCTATGGTATTTTTAACTTGCAGAAGGGGTAAGGAATACCCTGTAATTTTGAATTAGAGTAGTCATAATTACAAGCATTACAGTACCTGGTTTCAAAATAAAGGCAGCAGTGTGAATATTTTATTCCCAGGTCCTGCCTCTAGACCATGAAATGTAGCCCTGGGGTAGGCTTGGAATTATGCTTTATCCTCTGTGTTCCTGACAATAATAGAAATTATTGTGAAAGGCTAATAACCATTGTGCATTAGAACTGTATTATCTTTCACGTGGAAGAAAGACAAGGCAGCTACCTTCTCTGAATAAACCAAGCAGTAGCATCTTGACTTTAGAGAGGTCACAGTCAATGCCCTAAGGGCTCCACAAAAGCAGCTGTAGCTTGGATAGACTCATTATATTAATTTTTAGGCTAACACCCTTCTCATCAGAGACAGAACCAAAACTTACCACTGATATCATTCAAAGCAGACACGACTCCTGGTATTAATCTATGCAGATGCTAGAGAGGAACTTAACCTTTCTTTGAGATTTTTTTGTAAAAGTATCATCCATTTGAGGTTGAGTTTAGTTTGCATTTCAGTGCAAATAATCCATCACTTTTCAGCTGTACAACCCTTCTCAGGGTTGTGCCTCTGGCAAGGTCAGTGGCAGGTTTGTAGCAAGTTGCCAGTTATGAGCTACTTCATGGGTTTTGACTATAGTGCAGGGAGGTGCTATTCAAAAGAGATGGTTTACAAGGTGTGTCCCATTCATAGTGTCCTTCTGCATGCAGCGGTTCCTGGGCACAATGGTCAGACATTCCAGTTGGATCACCCCAGCTGTCTGGCCCATGCCATCCTCACTGGATATGTCTCAATGTGAGGAAGTGGTATTTTGATCCCCAAATTGGCAAGAGGTTGACACTTATTATATTCATATGGGGAGGATAAACTCTAGGTACTAAGTGCACCTTAAGCTCATTGTCCAGAGAAATTGAGAGGCGCCTGTCCTTCTTTCAGAAATGATTCTCTGGTAAAAATGCTGTGCTTTTATGTTTTCTCTCTTTTTCCTTACCCCCTGCTTCACTCGATGTTTGAATACCAGATTGAGCTAACTTTAAGATTCCTCAGGGCAGAGGCAGTGCATTCCTTCCACTCTGCTATTCCTTACCACATTACCTCACCACATCAGCGCTCGTATCTCCTGCTGATGGCATCCAGTTTCCATTCCATTCACAGCGGCTGAGGATCATATCTCTGATCCACTTAGAAACACAATGATCTCTACCCCTGAGAATGCAAACGCTTTCTCAGTCAAATCTATTGATCTACAGGACTCTATTTCTGGGTTTCCATTCACTCACTCAATGTTTGGGATGCTGCATATTCTTTCTGGGGAAAGAGTTGAGTACTAGGAACTCAGTGAAGCCCATTTCTGCAAAATCCAAAGATAGACATGATCTCTTATATGCTATTGTGTCTGTACAAATACTATACTTCTTAACTAAGCAAAATGGAAACCTCGCAGCCAGCACTGTGATAATGATAGACCTGAGCGTGCCATCTCATTCTTATCCCAGGCCAATTCACTGAGCGTGCTAGTGTTGAGTTGAAATGGGCAAGCACATGTTGACTTCTGCAAGGAAAGAGGTAAACAGGTTACACATGGTCTCCAGGTTAGGGGGATTCACAATCCAAAAAGAAAAGATGAGACCACCAGGCAAGGGTGTTGGATGTGAAGAATGATGTGGTTTGACAAACATACACAATCAGTGAAAGCACTTTAATGGAAACCAAAGTCATCTTCTTTCATCACTGATTGCACAAGCTATAGAGCAAATACACCTGCATGCCTAACTATTCCTTGTTGGTGTTCAGAGGTGTTTACTATCACCCCCAATTGGGTTTTTGTTTCTTCAGTGTGGGATTTTAAAGTTTTTCAGGTATTGCTCAGCACTGACCTCGAACTCATGTTTAAACGTAATTCACGCACCATGATGTTGAGCAAATGGTATCTAGACTTTAGATAACTTTGAAAATATTACCTGTAATTCATGTCTTCTGGGTTCCAGCCAAGTGCCATGTTTTCTCTACTTGCACATAACAAATGAATCCGTTGTTTCTGTGTAGGGTCCTATTGGGGTTTTCTGTTTGTCTGATTCTTAAATGCGGCTATTGGGTGCCACTTGGTCTAAGAGAAGACTGCTGAGGTCATAGTAGCGAACCTGGTTTGGTCTTGATTGTGTTACTCTAAAGCTAAAGTTGTTTCTCACCACTCATGATGTTCAATGTAACAGCTGACATCATGTAGGCAAGTCAAACAGGCAGGGATGTGAAGGGTTCCAGGTGGAATAATTATGGGGTTAATCACTGTGATTATATGCAAGTATAATCTCAGTATGTACATGAAGAGTACTGATGTACGGGAGAATTTGACTTGTGACGGAGCATTAAATTTACACATGGAAACGTACTCTGAAGTTAAGCAGATACTGAATTAGTACACAGATGGTGGTGAACTGCCTTACTTCACTTTCTCCTTTAGCCACAAAAGTTTTCTTCCTCTTCTCATGTGAGCTTTGCCTGCGAAGATAGGGAATAAGAAATGACTAGTGCACTTGTAACTTTCCTGTATAGACAGCTCCTCTAACTGTTCATCATTTCCAAATTTAAACTGAGGGAGGGACACGAAATTTCTCTTTTGTAATCAAACAATGCAGACAGAATAGTCTAAAAATACGAGCAGTGAAATAAATATGTGACATAATGACTTTTTCTGAACATTTTATTGCCTTTACAGTAATAATTTAATGTTCTAAAACTCCAGGGATGTAATAGTGCATGGATGATCCTTCCTTGCTTACACACATGAGATAGGCTTGTACACAACCATAAGCGCAGGTGAAAGCTTCCCCTCTGTCTTTCCAGCAGGTACAAACCATTGATCATCTTTGATTCTTGCAGAAATTGGCATCTTTTGGGAAAAGCCTGGAGTTGCTTGCCCAAGGTTTTGATAAATCCAGTTCTCTCGATTGAGTCCTGTACCTTAGCTGCCTTCTCCCAGCAAATGAGACAGCTTGTAATTCTTTGGCATAAAATAAGAAAGGCTAATTACTCTGAAGATTTTATTACTTTGTTTTTCAGTCCTTGCTCCTAGTATGCCTTTTGCTAGTGCCTTTTCCTCTGAAAGAAAACAGTGTTGAACTCTTCTCGTTTATCATATAAAGCACGTCTATGCTCTCAGCGCCTGTAGGTCTCACTAAAAAGAAGCATCTTCTCTAGCAAGTTATCATGACATGCCCATCACCAAAAAGGTTTCTGTACCAGCCTGGGCAGTGGCTTTATAAGATATCACATGGTCTCCAGGCTAGGGGGATCCTTCTTCCCCTTCCCTCCTTTTCCTAGTTACAAATAAAGAAATTTAGAGGGCAAATGTGCTGCTGCTGGTAGACGTGTACTGTTGTATTAAGGGGTTTTGTTTTGTTTTCATGTCAGCTACTTGACATTGTTTTACAGCTGGACTGTGCAGCTATTTCCAAAAGGCTCAGCTAATTCTGTTGTCCTTTTTTATCAAGGAAATTCTTGAGAAACCACAATAAAGCAGCTGTAACCCTGGTGATGCTTACAACTGTGACCAGAAATAGAAATTGGTGCTTCATGCGTTTTCTTAATGAGGGTATAGGGTGGTATTTTTTTCAGTGTGGTCCTTGACACCTAGCCAAGTTAGGGCTTGGATCTAAATGTTTACTGCAAGCTTTATAAATAGCCCTAGATAGATGGGGCATTGCTTTTCCTAGTGGCGCACCCTCTCCGGGCTGGACCTTCCCTGGACTGCTCGGGCAGCTGTGCTCTTGGGACATGGAGTATCTGCAATGACCCTTTTAGACCATAGTTGCCAAATGCTTCACAGGAGGTGCTGATCACCTTGGGTCTGAGTTGGCTTGGAGGAGGAGGCTCAACATCTTGCAGAATTAGGCCTGTAAGCTTTTGTTATTAATAACTGCTTTCATGATTGTTTTACATAGGGACAGGGTTTATTTGGCTTTTGACCATCAGTGAGAGTGTCCCCATAAATGGATTTTTATTCTCCCTCTGTACATACACAAAACATTAGTTTGTTTACCAACTCACACAGATGTGGGCTTTTTTACTGTGGAACATATCATAGCTAGTAAATAGGTATGAAATGGCTCAATGCTGGGATTTCATTATCTTCCCACAGGCAGGAGAGAGATGACAGAAGACGAATTAAAACTTTGAAAAGTTCAGTCAACAAACTAAGAAGTGCAGACATACTGATTTATAAAGATACTATAACTTTTAAACATGTACTTTCAATCTAAAGGACTGCAGTAGGGATTTAAAATATGACTATTTAATTTTTTAAAATTACATAAATTAAGTGAACAGCCCATTAATGGGATGCCATCAGGATCACATGGCCAATTCAGTTCAAGTTATATTATCCTGATGGCTGGATTTGAATAAGAATTAAGAAATTACTATTCAAAGTAGTATGGGGCATTGATCCTCATTCACAATGAAATTCGTCACCATAACTACCTGGAATTCCTCTGCTTTCACAGAGGTGTTCCACTGAATCTTCTTTATGGAGCAGCTAGAAGGGAATTGTATTAGTCAAAGGAAAAAAAAAAAGCTGCTAATTAGTTGTTCTTCCTACATGTTAAATGAAGTCTTGTCTTGCAGAGAGTTCACAGATAAGCAGCAAGACATGTCTAATGAATGGTAACCCAGATCTAATAGACAGCAAACTTCGTCCAGTTGGTCCATTGCTTGACTAAAGGTTTACCTCAGGGGCTATTTATCTGCCTAGCAAGAGGAGCTTGCCTCTTATTTAGCAGCTGATGCTTCATATTTGAACTTGGAAAATTGAAGCACGGGTGATAGGACTAACAAAGCTGAGTGGTGCACTCTAAGTTGTTCTCAGGGAAATATCTTCCAGAGTCTCTTTTAAACTGAATAACCAAACTCTGCCATTACATACAACTATTGTGTTACTTCTCACAATTTTGGAGACCTGTTTGAAAACAGCTAAAAAACATCAAGTTAGTTCAGTGCTAGACTATGTCAAGAAAGTGGAAAGAGTAAAACAGCAGCTACAATTAGTCAAGCAACTCATGTTACAGCTTTAAAAAACCAAGTCAATGCTATTAATCTTAACTATGTTCAGTATATTTAATAGTTATTAATTTTACCAAGCAACAGCATTTTTCTTGACTTCACTGCAGTGCTTTTCAAGTCTAATTCCTGTGCTAATTAAAATGTGGATATCAGAATCTAATTCTGCCTTTGCACCATTTTCCCCCCCTCTCCCCCTCCAGTTTAACTCCATTGACTTGCTGCTAATTTACACTGGCATAAATGCAAGACTACTAGGCTCAGCAGTTCAGCACATGGAGATCAAAACCTTTTAAACCCTTTTACTGACAGAGACCACTTGGAATGGCAGATGCTGAGTATTTGCATTGTTAATCATTTACATAATGTGATAGTTGTATAAAAATACTAAAATGAATGCCACCAAATAAATTGTACATCCTCGCATCAACTGAAATTAGTGTTCTGGATTCTGCAGTCTATGGGAAGAATTCCACTAGATGGCCATGAATATTTGTATTGTTCACTCTTACCTGACATTTCATAGGTTGGTACCTGTATCTGTCGCAACACAGATGTTTTCCCTTGAAAAAGCTGGCAAAAAAAAAAAAAGTGTTCTAGTGTTATTTTTATTAAGTCTTTTTCACACCTGGGCTCCCCTAAGGTCACAAATTACTTTCATAGGCTTTTTTCCCCTCTTTTTGCTTATAATGAGTAGCTACAGTAAGAGCGTCAGCATGACTGTCGGTGTCAGTAATGCGTTTTAAATAATCACAAACACAACATAAAGTATTTGTGAAATGAAGGTAAGCAGTCTACAAATACCTGTGTTCCTAGAGAAGAAATAAAACTACATTTATCTTCAATTTTTAACATTCTGTAGCATTCTTACATATCTTCACTGCCAGCATATTAAACAACAACATAGTGGGAAAGGGACTTCTCATAGGTTTGTAGCTATGACTAGAAGCAAAAGAGCCTAAAGCCTTGGGGGAAAGACTAGGCTAGTAAAATCCACATTCACATGTGCAGTCCCAGTTGGATCAGAGACTCTTTTAGAGAAGCAGCTGATGATGATCTGAATAACTATCTGAATCTAACCAAAAATTAAACCTTTTTATTTAGCTGGTGTACTTAAATTGGCCTTGAATTGCATTTTTTTTTTCAAACGCAATATTTAACTTCATTTTAGAAGGCTACTTAGTACTAGTGTTCTCATTTTGACATTTAATTTCCAAGTCAGTGGAAGATTGTAGATGAGGATGCCAGTGGGGCTTTAGATGATGATGAGAGAGGAAATTTATACCCAGAAAATTTACAATTTTCTGGTGTAACATAAACTACAATCAAAGACATAAACCCAGCTTGTATTACTTATCTCTTTTGTAATCACTTAAGCTGTAAATATGAGCTTGAATTTTACTTGATGAGCTTGCTGCAGTACAGTGTATTGCTAAGTCCTGTGCTGGCTATACTCTGGTGTTGGTGTATGATTTATGTGGTGGGACACTGATCTGGAAAACCAGCACAGAATTCTTGGCAAAGAAGCAAATCAAAGAGGATGATGACTATGAGCACAACATACAATTATTTTTTGTGTGACTGTAAATGTTAACTGGAAGAAATGAAATGTCCATCGTGCTGGACATTTGACAGCAGCTTGAGATTTATTTACTAAGGATGTTGAAGTATTATTGTAGTGTGGTAGCAACTTTGTTCTAAGCAAAAAGCAGGCATGTACCAAAATGACAGTTTCTGCCATAGAGTGACTCAGCTGAGACTGATTTATTTATTGTTTTAAAAGGAGGTTTTCTGAAATTCCCATAGTTTGCTGCTCTGTTCTTTCTTCTTGAAAGACTTCAGCTTCCACTGCCTTTTAAATACTCTGTCTACAGAGTTTTGTTCATCTGGTCAAGGAAGAGAAACCTTTTGGTGTGCTTTGTGTGGCTAATGGCAGTTAACCAACAACATTTGGAATAGATTTGTTGCATAGTCAATAACATTTATTTTACTTCATTAAAAATAAACCCAGCTAAAACTAAAGTAGTTAAGGAAAAAAGAAAAGCAAACAAACAAACCCCACCACAAAACCAAACCGAAACCACCAAACAAACACCCAAACCAAATCAACCAACCAACCAAAAAACCCCAAACCCAGTAAAGGGGACAAATTACTACAGGCAGGGGATTATACAAACTGGCTGTTCAGAAGCTGGCTAGCAAGCCTTCTACCTATGTCTGACCATTTATTTTAATTATTATATTTTCTCCTTATCTGCTTCTCATTTTAATTTTATCTGTCTAACGAAAATGTAAAATGAGCACATTTGACACTGAGATGGAAAAAAAAAACCTGCATAGTTACACAATTCACAAGTCTTCTGTTACACGTGGATAAAGGGGGAGTATCTGGCCTCCAGTGGCAGGAAATGGGAAAGGAATTTTCCTGTGTCAAAAATGAGTACCTAAGCAAGATGTGTGTGGTTGGTTTGTTTTGGTTTTTTAATTCTTTTGAACTCACACAAATCCTTTTGTATGAAAGCACCATGTTCAGACAACAATGATGTTTTGATCTCAGTTCCTGTTGCACTGCTCTTCTTTGAAAAGTGTATTTAAGTGCTTCTTGTTTGTTTTTTATTTACTGCCAGCCGGTGTTGGATCACATAGCTCTGGAGAAGGAAATATATGTTAACTGAAACTTTGTGTTTATATCTCTTCTGTTGTTTTGAGTTTTAGTTCAAATCAATACTTAGGCTCATGCTTAGGCTGAGCTCTGTTTGAGCAGGCATATGAGGCTGTGCTCATCTAATGCTACTCAGCACAAGCTAAAGTGTTGCTTAAATTAAAAGTGCTTTCTTGCAACAGCATTGACTGGGAGGGCAGCTGAGGCATGGAGGGACTTGATCCTCCTCACTAACCTGTATACCACTTGCTGCAGAAGTTGTGGAGGATTTGCTGCTGGACCTCATTTTCTTGCCCTGTAAAGCCCATGGCAGGGCTCCCAGTGCCTCATTGGTGGTGGTGGTGTCACTACAGGGGAAAGGAAAGACCTTCAGCGAAAGAGGATGGTTTCTTCGCTCTGATGGGGCTGCATTAATGCAGCAGTGTGGCAGCAGCTGTGCTTTTTAAACAGCTTTGTTGGTTTTTTCTCCCCTCCTGTAGAGTAAGCTGACCAGACTTGCAGTTTATAAAACTGGGACAGCCTAGCAGGGGATAGGGTTGTCCACACACCATCTTTACTGGATAATAATATCTGTCAGAGGATGACTGCCATGACAATTGCAGAGAGAGGTGAATTGCCGTGTGCGTGTACCCACGCAGTAAACTCTTTCCATAAAGAGAGGGAAAAACAGGGAAGGTTCCCAAACTGGATGCTGGCTTTCGTAAGAGCTGGAGCAGAGTGTTTGCTGAACAGTTAAACTCTGGACAGCGTGCTGCTGTAAACTCTTCACCTTTGTTGTTTAGAGAGAAGAAGAGCTGCAAGAATTGGTTTAAATAAATAAACAGAGCTTGCAAGGATCCTTTCAAGCTCTGGGTTTGCAGCTAGAAGTAAAATATTGTAGCTAACGAAAAGAAATTGCTCTCCTACTAGCAGTGTTTTTTCTTGTTGCACTGTGGATCTCTCTTTGTACCAGGCACCCAAGTGCGGTTCCTCTGATTGCCTCTGCTGGTCCCGCAGAGCTGGGGTTAGTTGACGTTGGGGTCGTGCTCTGAGGCTGTTTTCTCTGGCTCTTCCCAAGGGGCTGGATTAATGGGGTGCTGCAAGGGAAGGCGAAGCTGTGGTACTGCAGGTGTTTGAAGGTTTGCTAATGTAGCTGTTGGATGAACAGTGACAGCTGTACAAAACCTTCGGCTGGTTTGTACTCTCACCACAAGTTTTCAAGGGGAAGGATTTTTCCGTGTGTATTTCTGACTGAGGTATAGAGGAAAATGAAACACAGTTTGAAACAATCTTCGTTTTTTTTGTTCTGCCAAGGCCTTGAGGGCAAAGAAGAGCAAATAGTCCCAAGCTTACCCAGTGTTTGAATACCAGCCGTGTTCAGAAAACTACTGGTTCAATAAAGCCCTGTTTACTTGTTGTTCACAGGATAGCTGATGCCCCATTCCCCTACCTGGTTCACAGTGTTTCCAGGGTTATTAAAAGTAATAATTACAAACTTGTGCATATAGAGAGGAGGGTTGTATTACCTGGGGAAGATTTATAATATCATGGCTATCAGTTTTTCACTTTTCCGCAGCCTGAACTGTAGATTGTCTTGCATCTGTTCGCCAGATAAAGTAGTACGTGCACACATGTGTACATGCATGTATACATAGAATCATAGAATAGTTAGGGTTGGAAAGGACCTCAAGATCATCTAGTTCCAACCCCCCCTGCCATGGACAGGGACACCTCACACTAAACCATCCCACACAAGGCTTCATCCAACCTGTCCTTGAACACCGCCAGGGATGGAGCACTCACAACCTCCCTGGACAACCCATTCCAGTGCCTCACCACCCTAACAGGAAAGAATTTCCTCCTTATATCCAATCTAAACTTCCCCTGTTTAAGTTTTAACCTG
Source organism: Lathamus discolor (assembly GCF_037157495.1). Classification (NCBI taxonomy): domain Eukaryota; kingdom Metazoa; phylum Chordata; class Aves; order Psittaciformes; family Psittacidae; genus Lathamus; species Lathamus discolor. Next base: position 15,393,102 of record NC_088888.1, read on the forward strand.
TTACCCCTTGTCCTGTCACATGCCTGTCTGATAGCCACCCAGATGTGACTCCTACTCTTTCAAAGTGCTCTCCAGGCTCTGAACTGAGTCAGAGCTACTCAATAATATCCTTCAGTTTGGTCACTGTTGCTGGTTACCCCCACATATCCCTGGTGCTGCTGCATACCAAGCTATTTAGATTTTCCTATTGCAATTGATGTTCTAAATAGTCAAATACAGAGAGGTCTCAGCTGTGTCATAGCTTGGTGAATGTCACAAGGAGGAAGATCATTTAATCAAGTGTGTTTTAACCAAATCTTTGAAAGTAAACTGGAGAGGCACAAGAAGTTGGAGACAAGACTATTTTTTTCTTTTAATATAGCGATAGCGCCAAATTTAGATGAGAATAAACTGGGACCGTAAGTCAGATGTCTTTTCCTCTAACTTATAGAAGACAGTGAGCTGATAAAAGCAGGAAGAAGATTGCATTTGTTAAAAGCCTCTGATATCTTGAAAGTGATATACATCATTCCATTTCTGAGCTTTCATTCCTGTCTAAACAATTTAAAGACAAAAACTAGACTATCTATTCTGTGCACACATGTGACCATTCATTTACCTGTACATATCAGTGCGTATATGCACATGTGTATATAAGCATGTACCCCATAGGTGGACTTTTAGAATGCTCTTCAGTATTTTTTTTTACCAGCTCCTAGATTTGAGTGTTTGACCTCTGACTTTAAAAAAACAAGAGATTAAGCAGGACCCATTATTTTGACATCAAATGCAAGCCCTAAACCGTTGCTAGGATACAGGATGTGTCACTATAATATTGCTGTGGTGTAAGGTTATATTGTCTTAAGTATGGTGAGCAGGCCATATTATAAATCTAAGTAAGTTGATAGAAGAGACAATGATTGCAGCTCTTACGCTGTAATTAAAAGGAAGGGAATGTGTATAAAACAATTCGGTCATATACTTAGCTTTTATTTGGACAGTAAGTGAAGCACTATCAATAAGCAATTTCATTACAGTCAGTGTGGGGTTTTGTCTACTTTAATTTCCCATCTACATTCATTTAGAGTAATTCTACGGGTTTATTATTGATTGACACCGGTTTAAGCAATACTAAAATTTCACGATGATGTCAGACCTGTTAATTTTGTCTTTTTCTTTTGCAGTCGGTAATTGAAACTTGCCTTCTGATTTCGGTGCTATCTCTTCAGGGGTGTTTTCTTACATTTTCTATAGGGCTGAAATGAGCTGCAAACTTGGTGGGTTGTGGAAAAAAAAACAAGCCAAACTTTTTTTTTTTTTGGTAGACTCAGTTGAATTGTGTAGTTGTTTCAGATCACATCTAAATTAGCTGAGATGCAGTGTCTAAATGAGCGTTTTTAATAGTTTTAATATGCTGCCCTTTTTTTTGTTTGTTTGCTTTTTTTTTTTTTTTCCCCAGGAGGGGAAAACCAAAGCAAACACACCAAAAAAAAAAAAACAAACACCCCCAAACCCAGCAAAATGGAGGTTTCTTTCTTTAATTTTTATTCCTGGTGTGTTGCATGGCAGTGGTTTACATGCAGCCCCTGCATGCAGTTGCCACTCATAAAGCAGAGAGCTTGTGTGGAGTGAAAGCCTGCACTCTGCTGTAGAGCTGAAGTCTGTATCACAGAGGAAAAAGAAAGACCTTTGACTACACACGTGGCAGATGGGTAGGTGCAGGTGGAATATGAGCATAGTTACCTCCTGGTCAAGTTGCCCATGAAGTGCATAATGGGCCAGATCACAGCAGCCCGCTCACCTGTGAAAACTCCTGATTTTCATAGGGGAGGATGCTGCCAGTGATTCTTGGCTTCCTCACCATTGTTTGGATGCAGGCATCTTGCTGATGCCGTCAGATTGTAGACTGCTCCATGGGTCTTATCAAGATGTGAAAAGACTTTTCAGTGTATTTAGTGTAGATGTTTGTACTTACCACAGTTTCTGAATTGAAGGGATATCCCAGCTACCACCTTAGAAAAACAGTGTAAGTTGGGAATGGATGCATAGCAAGTGTGCTTATTGGGACCAAAATAGTGCACATTTAGGTGGAGCATAACCAAACAAGTGAGTGTAACTGGTGCAATGAAAGAGGTTAGTGTCTTCACAGAGAGAGATAACATAAGCTTTCCTACTCTGGGAGGAGGTGTAGTAAGTGAAGCTGCTGAAGGCTGTGCTGAGTGGACTGGAGTACGCATGTGAGCAGCTGGTGAGGCTGTGCTGAGACTGGTGGTTAACAGGGGAGGGCAACACCACCTTAAAGCAGGAGAGATGTTTCCATCTGGTTTCTCTGTCCTTGCTCCTACATTGGGAAACACCACAAGCTTTATTCCTTGTGTTGCCGTAGCAAAAAGTTTCCAGGAGTAATATTGATCATGTGCTCAATGTTCATATAGTCCAACCCACTGGTTAATGGACAAGAAGTTATTTCATATCCAGCAAATATCCAACTCATTGACTGATAGAGGGCAGTTCTGGACAGGTGACTCATGCTGCATAGCTATGTTTTAGCAGACTAGGTCATGTCTGGCAGTTATTGATTTCAATGACTTCATAGTGTTGCACCATCTATATGAGGTTCTGCTTTGTGCTATTCAGTAGCAATTATTCTAAGGTCACTTTACTTGAATGATGAAATGCTTCCGTACCTTTTTAATCACATCTGTGTGGATATCAAGTTAACTCTTGTGAAATCTCTTTTAAGATGTTAGCTTTATTTTCCCTATTTTATGCATAAAGACATATAGGGTCAGCCCCTAGGCTAACAGACATCTGAAAAATCAGATTTCTGTGCCTGCTGTCTCCTAGCTCTCTGTTTTCAGGAGGCTTTTAGAAGTGCAACTATGAGCCTAATCAAAATGAAGTTGGATGTGCAATAACAGAAGCAGAAAACGGTTTACGTATTTTGGCTAAAAAGCCTTCTCCAAGGTCAAAAAGAAAGCCAGTAGCAGAGCCAGGAATAGAACTGTTATCTCCCAGGCCTTTTTCTCTTGCTTCTGTCCCAAAAGACACTATGCAAGGTACAATATCCATTTGACAAATTGCACAGTTACGTGATGAATTGCATTTATAATGCACATTTTATATCCTCTTTTGGCCACTTCCTACTAATCCGTCTTTCCTAGGGTATGTTCTTAACACTCCACATCTCTCAGTGGCTATTAAACAACACAAAAATGTTCTTTTCTCCCAAATGTAGAATTTACCGCAACTTCTTTGGTTGGAAGGAGAGGCCTGGAAATATTGAGGCCTGTTCAAGCGACAGGTTTAAGGCCTGATATCCTTCAGCTTAGCGGGGTAGGAACTAGTTTTTTGTATGGCAAAAGTAATATGGGAATTTCCCAGTTTGTCATCAAAAGTATAAATTCCTTTTACCCCTGCTTGTTTATAAGGTCTGGCACTTATACATAAATCTGTGATTAGCTACTAAATACAATTTGGACTTCATTTATAAGACTTTTATCTTCCAGCCACAGCTTTGTCTGTTGTTACTTATGTCAAATCTGTAGCAGTCAGCAAGTTACCAATTACTCTTTAACTTCATGTACTTAATATGCACATTCATACACTCAATGACTGACCAGTAATGTGAATATTTCAGAATATAAAACTGTTATTTACTGTGGTTCTGATTTCTTTAATTTCTTGCAATAAATGTGTGTACTGTCATGTAGAATAAATATGTACATACATGGTGTAGGAAAAAGTGACTGTACTGGGCCTGAAGTTGCTGGGACATATAGTCTCTAGGCTAGGGAAGTACCTCTGATAAGGACAGCTGGAGCTGAATGAAGGCCAAGCAGGACTTATGGGTATCGTTGAAGTTAGGCAAGTAAGATGGTGCATAAGGATGCATCTCGAGTATAAGCTTCAGTCTTACATTGAGCTGAAGAGCTGTCAAAGCTTCTGAGGTATCTTCATGGTGATAGTTGGATTTTTGTGGTTGTATTACTGGCACTAATGTATCATGACCTTAGAAATATCACTTAACCTTTGTGTTTATACACCTGTAGAACAGTTATAAAAACACCTACTTCTCAAAGATCTTGTAAGAACTAATGAACACTGAAGTGCTTTGAAACTCTTGGCCAAAAGTCATGTGAAGTGATACTAAATAGTATAACTGTCTATATGTAATACTGTGTTTCTATATAAATCCATGTGGTTCAAGAACACAGTTTATTATATATTCCAGGTGCAAATCTGAAAACATTGCTATAAAACTGGGTCTTAAGCTGCATGAGAGAGGGCTTAGATGAAAACACCTTTAAGACACATCCCTGCCCATAACAGGGGGGGTCGGAACTGAGTGATCTTAGGTCCTTTCCAACCCAAGCCATTCTCTGATTAATAGAAGTGACCTTTGCTCAAAATAAATATTGTGAATGTATTTAATTTCAGAAAACCTTATAACCCCTTCTGTTCTCTATCGTTCTCCCTAGAAGACTGGGAGAAATAAACTTGTTACCACACCAGGTTTATCCTCCTGCCTTTGGTGTTTTATGTTGTGTTTCAGAAAACATGAACTATGAGAAACAGTGTTTATTTTAAAATACAAAACTATGTGGAAAATATTATAGTTGCATTTCTTGAAATACATCTAGAATTCAAACCTGGAAGCAGTAGACATGTGAAGTGAAACTGGCCCTACACAGTTAATAAATTCTGAGCAGAGATGCATAAATCAGTGAGGGTATTCTTAAAAGTCGGGTTTTTGGTTCGGTTTGGTTTTGTTTCCAAAGGGTGGGCATGGGGGATGGAAACGTCTTTGGAGAATTGTTTTCTATCAGTTCAGAAAATAGAGTAAAGAATTCAGCAATACCCAGTTCTCGTTAGCAGATTGTCATTTTTGGGTTTGATGTTCCTGGGTTTAATTGTCTTTCATGTGAACAATGGCAGGATCTCTCTAGTGTGCCATGCTAGCATGATAAAAGGGGGCCGTTCTTGCATAGCAATGCCTTTTTTTTATTATTAGCGTAAAAAATTAGCAAGCTGGAAGTCGTTAGAAGGAGTTCCATTGGCATTAATTGTAATGCAGCCTGGATTTGTTTGCAGACCAGTGCGGCAAGACAATAGCAGCAGGGAAAAAAAGCAACATTAATAGCCTCTTACTTATTGTATCATTTTAGTGAGCCTTAATAAGGTGTCTGCTGTCAACTGGAATTTATTAAAATAAAAAAAAAGAAGACATGGTAATTGATGTATTGCAGTAAGTATGGATGAGGGCTCAACTTGATTAATGTATGAGTTGGCTTTTTAAGGCATTTTAAAAAGGCTTCTTAACTGGGTCTTAAGAGACTGGCACAAGCCCACTGTAAACTACCTCATTGCAGTTGGAAAACAGCCTGACAGCTGCTGATGTCTCCTGTGGCTTTGCTTTTTTTTTTTTTCTGATCAGAGAAAACGAAAGTAATATAGTCCTTGTCAATAATTGCAGTGCTTAAAAATCTTATAAAGGGATTTCTGTTCTTCCCTCCGGAGGTAACTTTTCAAAGGTTAAATTAGTTTTACTTGTGTGTGCTTCAAATATCTCGGCTCCCAATAAGGATCAAGTTTTGTTTTAAATAAACTGCTAGTTTGTGTGTTGCATTGGATTAGCGGCTTGCTAAATACCTCTCCTTCAGTATGAGATGGAGACTACAAAGCATTTGGTTTAATTCTAGCTGGAGTCCCTCAAAAAGCTTCAAGATATTGACTCACTTGGCTAGTTTTATTTGGCAATACGAGCTGCCTGTTGTTGTTTTTTTATGGTGAACTTCACCTGAATTCATCAGCTTTACTGTGCCGTCTTACTAATCAACTTCAAAAAGTAGTGGTGGAAATATTTGCGCACAGGTGAATGGGAACTGGGGTCTCTGATATTTATTTAACTTCAATAGGCACCTGATTTCAAGAAGGTCTCAGCTTAAAACATCCTGCCTGTCTCAGTGGTTCTCACACTGCCAAAATGCCAAAGATAAACTATAATAGGAAGGCCCTAACATGTGTGAAGAGGCTGGTTTATGCAGATTATAAGGAAACAGTAAAGTTTTGTAGCAATACAGATTATAGGACACATGTAACTGTATTTTTTTTTTTTGTCTTGAAACCTGTTTTGTCCTAGGCCAAACCCCCAAATATTTGTCACACTGCATAGAGAAGGCACTTATGCTTACCTGGCATTTCAGTTTCATTTACCTGGTGGTCTGTGACATACAGAAATACTCTGTGAAGGTGTCACCTATAGACATTGTACAGTTAGTCTGAGTAAAAATATTCCACCTTTTCTCTTGGGGTCACCATGAACCTAAGGTGTAAGGTGAAGTGACAGCATCTAGATTTGTTCCAGATTTGTCTCCTAGGATAACAGATGATTTTCTATTGGCTAGGCTAATCAAGGTGCTTCTTTCCTTAGCGTTGTCCCCATCAGTGCTGCAAATGTCATCCAAATAGATATCAAAGTCAAAGGGAGAAAAACAGACATTTAATTTGTTACAGTAGCATGTTGTCCTTCCTGATAGCTCCAGGCCCTTCCCAGAGGAAGTGCTCATGCTTCATTATGGATGTAAGCTTTATTAGGATAGACGTCATCAGGTTCAAATGTTAGGAAAAGCCTCTCCTTGAAAACAAAGGCCCTGGCCTTGGATAATGCACCTGTTCTCCCTACTGAAGGTATTAAGTCAGTATGGATGATATTTTTCCTTGCATGTGTATATATATATATATGTATATTTATATTTATTTATTTATTTATTTGTCATGCTGATCCTGCTTGGAGATATTGTATGATGTGATTTTCCCTCTCTGAAGACTAAAAGGAACTTGAGTGCTGTTTTTGGTATGTTCCTTTTGCTTCGGATCTAACCACTCAGCAGAGAAAAGGCTAGCTGAAGTAACTTCAGAAATCTCTGTATAATCTATAGTCAGTTAATCTACAGATTTACTATTATTATAGGAATAATACTTTCGATAAGATTTTTTTTCTTCTGGTGTCAGAAACCAGAAGTGCAGTAGCAAAGCGTACACACTTGTGAGAGTGGCTTTTTCTATCTCTCCTCTCTTCTGGCAGGTTTGCTAATTAAATTGCTGCATAGCTCTAAATGTGTGTTTCTTTTTACATTAGAAGTTTGAACTTTAACTTCTTTCTGTGCAGGCTACCATCTGCATGAGAAATGCAGCGTGATTTTTCTAGGAGCCTTCTTTCTTGCCACCTTCATTTTATCCAACACCACTTCCTTCTCCATAGCTGTTAGAGAAAACTTTCCTTTCTCCTGCTCCTTGCCAGGAGGTGAGAGGAAACTTGAACGAATTGGTAGGGATACAGCACTGCTTTAGTTGCAGCTCCCACTCCTTCAGCCCATTGGTCCCCCGGGCTTTCCAGTTCCTAGCAACACTCCAGTAGCCCTGATGTGTCACTGAGGATAGTATTTAAACATCTTAGTTATTTACCCTTTTAGTTAGACTGCTGTGGAGATGCTGCCATTGTCCAACATAGTATCTCTGTGATCCATGCAAAAAAAACTTGCTGTCCCAATGGTTTCTTCATTTAGCCTGACTCACAGTTTACATAATAATTCACTTCAAGGACTGATTCACCTCGAGTCATTTTCTCCTTCTCATTCCCTTCTTCATTTTTAGGCATGGGCTTTCTGAAATCTGTTCCTGAATATACCTAGAGGTTGCAAGCATTTGAACGCTAAGTGTGGATTCTGATCAAAATTTTACAAATGGTTTCCATTTTATTAAGGAGTCAGATTGAAGACCATTAATAAAATGGAAACTCTGCAGCTTAATCTAACCTTGATGTATTTCCAGCCTAATGCATCTGCTTATAGCCCTGTCACCGCTGGATCTGAGCACAGAGAGCATTGTTGAATACATTTTCATACCTTTGCATTTTTTTTCCTCCCCTATCCCAAGTTAGGCCAATATTCCACTGTTCCAGTCATAGTTCTTTCCCTGACTTTGGCTAGGATTGGAATACTGGTGCCAGCCTTTATTTGATACCGTGTTTGCTGCTAAGTGTACAGTTTTTCTAGTGGGAAAGGGATGATGCAGAAAGGGTGTGGAACTTGTGGCAGATTTTGTAGTTAAGTAATAATGGGTGCAATATAGCTTAATTATCTGCAAGGAGAGTTACACCGATGAACAACCCCATAGCACAACCATATGCAAAATATGAGTAGTGATGGTGAGCAAGCAGAAGTCTGCAGTCCTAATTTACAAGATTTCATTTCACGGAAGTCAAGTTACCCACCATGTTTTGGCTCTGCAGAAGTTTCTGTTTGACACAAGCAACCAGGTCTTGTGTGAGGTACCCTAGCCCATGGCAGGGGGGTTGGAAATTTATCATCTTAAGGTCCCTTCCGACCCAAACCATTCTATGATCCTGTATAGACCCCTTGTGTACACCAGTGTCTTTCCTTCCTTCTGCACCTGAAGTCTGGTGTCCCCAGGTGATGTATGGAGGTAACCTCATCTTCTTAGGTTCCATGGCTGCTGCAAATCTGACTGACTAGATTTATCACTGAATTGTGGATTATCCCTGAGTGGTAACTACCACACAATTTATAAAGTTTTATTAATAAATGTAATTATTTAGTAGTTGTGATTAGAAAGAAAGTTACAGATGTTACAAATCAAGTGTTTCTTTAGTCATTTTGAAACATGTTTCTCTTAACTTACTGAATTATCCTGACCTTATCAAATAGATGCAATAATTGGCTTTGCCACATGGCTCAAACATTTGGGACCTTTTTTGCTTGCACTTGCAATTTTTGAGGTGCATACTTGAAGAAGCCCAGTTTTCCCTTTTGCTCAGGTACTGTTACAAAGCCTGGTGCAGAAGGCTTTTGGTGGTACTGAAAGAGGTCTCATCTCACCACATCAGAGCACAAATCTCAGATTCCCTTTCTGAAGGGGGCCTCTAGTTATTACACAAGTAAAAATACAGACAATCTCTGCCAGACATACAAGGAGACTAGGTGTCTGTGCTGACACATCAATACAAGAACTGTTATCACAGGAAAATTTCTTCCTTCTAAACCTGGGCTTACACTAATATGAACAGACATACAAAGGCTGCTGTGGGTGACCTTTGTTCACATAAGAATATGTCTGCTTAGGGATTTCTTAGTTCATGTTAATTGATTTTGTGATGGGATTAATTAACTAATTGATTTACTGTGGTCTGTGATTTAACATGAGGATTGGCCTAGGGTATATTTCAAAAATTTTTTGATGTGGAAGAGAAATTTGGGAAAAGCTGGCACTAGCAATGATAATCGCTTTGAGCATGACTCCAGTGTCTTATGCTGGATGAATCCCATTGCTGAGGGTGTTAAAACTTAGCATGAGTAAAGCTTTATAGGATGGGTAGAACAAAGGGAGCAGAGGAGAGGAGTGAATTTACAGCATCTTTGTTAACCCATATTTATCTTTTATAAGTTCGCTTCAAGTGCATGTTATAATGTCAGTGTGTGAGGTACCCATCTTCTCTCTTATCCTTTTGCAGGCAAAGGGAGATGGGATACTGACAGGGTCTGTGCATAAAATCATTGTCCCCTCTTTCTGCCGGAGTGGGCTCCTAATCGTTATTCTCCATGTGCATCTACTCCTCCCTCACCATGGTGCACATAAGCAGTTCTTACCATGGAGGTGCAGAGAAAGACATGAACGCACTCACAGGTGACCAGCCTGAGATCAGCAAAGAGTATCCCTAGTGCTGTGGTTCACACGTTTCTGGCATGTGGCTCTCTGTTTTCTGGCAAAAAGGAAGCCATTTAGTGTGAGATGTGAGAACCAAAATCTGTATGACTGTTCTGAAAGCATGGCCCGAGTGCCTGATGGGTGAAGTTGAAATGGCTTTCCTCTTGCTTATATAAACCTGCTTCAAAGAAGTCATGTTGTAAACCTACAGTGAGGGCACAATAGTCTTTCTGCTCACTCTCTATTTCTTGGTACTCGGGAGACTCAGGGAAAAAAAAAATATATATATTTCCTATTAACCTGTTTTGAAAATAGTCTTCCATATCAAAGCATGTTTAAAAGCAGATTGCATTTGATAGCAGTAGCTAAAATGCAGTAAGAAGCAGCCTTTTGATCTGTTACAAATAAACTCTCCTGCAGATAAATACATTACAAGTGTATTTTTGTTCATTTGCTATCAAATTTAATAACAACCAGTGGAATTGAGTTCAGCCAAAATGGTTTCATATCAGACTTTGAATGCATACTTTTAAATATTAAAAGATAATGATTTGTATGGCATTGTTATATAATGCATTTCTCGTCTTCTCTTGTGTGCACATGACGCATTCCAGTCGATAAGCCCAGGACTCTGGAGTCAGTTGTCTGGCTAGTTATTAAGATTAAGATAAGTATTGAGAAAGGAAAGATACAGCACATTGTACTGCCCTGCTGGGACAGGGCCACCTCAGATTCCAAGTGTAAACAATGCATTAGTTCTCCCTGGCTTATTTCAAATCCAAGGTGTACACTGTAAATATTTGGGAAATATGATGGAAAGAGTGTGGAAAAACTTTTCACTTTTTATCCATTAGATGTTATTACTAAAAAGTGAACCTTAACCCCCCTCTTTGGGTCCCAAATAATTTGTAAAATTCCAGGACCAATTTCTGTTAATTACTTATGAAAAATAACTTTATTTTTTCCCTAACCCGAGCCGTAAAAATGCAGACAGACATTTGGATGGCATTACCACTAGGCACTTCATGCTGAATGTGCCATGGCAACAACATAGTTAATGCTCACACAGCAAAGCTCAATTAAGGTTTTTCAGGCAAGAGGGGAGGGGAATAGGACTGGAAGGCTTGAACTACAGAATATACTGAAGCTAATGTAAGGTCTCCTTATGAATTCAGTAAACTTTGGATCATGTCCAAAATGAAAGTTAGTGAGGTCAGTCGGTGTTGGAGCTGTGTCTCTGCGGTGAAGTCCTAAGGGCATCGCGCTGCGTTTGCACAAGGGGAGAGAGGGAGGAAGTTTTCTGTTACTCCAAAATATTACTGAGATACTAAAACCCGAATATTTCCTGAGGTTCAGTTGCTGATTCTCACTAACTGTAAAAAATACGAGCTTTACTGCAAACTGGTAGTGAATGCTTTCAAGACCACAAAGTTTGGGTCGCTGCAGGAGTGATAGAAAGCAGTGATTTAGGAAACATATTGAACTTTCATGCTGTGCAATGTAGACCACCGTGCAGCAATTAATTTTTGTTAATGAATTTTAAACTAGATGCATGGAAATGGTTATATAAAAATGTATACACTGCTAAACAGCTAACTAGTCCTTAGGGTTTTACATTTTCATTATCTGTATGTAAATCATTTCAGCAAGCATGATCTAATGAGTCAAAAACTGCTCTGAAATTTGAATTGAGATTGGTAAGACACTTCCTGAAAATCCTTATCTCCTCTTTCATTGTATGGCATTCACAATGAAGCTATGTCTATCCTCTGATTAATCATCTCTTATGTGGAGATGGTTTGTAGGTTTTATTGTGTTTCAGAAGGGTTATTTCTAAACTCTAGGAATATCCCACATTAGTGGGGATGGGAAATTAAGGAACATTCAAAACCATTCAAGAGAAACAAGGAGCACAGCTGAGTGGTCCCCAGTGAGTCCTAAATCTGATGTTTCTTATGTGGTAGGAAATAAATAAATAAAATAAAATAGTTAACTGTAAAAGGTCATCTGACCAAACCGTGCAAACCGCTTTCTCCTGAGCATCAGAAAGTTCTATTACTGAATTAGAAGCTGTCTTTCCTTCATATGCCTGGTAAATCACTGTGCTTCCTTAGCTCCCCTAAGGTATACGCTCTGATTTCCTCTTAACTGGCAATGAAGATAAATAGCTTCTGTATCTTCACTGTTTACTGTTATCTTAAGCAAAACCAAAATTAAAGCAGAATCACTGCAGCATCAGGGTTTCTTATGGAATCCTGAATATAGGACAAAAAGTTGAATACCTCCAGAAGGATATATAACATATAAAATATGTTTATGTGCCAATACTTGCATGCATATTTATAACTTCAATTACCGATAGACCTCAAAAAAAAAAAAAGAGGTCTGATGTGCTGTAACCAGATAAATGAAATGTACAGAGTGGACTGGAATATTTGGAATACCACGCTCTGTTTCCCACCCCTTTTTTCATAGCGTGATCATTATATCATGGTTGTGTACATTCCAGTTAGCTGCAAGTGAGAAATCACTGCCGAGGTCACTGAAATGTCAGTGCCACATACGCTGAGGATAAAAATGGATGGAATTCCCTGTTATAACTCTAATTATCAAAACTCCTATGATGCAAGAGCAAAATGTTTGTTCTATATGCTGCATGCTGCAGTCTGACAGAGATACTGCCTGGCTAAAAAGCCTGACAAACACGCCTGTGCACTAACCTATTTTAGATTGTTAACTACTTCATACACCAGGTAAGGTTAGTCAGGTATGGCTTTATGTCAGATATTCGGTGAATACTCTTGAAACCAGCTACATGCTTTTTAAGCCCTTTAGCTGAACCCTCTATGGTCTGAAATACCCAGGTAGTTAGCATTCCTGCCAATTTGATATGATTGAGACCTTTACTTGAACTGACCTCAGAAGGAATAGAAGACTAATTGAGGCAGCCCTAGTTCTAGCTCTCTAGAGGAGTAAAGCACTGCAAATAGTATCTGGTGCATGCATAAAAACGTTTACATAGTGGAAAAGGGATGTGGGAAAGAAAAGGAAGACCTTTCTTTCTCCATCTCTCAGCAGCCTATTCCCCCTTCCCCCTGAAGCTTCAAGAAAAGATAATTTTATTCCTATCTTAATGTCATTGCATGGTAAAATAATAAGGGAAAAAATATAAATAAAGGAAATGCACCCAAACAAATGCAGAAGGTAAAATTAGGACAGTACTTGGGTGCCTCAGGGCTGTAATTAAGGCTATCTAAAGAGATATTCTGCCTCAGATTTATGTTCTAAGGATGGAAAGGAAAAAAAAAAAAAAAGAAAAAAGAAGCAGAAAGTGAAACACAGCAAAAGAAATCCTTAATTCCAATGTATTCGACTCACCCATCAGAAGAAATGGCATTAATTCAGGTACCCAATTACTGTAATGTGGTTCAGAGCACCTCAATAGGTGTTTCAATCTCAAGCCAGGACTAACATTTGTAATCCTTTAAATGCACTTAAGAAATTGATGTTACAGCCCCACAATCTGTTAGGGGCCTTGCTTCCTGGCTGATTGCAAAGTATCCCACCATTAATTGGATCATCAGAATGTGATCCGCGTTCTGGTCCCCGGATTATGCAAGACTGACTTTGCTCTGATGCGCTGAACCAAAGGCTTCTTTTGCTGGGTATTTTGACCCTTAATGTAGATAAGTGGTATTTTTCATCAATCTTAGCTGGCATTAAAAAAGGGAAATGTCAATTCAATGTGGGGCGTTTAACTTAATTCAACATCTTTTAATTTAATACCTTGGAGAAGTTAGTCTGTCTCCGACCTGACGGAGACTTCTGCTGATGGAATGGTTTGTGGAGTGGGGTTGGAGGCACGTTTTTCCCGCTCTGTAACATAGTCAGGTCCCGAAAGTCCCTTCATGCTTCATCTGTGTATGAAAGGGAAAGGTAGAAAAACAGAACCCCAAATGTCCCCCTTGACCATGCTTTGCTGTACTGGTAATGAATTTCCTCAGTTCCTTTGGACTTTTCCCTGATGACTGCAACTATGTGCCTGAGGGAGAAGAGACAAAAAAAATTATTCAGTTTTTGCTGCCCTGTTCTCTTCTCAGCTTCAGGTTTTCTTGTTTTTTATTTTCTTTTATTTTCCCCCCGTGAATCAGTGTGCTTTGATTAATTTGTTCAATATTCTTACCATGTCTCGTTGCTATAATAACAGATGGTTTAGAAACCCTTTACATGGACTAGACCTAAAATCCTGTTGAAAATAGGGGACATCCTTTCTGACAGAAGTATACTTTATTATTTTTTTGAGTTATTATCAGAATAAGAACAGGACATGTCATAACACTTTTTTCTTCTTTCTTTTTCTTTCTTGTACTGCATATAAATGCCCTTCTAGTGCTTCTCTTCCTGATACTGAATGTTTGTCCCAGTGGTGCAGCCAGTAGTTCAAAGGTGACCGCAAGACTTCTTTCTTTATTCTTTTTCCCTTAATAAAAACAGTAAGTTCCACACTTTCCTAAGCGTTGCAAAGAGCATCAGATTCATTTGAGTCTTAACCATGGCTTTGAGAAAACCATTATATGGCATAGTGTCTCTTGGCCTCATAGCTGCTAGGAGTAAAGTTGTTGGGGTGAAGAGAACAACATTAGGTTTCACGACCAAGGCTTGGTATTTCTCCTAGTGCTGATGCTTGGTAATTCTGGGTATGGCAATGATTTCAGTGAAGTTAGTACCATCTATCTATCTGTATATATACACACATATCAATAGTCACTGTCAGAATCTGACTTTTATGGTGTTTCAGAGAAAAAGAAGCTCTTCACCTCTATCACACAGTGGCAGAAGCCCATAGAAATAATTTTGCAGCTGAGGCTGACTGATTTAGGTCTCCCTTCTTTTTGTTTTCTGTCAAGACCTCAGTTTTAATTTTCCAACTCTTCCCCCTCATTTGCAAGTCACTCAAATACTGCTGTACTGTGGGCAGGAAGAACTGTCGAGGCACAGCAGTGGTGTGGAGTGGTTGGGCTTCATATTTCACTGCTGTATTCTAGGCTGTAGAGACATTTTTTTGAGAGGTCTTTAGAATGTTATAGGTTGAGATAAAACAAGGTTTTGAGGTAGCAACTTTGTTTAATGGGAAATGCTCGATCCCAAGGAGCATAGGACTAAAGAGGGCTTTTCTTGCATTTTTCCCCACTCTTCTGCTGTCCAGGACCAATTCAGAGTCTGGGGGGAAAAAAGGTCAAAACTTTGAAGCAGGGAGTTTAAATAGGAAGCTTGGCACAGCTTGTTAGACGTCCCATCCATACAGGTTTTGTAGCTGCTTAGGATGGCACTCTGTGAGCTCTCTCAGTATGGCAGAGAGCATAGGTGGCCTCATCTTTGGTCACACTAGTTAGGTTCTCTAGTTTAGAAGAATACCTTGGTTAGTCTTCTTGATGGATTTACAGATACAGTAAACACAGATGCATACAAAAGCTTTTGGTGGGAGATGTTTTTGTGATCTTGAACACCAATAGGGAGAGAACTGGCCTGGTGTTTAGATTGAGCTGACATTAACAATTAATTGCGCACTGAGCTGGAGGAGGCAGAGTTTCTGATGTTGGGGTTGGGGGTTTGGGTCTGTGTGAGGTTGCTGTCACTCGTACAAGGTATGTGGCTCAGACACAACAGCCTGACCTTGCTGGTTCCCTTCCCAGCCCCCCCCCCCCCTCTTTTTTTTTCCTTTCTCCTTTCTTCCTGATATGAATTGAATAGACAGGTAGATATATACAGTTCTGGTCAGCCTAATTGGTGTAGAGGTGATATGGTGCAACACTAGGACAGGATGACCTTTAGGTTTAGGCTCCTGACTGGAGCACAAGAAACATGTGCATTCAATTCCAAGCAGTTTTCTGGCTGGTCTCTTTGAATTGCAGTATGTATTGGTCATGGTGGTCTTCTCTGCACTCGTACAGCTCCTGGCACCTCAGGAGGATGTCACCTGGAACAATAGATAACAGGGAACTGCAAATAAGAGCCCTAGCTAGAGATTCCTATAAGTAGATGACCAGCTTGCAAAAATATAATGCTTTTCTACCAGGTATATTTCATGTTACAGTATTGGAATATCTGTGTTCCCCTTAAAACTTTCCTTGAAACTGGATGAAGAATGTGAATTTGTGCTGTGATGTTACATGCTTTCTATACTAGCATGTGAAGAAAAGTTCAAAGACATATATATTACCTATGAGGGAATTACACCTACTTTAGCTTAACTAATTTTTTTTAGCAAGCAGCGTTGGAGGAAGCTTTTTTGTCCATCTTCAGACCTGGTATAAACAGAATCACCTTTCCTGGAGTAAAACTTCATCTACTTCTGCCAGACCTAAGTTTAGCTTGGAGACTTCCAGAGAAGTACAAGTCTCACAACTCTGGTCGTTCAACACCAATACAAAGCTAATAATAAATGAAAACAGTAAATATAAAACAGAATAGGTAAGGCTAAAATTACTTTGGCTACAGAACAAACATATTGCTTCTTCCTGCATGGAAGGGCCTGACCTCCTGTAGGGAGAGTAGGATATCTCTGGGATTGATAGTGTTCCTGCAGCAACTGCATTTCCGAACAAGCTTCATACTATGCTTCTGAGTTATTCTACTGTATGGAGGAAAAGAAAACCTTTTTTAGGTTGTGACAGTGCTTTCCTGGGCAACTGATTCTAAACACAGAAAGTGTTATCTCGGGGTGTTTTGCTGTATGGAGTTGCATTGGAAGTGCATTACTCCCAATCTGTTTAATTGGAGTCTTGGGTGATGCTTCTCTGCTGCCTTATCCCCAGATAGAAAGCTGATCTGTGTTTTAAGTACACTACAAGGTTGGAAAGTAAAGTTGAGTTTGCAACGAAGCAGATATATTGGCTTCCCATGCTTTGAAGACAAATGGAGTCTCATCCATCGCTGCTACACCAGTATGCCGGTGCTGTTTCAGGTTGCTTTGGGTTAGGATTTCAGTTTGCCCTTCCTTCCTAATGGGGTCCCTTGGTGGAGAATGCCATCCAAGTGCAGGATGGATGAGATGCCCTAAGGACCTGTATCAGGCTTGCCTTTTAAGCAGTGCCTTGCTGAACTGTGAACTGGGCTTTTCTTGAAGTGCTGTGTGGGGTTATAAATTCAACTTTTGAGACAAAAAAAAAAAAGGGGGGGGGGGGGAACAAACACCGTATACAGCAGCCTACATCAGCCTGAAAGTGCACAGTATTCAGTGGCAGTATTAATATGCACCTAAAATGATTTTCTTGTGGTGTCTGAAATATTTCCCACAGGCTTCTTTCTTTGTTCTAACTCCCCGTGAAAGGGGTAGAGAAAAATTGCTGGTGCGTTCGGTTCGGCCACTGTCAGCACCAGGCTCACAGCAGAATTATTTCTGTCCTCTCTAATGATTGTCAGTTACCTCATTGCCAAGGAAATGGCCCCCTCCATCTTCAGTATAGTAGCAGCTAAATTCCATTACGGAAGACAACACTTCCCTCCTCCAGGCTGCCTGCAAAGTGCTTCTCCTTCCCATTGTGGCTGGGTTTCCCTGTTGGGTAATGCCTAACTATCCCAGGTCAGGCTGTGTATTGACAGCTTGCATGTCCACTGCTTGACATTTTACTCTTGGTTCTAATCTGAAAAGTAAACCCTGTGTTTCTTTCACAGTGGGAGGGGGGAAAGATTTAAAGTAGGCAGGATGCTACAAAACCCATGTACTATATCAGTTATGATTATATCCTCACCTGGGCTTCTCGGTTTCCTGAAGGGTAATTTGCAAGACCAGGTGGATCAATATAAATACTGAATATTTTTTTGCACTGGAATGCATACTTTTTGGGGTTGGTTTAATAGTTGAATTCATGAGTCCACCTTTCACAAAGGCCCAACCACACAAAATGCAAATACTTTTCAAGGCAGTGTTGATTAATTCAGCAAATTCTACATGGTGGTGCAAAACAAATGCCCTGTTTCTGTTTCCCAAACTTGTGCTCGCTACGAACTTCACTATGCAATTAGTTAGATGCTGTTGCTAAATATGTTGGGCAAATGTGACCTATAAGGGAACACTGGTCAGCATATTTTGATATTTTGTGAGTGATAGCACACACGTACTGGGCTGTGAAGCTGAGCAAGTGTCTTTTAAATGGTTGATTTAGGTTTCAGTGTTGAGCCCAGCTGTTCCTTGAAACACTCTGTACAGTACAGTAATTTAGAGTTTAATGGTCTTGTATAAGAAGGCAGATGTGAATCACAGGTGAACTACTTCTGAATGATGACAAGGGTGTGAGCACTCTCCCTGCCCTTGTCTTTCCCCTCCCAGTTTCTCATTCTCTAATGTTTTGTTTATATATATATATATTTTTTTTTTCTTTCTTCCCTGTCCCTTTGCAACACAGGTAGGCACATTCCAGCATGACTCTGAGCCTTCTGTCTACCAGTTAATCTGGTCCTCATGTTTGACTTTAATGTATTTTTTCATCTTGCCTAACCTAAGAAATCGGTACTGCCTCAGGTAGCTTTGACTGTAACAATAAGTGTGTGTTACAGAATGAGGAGTGAAACATTGTCTCCATCCAAGATTTGGAAGTGGTAGGAAATGACCTCTTACACTTCTTTTGCTTTTTAGATCTTTAAGCCCTAAGCCACCCTAAATCTACTGTCCCTATAAAAGCTGCATTTTAAAAGGCTTTAGGAGGCTTGCTGACCTTGCAACCTACTTTGTAAGGAGTCTGCACCCACAGCTATTAAACAAAATTAATTTCAGCACTTTTAAATTGTTAATCTTGCAAAAGACAACTTCTTGCTCTCCAGTGATCCCACAGGTCATCATTCTGTGAGCTGCGAGCCATCGCCAGGGTTCATGGCTCTGAACATCATCAGTCTGCTTGTGGTCTCCCAAATGCCTTGCAAAATTAATTCCTTTGGCCTCCACTTTCCCTCCCCAGCAGCTCCTTGAAGGCACTTGGTGAGCCCTGTGTGTGTAGTAGCTATTCACCAGTAGCCACACCACAGATTAATCTTATTTTAAGGTTGTTCTATTCAAAATCAGTGTTTATAATCCTCAGCTTATGGTAATGAACTTTGGTCAACAAGACATGGATTCAGGTAGGAAATGGCAGGTTTAGAATTCAAAGTGTTAGGGTTTCTAACGTAAGGGTGACCTCTCTTGTAAGTTAAATTTCTCCATACCCATGGGGCAGATGCTTTACCAGGTGCTAACTTATTTTGAACCTTTTTAAATGTATTTTTTCTGCCTGGCTTTGAAGTTTGGAAACATTGCCTTTTTTTTTTTTTTTTTTTTCCCTCCAGGTAGCAATATGTGTGAATGCACTGGAAATGGGAGAGAAAATGTGTGCTGTGTCTGGTATTATCAGGCCTGGTTGTCCCTCCTTCTTCCACCTCTTTTGTCTCTGCCACTCAAGCCAATTTCACCCATACGCCGACTCTCATTTGGGATAATAGCCTCTCTTTTTACTGTTGTCTTGTCATGTTTGATTCGGCAGCACAAGGATTTTAAATTAGCCAAAATGCTTGCATGCTGGGCTTAGTCTGCTGCTACTACTAGTTGTAGAACCACTAAACCACTTGATGCTGAAATTGATGATTGCTCGGAAGGAATAAGAAATGGTTGGTGGTTACCGGGAAGATTCATTCACACCGAGCCCCTTTTAAGAAACATAGGAGGGAGGGAGAGAAAGATTTCCTTCATTTTCCGCTGCCTGGCCGGTGGTTGCATTGTGCTTGTGCCAGGTTCCTGCTGAGTGATTACAGCCTTTCTAGGCTGCGTAGTTCCTGTGATTTCAACATAAAAACGGAATAAGAAAAATGCACAGGGAAAGGAAGGGGGGAGGGAAGGATAAAGCTCTAAAGACTTGCAGTTCAGTTCAGTAATGTAGAATTATGATGTGTTAACTCGACCAGTTTTTGTTGGTGGTGGTTTTTTGTTTTGTGGTGGTTTTTTTTTGTTTGTTTGGGGTTTTTTTTTGGTGTTTGTGTGGTTTTTTTTTTTTTGTTTGTTTTTTTTTTAGCTAATTTATCCCCCCTGGCTAGAACTTTGCTTGTTGAAAGTTTTGCCCAGTAGAAGACTGAGTTGGTGATGCTAAAAAAACAGCGGGGCTGTGAGCAGGTTTTAATATTATCTGGATTTAAAATGACCCATCATTAATGGGATCTGGGATCACCAAGAAGCTACTACTACAAAACTTCTAATGATACCCTCACACACCCCCAAAATGCCTTTACTTGTTTATGGTTGTGCTTGAAAATACGGAAGGGCAAAATTTCTGAGGGAGAAGATGGCAGTCCTTGAGAAACTATAAAGAGAAAGCAAATGAAGCTATAGAATTAAGTATGAATGACTAGGGCTGTACATGAACATAATTGTGTTTCAGAGCTATATATGCTCACATATGCAGAGTGAGGGAGACAACTTTTATTTCCATTGAGTGGATTTGGTTTCTTTTTGGAAGTGAGTGTTGTTGCTGGTGTGTTGGTTGTGGTTCTTTGTTTGAGCACTGGTTTCTGGATTATGGTGATGATAAGTAGTCAAATGGTCAGAAAAGGTCAGTAAGAGACCCATGTATAGTGGCTCAGGATTTCTAAGTCCATAGACAAACACTACTGAGCAGAAAATAGTAGCAACTGTGGTTTAAAAACAAAACATCTAACCAAATAAACCTCAGCCATCTATTAGCCATATATGCAAGTTCCCAGACAGAAGCATGGCTTCAGATATATAATTCATTATACAGTCTCACAAATAAGACCCTAAATATAACACATGTGGGAATACAGTTACATAGCATCCAAGCCAAGGAAGATGTTCTCATTTGATCTAATATTGCTAACATTATTATTAGCAATATTCTAGCACTTTTTTTTTCCTGAATACTGAGCCACATGTTCTCTTGCATAAGATGCCCTTTTTCGCTGAAAGAAAAAAGATAATCTTGTAACTTTGAAGGTTTTGGCATCCAACTTTATCTCTCTTGTATGTAATAAATCACGAAGAAATCATGTGAATGACTAAAGCTCTAAAAATACAAATCTAAGAGGCTGAATCTCTGGGGCCTGGCAGTGGCATGCTGTTGTGCAAGTCTAGCTCTAAAGGCTTCCATCTGTGCCAATTAACAGTAGATTGGAAAGCCAGGCAAGCATGATGGGTTTAGTCCTGTTATCTAACTGCTGCACTGTTCAGAATTGCCGATTTCCCTGCAGAATCATGACATATGTATTACAGGAAAAAGTATTGGTCAAGTAGCTCGTGAAAGAGTTAATGCAAGGGATAATAAGTAACTAAGGCTGCGTCCTCCAGCAGACTTTGATGTGGTTTGATAATATATGGGATGGGTCAATCTGCCCTATTAGCAAATGTAGCCTGTTAATGCTCTACATACAAACTAGAGATTTGATAAAGCACTAAATTAGTTTTCACAAGGTATTAGATGTTAGATACTTAATGGGATCATCATGCTTTTGCTACACTTGGTTAAGATGTGTTCTGTAACAGAAGCATGCAGCAGCATGACATTTCACCAGGAAAAGAAGTGTGTCTTGGGACTGAATCACAAGTTTGGGAATTATAATGTCCAGACATTGCTTGGCTTCCAAAGTACCATGTCTCTGATTTACCAGAGAGGCTTCTGTTTTCACATCTGCATAATGGGACTTTCTCCTTCCCTTTTCTCTTTGCCTCCTTGAAAGCTTAAGCCACCCATGCTTATAAAGTGTATTGTTTTTATCATTGGATGCAAAGGGTGTGAGTAATCATAATTCTATGAAGCTTCAGTTGCATGATGCTCATACTGTCCCTCTCAGTAGGCGCTGGGAAGTTCCCTAAACTTGACAGCAGAGAATTTACAGGTCCAAGAATATTTGAATAAGAAACCTTGGTAGAGTGTAGGAGGAGGAGCTCAGGGATTTGATGTAGGGCTTCACAACTGTGCTCTGTATTCACTCTGTGTCAGTGTTCAACTAATACTTAAATGGTGAAGTAAAACCAATAGTTTAGTGAAGCCAGAAACATTTTCATACAGCAGAAAATCCACTAGCAAGGCATGTAACATGGGGGGACAACATCCTTGCCTTCATATACTTGCACCCATTCTGCTAGTGGGGAACAAGGGCAAAGAAGGAGACCTTCCTGGGGCCACATGGCAAGTCAGCCTCTGAAGTGAGTTCTCTGAGCATTTCCTTATCTGAGCTGATATTCAGTCCACTAAAGCAGGCTGCTGCTTTGCCTAGCTGGTAACATTTTAATAAGCTGGTTTCTTTACTATAAAAGAAAGGGCTGTAAAATTACTTTTTGGCAAGTTCTGTGGTTTTTGTCTTGTTCAGTAAAAGTCTAAAACTGCTGACAGCAGCATATGCCCACAGCTACTTTCAGATATCTATGCTTTAAAACCCATTAAGTGTTTTATAGTTACCACACAAATCTAATTTTTGCTAATGTTGGTTTTGCCTGTGTTTACAGATACTGTTCTTAATTCCATTTGAAATACTTTGGTTTACTTTCTCTTTACATCTTAACACTTATGCAAGTAGCTGGTCCTGAATGACCAGCTGCCAGGCTTTGCACTTCACCTAGCACCGGGGAAACATTGCTTACCCTTACATGAAATACAGTGAGAGTGTCATATATAAAATGATCCTGGCTGAAAGGATAGAAACTGCATCCCAACATAGATCATGGTGGGAAATGACTCAAAATTACATGGCAGCTTCTCCCCCTTTTACCCTCCCCCTCATCCTTCCCTTTCTCAGTGGTAAGAAATGCATCATGTATTGTGACAGTTTACTAATAATCCATTTGCATCTTTCATTAGCTTGCTATTTATAGGATTGCAAAAGGGCATCGGTACCACTCACCCTCTGCCAGTGCCAGCGTCCCAAAGACTGAAATGTGTTTTAAAAGCACCAGGTCATACCCTGGCCTCAGCAATGGCCTCACCCAGCTCTGGCAGAAGCCTGTGCCATTGCTTTGGGCTGAAATCCCATGTTTTAAAACCCGCTGAGGCCAGTGTAGACTTCATCTGCTTGTATGAACAAGAAGATTTTGCCTCACAGATCCTTCTAAGCCTGTACCTGATGAGCTCAGAGCTGGAGGGCGGTATTTTCCCTAATAAATTCCTTTTTTTGAGCCCACTTGTTAGTCAAGTATTGTGCACACTAACTACAGCAAGGGCCCTGGGCATAAATTACTCTCATGTGGCACTGTCTCCGAGCAGCCCCCTAGTTATGGATTACTTTGTTCTCAACTTGACAGGAACATAATTAGAACTGTTGATGAAATCTACCAAATTGTTCCTCCGTGGCCTCAATGGTCAGGAAATTTGGCTGAGTCGTATTTGTCACCGACATAAAGGCTCTAAACACTTCATATTAACTATGTTATTAATGTGCCCTCTAATCCGTCCGTGAATCGGTAACACTTAGAGCGAGCACCTTGTGATGAATGCATTGTAATGCTGTTAAAAAGTTTCTAGAGGGTGTGGAAAAAAGAGAAATTAATGAAAAGTGAACATTCCGGGGTTGTTTCTTTTCTCTGTGTATTTTTATGTTATGCAGTTTTGTTTTAATTGGAGATTCGTTTAGGCTTTACATTGACAAGACCGTTTTCTGTTCTATAGGATTTGCTGACATTTGGGCTGTTTCATTGCCAGAGGAGGCTTTGTGTGTCCGAAAGGAAGTGAGTGATCTGGCCATAACAAATCCTGCCAGAATATTTTAACACCGTTACGATTTTCTAATGCAATGCGTAGTGAATGTGGCTAGAAAAGGATGGTGAGTCCACGAAGGGGGTTTGCTTTCTCTCCTCTGCAGCTTGTCTGGTGGAACAAGCACGCAGGAGCTGCTGGGGGGTGGTGGGAGTCCGCAGACCAGCAATGGGAGGGGATGTTTGCATCGCTCCAGGCATAGTGATAGCCCTTGATCTTTGAGCCAGCCTTTCCCATTGTGGTCCTGCTGTTGAACCTTCCGAGAGTCAGGGGTGTTCACAGTGTTTTAGTTGTGTTAAATAAATTCTTCAGGCTGCTGTAGATATTCAGTAACTTACAGAAACGTGTTATAGATGAGAGAGACATTAGTGTGGCTTAAGGTCCTAGAAGGTGGCAAGCTGCTGCCTCAGGGAAAAGCAGTTCTAACCTTCAAGGCAAAGGGTGATCTTAGTCCACTATGGCTTTGAAGAACGCTCATAGCTGTGTGAGCCACTGTGCTTAAAGTTTTAGAAAGCAAACATTAGAGTTTTCAAATGTAGCATTTGGAGGATGAGGACAACTCCGACAACCTGATGTTTAACATAGAACCGGAAGGATGGGAAAACAGTCATTTTAATCCCTGAGCTGTTCTCTAAAGCAGCAGGTAAATTAGCTACTGTTTTTTGTAGTACTTTAGTGATTTGCTTATATGAAATTTAACACCATCCACTCTCACCCTTCTTTCCCTCAAAACAAAACATTAAAAATCAAGCAAACAAAACCAAATCAAAACACTTAAAACCAAGCAAACAAAACCAAATCAAAACAGGAAAACCAAGCAAACAAAACCAAACCATGTCTAAACCTAGTATTTAGTAAGTAATTTAACACCTAAAACCAGCAAGCAGTTCAAAATGTGCTGACTGCAGAGTATCAGCCATCATCTCTTGTGCCCAGCATACACCATGTCGGATTACTCTGTCAAGTAGCTTCTGTACCATGGTAAACTCATGTTGCTTTGGTCATTTTACATTCGTCTACTTCAGAATAAACAAAGTAGCTGACCATGTGTACCAGCAAGTTTTCTGAAGGGAGGAAAGGTAATGAGAAATGGAAAAGTTGTTGAGCATGACCACTGCTTGGGAAGTTGCTCCACATAAGCAGATTCGTCCATTTCTGGTGAACAGTCCCAAGTTTCTGACCGGCTTGAACTATTTTCCCTGTCCTGTGTTGTCAGTGCTCAGAGAGACTAAGTAAAGTCAGGCTTTTCATTGTTGATGGTGTTTCCTATTGGATGTTTCTCCATGTTTGTTTTTGAATACCAAGCAGAATTACAGGTTCTCATGCTTATCTCCTAAGCCCTTGTGCAGTTTTTGGTGGGCCCACTCAAAACTGCTTTTTTCCTGTGGGCACTGTATGTGCTATTTCCTGTGCCCTGGCAATGATGCTTTTGCCAACAAGAAAGAAGTGTTAGCCTGTGAGTTAGGACTTTGATACTTAATTTCATGATCTTAATATTTATAAATGAAATGGGAATCTTATTCTGCACATTTCTCATGCAAATCTATTTCTGGTAATGAACAATTTAAGTAATTTTTTTTTTAAATATGTAGTTGCCATCTCTGGAACTTGGGATCAGAATTCAGGATGCTCAAATTACATGTTAATGCATACAGATACCCTGTTGATGACTCTATTGTTAAATAGAGTAGACCAGTACTTTCCCTAAATCTGTTTCTTTTTAGTGCTTTTGTCTCTTTCATTCTCTCAGATCATCTTGTCTAAATTTTTCTTCTGTTCTTTCCTTTCACCCTTTAATCCATTTCTACCAAAGCCATGGAATCTTGAGGGGCTTTCTAAATAATTACATCTTGTTACTTATCTGCAGTGTGCTCAAAACTGAATTTCTTTTGGTCATAGTCTTGTTTTATGACTGTTCTAAAATGGGTGTTATTTCGGGCATTCTTACCCAAAAGCATGTTTTATTCTGTCCTGGCTGTACTTCATCTGTCTTTCTAATTTGCATTTGGCACTGATATTTTTTAAGTGGATGAGTATTGTATTATCACAGAATCACAGAATCACAGAATCCCAAGGGTTGGAAGGGACCTAAAAAGATCATCTAGTCCAACCCCCCTGCAAGAGCAGGGTAACCTACAGTACATCACACAGGAACTTGTCCAGGCGGGCCTTGAATATCTCCAGTGTAGGAGACTCCACAACCCCCCTGGGCAGCCTGTTCCAGTGCTCTGTCACTCTTACAGTAAAGAAGTTCTTCCTGATGTTAACGTGGAACTTCCTATGCTCCAGTTTACACCCATTGCCCCTTGTCCTATCCCTGGATATCACTGAAAAAAGCCTAGCTCCATCATCCTGACACCTACCCTTCACATATTTGTAAACATTGATGAGGTCACCCCTCAGTCTCCTCTTTTGCAAGCTAAAGAGACCCAGCTCCCTCAGCCTCTCCTCATAAGGGAGATGTTCCACTCCCTTAATCATCTTTGTGGCTCTGCGCTGGACTCCTTCAAGCAATTCCCTGTCCTTCTTGAACAGAGGGGCCCAGAACTGGACGCAATATTCCAGATGCGGCCTCACCAAGGCTGAGTAGAGGGGGAGGAGAACCTCTCTTGACCTACTAACCACTCCCTTTCTAATGCACCCTAAGATGCCATTTGCCTTCTTGGCCACAAGAGCACATTGCTGGCTCATGGTCATCCTCCTATCCACCAGGACCCCCAGGTCCCTTTCCCCTTCACTACTTTCCAGCAGGTCACTCCCCAACCTGTACTGGTACATGGGGTTGTTCTTCCCCAGATGCAAGACTCTACACTTGCCCTTGTTAAATTTCATCCAGTTTCTCCCCGCCCAACTCTCCAGCCTGTCCAGGTCTCGCTGAATGGCAGCACAGTCCTCTGGTGTGTCAGCCACTCCTCCCAGTTTTGTGTCATCAGCAAACTTGCTGAGGGTGCACTCAGTTCCCTCATCCAGGTCATTGATGAAAATATTAAACAGCACCGGTCCCAGCACCGACCCCTGAGGAACTCCACTAGTCACAGACCTCCAGCTAGATTCTGCGCCATTGACCACAACTCTCTGCCTTCTTCCTTTCAACCAGTTCTCGATCCACCTCACTACTTGATCGTCAAGCCCACACTTCCTCAGCTTATCTATGAGGATGCTGTGGGAGACAGTATCAAATGCCTTACTGAAATCAAGAAAAACTACATCTACCGCTCTACCATCATCCCTTCATATCCTTCATATCCTTCATAACATTCATATCCTTGAATGTTTTTATTTTCCGGGGTTTGGGCTTTCTTTTATTTTTCAGTTTTGAATGGTAATGTCATGATACCCATCTTGTAAATACAAATCTGTGTCATTCAGTAGACCAAATTTCATCACTAGCAGAGCTAAATTCCAATTCCACATTTTATTTAAGGGTAGGAAGTAACATTACTTTTGTGGAAACCAAGGCATTTACTAAAGGGGGAAGTGGGGAGTGAGGATTTAATATCAGAATTGGGCTCTGGAATATTAATTTTATAAAACTGTATGATCTTAGTGTCAGCTTTGGAGAGCATATGCCAGTAGACACTCATGTTTGAAATTAGAATTCACAGTTAATCATTCTAAGGAATAGATTTACCACTTCATAAACTCTGGGAAAGACTGTTTTCTTTTCCAAACATTTAAATTACTCAGCCATTTTATACATTAAAATCCAGTTATAACTTAGAGGATATGTTGAAGACTTTTCAAAGCTATTTCTTTTAGTAACTGTACATTGACTGAGGCTTTAGCATCGAGTAGTTCATATTCTCAACTGCATCTATTGTTTTTTTTCCTAACAAAATAGGGTTTCAAGAATGTTTGTTATCGGAGTGATGAGTACCGATCCCAAACGGCCAGTACCACTTTCAGAACATGTGACATGTCCCATAAAACTAAGGAAATGAACTCCCAATGTGGCTAATGCATATATCTTAAATGTATTTTGTTTCATTTCTCTAAGGTGTTAATGACCAGGTTAAAGTAAATGTTTATTGTATCACTTTTCCTCTGCCACGTTACATAGACTCCATGCAAAACACATTCAGAAAGATATAAAAACCAAAATGTGCTTCAGGATTTTAGGGAGTGAGATGTATCTGCTACTGAATGGAGAAGCTTGTTTGAAGGACCACCTTCTTGGTTCTCAGGGCCAACTTAATACTTGAGCTGGACTGGCATACATCAGTTTCAAAAGAAATATGTCAAAAGCTACAGAATAATGTTAATTTGGATGCTGATTTATCAGCAGAAAGGTATATGTGAATCAGATCACACATATCTAGGTCAGGAAATTACCTGTGTAATTGTATATAATACTGTAGCGAGGGAGTGTGTTCTAAGTATGAAGACCCAAAAGATGCACATGACACTAGCGCAGTTATGAGACTACTTACCAAAGGCACCCTTATCCTGAGCATAGCGAGCTGTTCCCATAGCATTATTCACCTGCTGTGAATTAATAAAGCAGTGCATTCCCAAATCAAGGTTTAGCTTCCCATGCAAAGCAAGGAGTTAGAGAGGAGGTCCATAAGATGGGAATCCTACTTTAACAGCCAAAAAATAGAGGGTAATATTTCAAAATCAGAAACTGCTTTCTAAAGACTACTGTGGGCCCAGGATATAGGGGAAAAAAATAAAAGTTTGCTTTAACAGAAAAAAGAGGGAAGGCTTAGGCAATTGCTCACTCCTCTCCCTCTCTATTTTGCAGTGTTGATGAAGTTGAGATGAGAGCCTGGTGCTTCTCTTCAGGAAGAGACTGTATGAATTAAAGGTCTCAAACATATTAGGATTTACTCAGTAAAGTCATACTTGTCAATAGCTTCTCTTGATAGATATTTAAAGTTCAAGTGGTTGTTTTCTTTAGTTAAGTGCTCTGAAGTGCTTTAAAAAGCATTGGCCCATTTATATAAACAAATAGAGAAACTCGTTGATAGTCTCCCAGTCAGTGTGTTACCCAATATTTGGTTATCCTTACTTGGATCTGAAAAAGATTTGCACAAGCAACTTCTAATACATGTAATTCTTTGTTAATGGAGGATTGTATTATTATATCATTTGACCATAGGCATTGCCTATGTTGAAATATAATTTCTCTGTGACACACAACTAGGGGGAAATGAAGGGGAGCCAGTAGTTCAAACTTATTTTTCCAGAACATCAATGTGACTTGAGAAGAAGAATAAGCTGGAGGCCTGATTTCCTTTTGGAATATTTGCAGTAGAGAATTAATACTTGCATCTTTCCTATATTTTTCTTCTTCCTGCTCAGCTGTGCTAACTCAGGAATCTATTCTGGTGCTTAGAGTCAGGAAACCAAATTTAAACATGCTTTCAGATCATGGGAACATCCTCATGTACATATAACCACTCACAGAATGAAAGGAAGCTACCAATACTTATTGGTAGTGAAGGTGTAGCTCAGGATGGTATTTATATGCTTCCCCAAAGTGTTCCCTACCAGTCAGTGTTGTAGTGCTTCCCTACCAGTTGTCCTCATGGTAACAGCATTACAACATTTCTTCTCTGGAGAAACGTCCTTTAACCCAACAATACTGTGGTGATATGAAAGCCTAATTATGTCATAAAATTGTATATTGAATATTATCCTCTCTCAAATGCAAAAAGAAATAGGCACTATATGGGGCAATCACTGGCCATACCTTAGCCAGTAATGTCAAGGCAGTTAGCTCCAGAAGAGAAAATAAACTGAATACCATCAGCAACTACCCCCCAAAATGCAATGTAATGTGAGCAATAGGGATGTAGCTAGGTGCTATCTTAAAACTAAATTGGCATTCTTCATTATAAAAGGTTTGTCCTAATAATTCTGCATGTGTTTTCTTCTTACCTACCTCATGTACTGTCCGTGGGATTTAGAGGGTGTCATAAGCAGGTGAATTTAGAGCTGTTGCTAATTTAAACTGCACTTAATGAAACACAAGTTTGAGAGATGTTACAAATCAGTGAATGTGGCATAGTTTGAAGATTGCTTTTGTCAAGTTTGATTAGCTCAAAGAGAAACCTTTTCTAAATATTAGTTGTGAGATTAATCAGGCAATGTAAGACCTTGAATTATTCCTCATCACAGGAAAACAACATAATGTGTTATCTCATTTGATGACTAGGAAAATGTGACTTTTGAGGATTAAAAATTTGTGTTTTTAAGATTGGACTCAAGGAAGAATGTTCAGACTGGGTTTTTTTAAACTGACTTGTAATTTTCCGTATTACACTTCACTTTCTATAACGTATTCCTATATTACAAGCTGATAGTACTAGCATCATTACATTGAAGGATGTTCTCGTTATTGACTCCATTCTCAATTAATTATAAGTTTGTCATGTTTTAATGAGTAGGATTAAACTTCGTATTCTGAATATATAGAGTCATAGAACCATAGAATGGTTTGGGTTGGAAGGGACCTTAAAGCTCATTCAGTTCCAGCCCCCTGCCATGGGCAGGGACACCTTCCACCCGACCAGGTTGCTCCAAGCCCCTTCCAACCTGGCCTTGAGCACTGCCAGAGATGGGGCAGACACAGTTTTTCTAGGTACCCTGTGCCAGGTCCTCAGCACCCTCACAGGGAAGAGCTTCTGCCTAATACCCAATCTAAATCTCCCCTCTTTCAGTTTAAAGCCATTCCCCTTGGTCCTATCCCTACAAGCCTTTGTAAAAAGTCCCTATCCAGAGTTCTTGTAGACATCCTTTAGACACTGGAAGCAGCTATAAGGTCTTCCCAGAGCCTTCTCTTCTCCAGGCTGAACAAGCACAACTCTTTTAGCCTGCCTTCCCAGGAGTGGTGCTCTAGCATCTTTGTGACCCTCCTCTGGACTTGCTCCAACAGGTCCATTTCCCTCTTGTGTTATTACCCCAGAGCTGGACGCGGGACTGCAGGGGGGTCTCACCAGAGCTGAGTAGAAGAGGAGAATAGCCTTCGACCTGCTGGTCACACTCCTTTTGATGCAGCCCAGGACACAGCTGGCTTTCTGGACTGTAAGCTCAGACTGCTGGCTCAATAACCAATAAGCACCAGTAAGTTTGGACTCTGTGTCAGTAGATGCATGTCACAGTATGGGCAGGTAGTGGCGTCACAGCTGCATAAATCACAGCCGATTCTTACCAGAAAGAAATCTTGCATTAAATATATTTTATGTTGCTTGATTAGTCTGTATCAAAACGGTAACCTTGCAGTTTGAATAGCTATGTCAACTGATATTGTTTGGCTAATAGCACATGAGCATGATTGGAAGGGGGTTGGATCAGCATGTTCCCTCACCAGGTAGAAACCCAGAGTCCTGCTAAATGCTTGGCAGCAATCTACACCTCAGGCCACTTCTCATGAGACATGTTGCCACGAATAGCATGCAGCTACATTTGGGTATTCAGGTTTCAACAGGATGTGGCTGCTCTTTCTCACTTACCAGAATGCTTTCCATGTACCATCACCTGTTCTAGTGCTCCTTCACCTCACTGCCAGAGTTGTGACGAGAACTGTTGTGATGGTTGTGAAAGCTGCTTTCGGTATGTGGCTAACATGATTATCACATATAGGCGCCTTTATTTAGCAAGTCCACATGTATAATTACTGTTGCAAATGTCTTATACTGGGCACCATTATTTTATATGATCAACTCTCTGTGGTGTTGATACTCTGCAGCCTAATCAGAGTTAAATCCATGTAAAACCTGACTGATCTTAAGATCAGACTTTATATGTCTGTATGATAGGGCGTGAATTTCTTCATACTCCTGATAGAGGAACATCTATAACTCAGCTGCTGCTTTGCACTACTTGAAAGTAATTTAGTAATCTCATGCATGGCAATGGAAGCTTCATACTACACCTCCCCATCACCCATACTGACGCACATTTTCTACATGTATCATTATTATCATCAGCATCTGTCTTTTGAGTGATGATTCATTTGTCTCTAGGTTTCTGTCCCTTTATACAATACTAGATATAAAATTCCATCTGTCTAGAAAGAAAGGCACCATCTCAAAGATTTAATACTGGTTTCAAATTTTATTGCTGCTAACTAAATATGAAATTGCTGTGAATTAACCAATGATTATTTAGAATGAAGCAGGAAAGAGTTAAAAAACAAAAAATAAAGAAGTAAAAAATATTCCTTTCCCAGGCAAACTGCAGCCCCCCTTCCAACAAAGCTGTTGCAGGAGGTTTCAGTGGTATGAATAAATTTCTTTCTTTAAACACTTTTGTTGTTTAAAATGCTATTGTTTCATCTGAGGTGTGAGGAGATGTGCTAACCTTGTCAATGTGGGTGCAGTAGAGCAGAAATGATAACTGTATATGCTTTTTTTTCTTAACCAAAATACAGAGTGTGTATGTGAGAGAGACAACTTATTTAAATCCTGGATACAGTCAGACCTCATATGCATTGTTAAAAAAAAAAAAAAAAAGCCCTAAAGAATTGCATATGGATTAGGGGGGATGAATATTCTATTATTTCAGTCTGTTCTGCTGATCTTCTTATTGTGACTTTGCGCTTCAGAAATCTGCCAGGAATTTGGCTTTGCTGTACTAGACAGTAATTTTAAATGTGTATCAAGCACTTGATAGTGTATGATTTGCGTGCTGTTGCATTCCCATTCCCTAAATTTTCCACCAATTTATTACTTTTTTCATACTGTTTTAATATTTCAGGATGATGAATATATACAGCATCATTAAAGGTAAATAAAAAATGCATGAAATTAAAAAATGGAATATTAGATGTTTCTTTGCTGTAATCCCTAGCTCCAATAGGAATGAAATGTCTCTGTTCTGTCAAGTAATCCCTAAACATGATTAGGGACCTTGTAGTTTCCACATAGCCCACATAATATTTGTATCATATAAGCCTATTTATGTAAGGTTTGAGTAAAAGTTGTTATTAGAAGACCTATAAACCTATTTTACAATTCAAAAAGATATGCTTGCCTCTTAATCTCTCTACTTTTATTATTTTGCTGGTGATTGCAATACGTCCTTAATTCATTTTTCAGAATTCTGTTACATCTTTTGGGTACTTATATCATGCATTAACGATCCCAATGAAATGTATTTTTAAGATAGAGGACTGAGTTCAACAGTTCATCCACTTGTACAGCTTCTTAAATCTGCATTGCAAGGGATGTGCACCTCTTTCCAGGTCTCTTCTTTGACATCTGGGTTTAAGCTGAACTGGGGGTGAGGAGATGTAGAGATTAGTTTTGGGGAAGGGGAGATGGAAAGAGAAAGGTGGGGGGGTTAATTTTTTTCTCTGTTTAAATCACGAATTATCAGTGATGTAGGTGCTTTTTGGCAGCATCACAGAAAGTTTTCAAAGTCAGCTTGTGTTTTGACCAGCCAGCAGCAGAGTTTTAGGGAGGAAAAAGCTAGAATGAAGGAAAATGGGGGAAAGTTTTTGAATGACAAAAGAATGAGGCAGGAAAGACAATAGCTGTTTCTTGTGATGCAGTTGTGTTGGGGATGCAACAACCCAGCACTTCCTACTCCCAGCCTCAGCTTCTTGCCTGGGCAGCAGGGATGCTTGTATGTTGTTAGGCTGAATTCATTAGAGCTATTCAAGTTACACAAGGTAACACAAGGAAGAGCAATAAATAAGAACAGCATCTTGTATGCTTCTATGCTTTCAATAGACATTCACTAAGAAAATATTTTCAAATGATAGCAGGGGTCAGCTGTGGCAACTCTGTATTTCCCATAAGGAAATCTGAGTTTATATTAACCTTGTGCTATCTACTAAAAAAGCCCTTTGGAAATACTCTACATTGCTTCCACACTGCATTGAAATGTTACTTTCATCTCATTTTTGGCAATTAGGGTGGCATTTGAGCAATAGCTCTATTCTTATATTTATGAACTGAGAGAAGCAAAACTGCTCACTGCTGAGCCCAGGGATTCTCTTCCAGGAAAACTGAGATCAATAACTGTTATCAAGTCTTCATTTACAGGGAGTGTTAAAAGTCCTAATGTTCATCAGTTACTAGGATGTGCTTAAAACTGAGATTTCTCCTTTTCCCCCCACCTATCACAACCTACCATAGTGATAATTTTTGGTCTTTGCTATCATTTTAAACAGTCACTTTCAGTTATTACCATTTCTTCTTAACTGGAGATACTGTATTATAGTGGTGCCAGTAAGTTAAGTGTAAGCAATGTTTTCCCTTGCCAACCTCCTCCTTCCTGCTAGCAATGGGGGGTAGGAACTGAGATTATGATACCTGAGGATAGTTTTTATTATCCAAAGCAGGGATTTACAATTATTATTGCAATTATTTTTGCATTTTGATACTCAGCAAGAAGGCAAGGGCACGTGCCCCAACATGAGCAGAACAAACCCCGAAAACTGAAAATAAAAACCTTATATGCAGATAAGTTTTCAGGTGCCTTTATTCCCCCAGTTTAAGTGGAAAAGAGAGATTTGGAAAAAAAGAGAGTGTAATTTAACAAAATAATATTATGCTTTCGATCCTTGAATGAATTATTTGAATACTTAGCAGTATAATGTCTTTGACTAATGCTGGTACTTAAGATAAAAAAAATGATATTGTGAATGTGCTGTGTTTGCCTCCTATGATGTTTTTACCAATTTGGCGTTTATGGGAAGTGATCTCATTGTTGCAGAGTTTCCAAATTGCTTTTTATACAAATCCGCAGAAATTAAATCTCCTCCTTGTTATGAAAATGAAGGGATGTCTTGAGACACTGGTATATTAGCACAAATCTATGGAGACAGTAAGCCCAACTCTCTGCTTGTAGCTATTTTGTGTCCACTTTTAATAGCTCCAAGAAGCTCTGTTATGTACTGGCTATTGTATGACAGAGTGAATAAGCGTATGCTTAAGTATAGCATGTGAGCAGTAGCAGAGATGTCTAGTAAGACCTCTGGTGCTTAAAGTTAAGCCCATGCCTGAGCCTTCCATGGTGAAGAATTTAGCCCATGACGTGGAATAGTGTGTGATGCAGGCATAATGGCAAATGATGGACATTGTGAGCCTTCAGAGAGAGCATCACAAATCAATTTCGAGCTCAGGGGAAAAACAAATGCAAATTGGTGTAGGCTGCATGAAGATTTCGGGAGATGGAACACCAATGTGGTGCAGCGCAGACAGTTGAGGAGTCTTCATCACAAGCCTGATGGTGTTATTCTGGCTTCTATTCAGAACAGCTTCTGGAAAGGCCATGCATATTGTCTGAGAAGTGGGAAAATACAGTGATATGGATTGTACTACCACCAAACCGAACAAACAAAAGATAGTTAGTAGAAACATAGTTCTTGAATAGTAGCAATGCTGAGCTCTGAATTCATTCTAGGTGGGAGCTGTGCTCAGCTGGTGAGTGTATGGCTGGATCCTCCCCAAGTGTTTAATGGGACTCTTAATTTGATTGCTGCTCCAAACTACTCATAATAGACAAGCCACTGACTAAATGGCAGAGGCAATCAAGGCCTCTGCATGTATCTACATTTTGATATCTGTGTACAAATAGCCAGCAACTAATGTCTGCTGGTTGACTGCAGGAAACAGTCTCAGGTTCAAAATAGCAACTCCAGTGTTTTGGGGGTCTTTCAGTATAATTTCATTATGTTTGTAGAAGTGAGTTTAGGCAGAGTTAAGAAAGTCTATGCAAACAAAAGCTTTTTAACTC
The DNA here is from genome assembly GCF_037157495.1 of Lathamus discolor. Lineage (NCBI taxonomy): Eukaryota > Metazoa > Chordata > Aves > Psittaciformes > Psittacidae > Lathamus > Lathamus discolor. Next base: position 15,428,222 of record NC_088888.1, read on the forward strand.
AAGTTGCAGAAGGTTCTTCATGGCTATTGCTACATAATATCTCTCTTCAGCAAGATTAGATGCTTTTATGTGTGAGTTGGGCTCTTACAAGCAGCACATTAGCCTGCTTCTGTGTAGCCTAAGGATCCCATTAGTTGGGTTTATGTTTCCATATTAGAAAAAAACAGGAAAGATGTTTGCATGGAAGAATAAGAGCAGTTGCATGCATTTGTAGCAGTCACAAGGTGCTGTATGCTTTCTTCTGACATGGTCTGGTGTGAGGCGTACCTGCCCATGGCAGGGGTTTGGAACTGAATGATCTTAAGGTCCTTTCCAACACAAACCATTCTGTGATTCTATGATTCTTTCTTGGGATTGAACATATTTCTGAGTGGCAAGTCAGCAGTGACTATTGGCATCTTTCTTTTTGTTTTTTAATTGGTCTCATTGTAATGGATCTGAAGTACATCAGAATATTGGACTGAGATTCTTGAAAATACTGATGTTGCCTCATTGTTTTTATTGCAGTATTTCTACAGTACAGAAATATCAGTTACTTTAAGTCTTTATTCCCACTGCACAGCTACAACAGCTCACAGCCCCACGCGCCACTCATTCTACTATGGGCAAAACTTTAGCTGTTTTCTCATAGTAACCTTTACAATGCAACCTATAAACATTATTTCTGTTTTAATGACTCCCAAATAATGTCATATTTAAATCAAATGCAGTTTGCCTTAGCAGGGTTCTTTGAATTCATGAGTATTTTTGTCCCATATCCTATAATAATGTGACAAATGCTATTTGCATTTTTACTGTTTTCTTGAATACTTTTAAACACCCATTTTTAGGAGACTTCAGATTGCTTTTGAACATATTTGAATGCATTTTTAGCTATCACCAAGCTTAAAATAGGAACCCTTTTTTCAGCTTATCTTTATTAAACACCTGTAAAAATCAGGGTATTTCTTCTTTCTTATAAAGCTTTCTTCCTTTAAACGAATGCCAGAAATGCTGCATGGTTTATTCTAGTATGGGCTTCGTTTCTTGGAGGTAATGGGCAGTAAATGATCTGGTAATGTTTGCGCCATACACACACACATTTACCTACCTGACTGCCAAAAATAGAAACTTGAAATTCTAATGTAATGCATCTGATCTTTAATTATAAATCGATTAATATTAGAACTCAATCAGTGTTTAACTTTGAGGCCATTTCAGAAAATATTATCCAGAATAGAGTCTTAGAAATTGATCATTCTATACAAATGATCACGCTTGCAATAAACCTGTGATCCAATGAGCAGATAGCCAGCATGACGGTGACCAATTAATTATATTTTCTTATCAAATATTCATTTTTATGTATTTTTTAAAACCACAGACTTATTTCTTAATGGTCTGGGTAATATGTGAGGTGTTGGTTTGGGTTTTTTTACATAGATGTTTATTTTAGAAGAACCAAAAGGTGGACTAGCAGCTTAATGCTGCTTTTCTTGAAGGCAGATGCAGTGATGTAATGGAGTTCTTCATCTTGGCTGTGGTAAGTTTTCTGTTTTCCTTTGAATTTTTTTTTTTTTAATTAACAAATGAAAACTGATAATTTTTAAGGCAATGTTGCATGTGTTGAATAGAACAAAAATCAATCCAAGTAATTCCTGTACCTCAATGCAGTCATCCTAAGAACTCTCTAACATGCACAGGAGTCAGTGGGAAGGTTCCTTTATTGATGTTATGCTGCAAAAATAAGTTCTGTGTATGTTTTTGTGGTCAAAAAAAAACCCTAACCAAACACCCTCTACAGAATTTTGCAAGTGAAACCAAATCACTTAAAATAAGATTGCGGTCACTTACTGGTCTCTGAGCACTGTGCTAGACGCCAGCTAAAACTAGACTTCCTTAATGGACTAAAGAAGAAAGGTAGGAATAGAAACAAGATGATGACAAAAGTAAATATGCTCATAAAGAAGAAATGTGCTTTTGTGGCCTTTGATCAAGCCCAGGAGCTTCTTTTCAAAGGACATTGTGGGATGTTTGGGAAAGGAACAGCCACCCAGTGTAATTCGAAAGGGGGAAGGTCTGTAGAACACTGGCTTGCAGCTGCTCCTGCCTCTCTGATAAGATTGTAAGAGCTGCCAATATCAGTATTCAGTCTTGTAGCGTGTCAGGGCTCTTTCATGTGAACTGAACTGTCTGTGAGCACTTTCTCCCGCTCTCCTTCCCAGTGCTCGTCATTGCATTGAAGTCAGGGGAGAGGAAAAAAAGATTTGAGGATTGCCCAATTTGTTCTGACATAAAGAGATGTTTAGCTCTGTGAAAGGTGGTGGAGGCAGAGTGCCTGACTGACATTTCAACAGGCTGTCTGCTGGGATTGCTCACTTCATGTCCCTTCATATTCCTGCTGTGTCCTGCGTGAGTGCTCTTGTCTAATCTTCACAGCGAGAGTACCAAGAGTCCCCTGAGCTTTAGTGCTCAATACCTTGTTAGACGAGTGTATGGTGCTGTAGCTCCTGCTTTTGTACTTGCTTTTGCTCTAATGTTTCAGGCTTGTTTAAAGTCCAAATAACTGGTTTTTAAGGTATTTCCTGAAATAGCAGTGTGTATGTCCTAATTGCCTTGGTCTTCCCTTGGCAATGCTAGATTTGGGTGATACCAGGTAGAAACACACAGAGGGAAAGAAAAGACCTCAGTCAGTCAAAGCTTTAAGCAACATTCTGTGCTTTTGTTTTTAAATGAAGATGCATTGACTGGTTTAGAAAACAGATGAGAGAAAATACTCATTGAACAACCAACAGGAGGTATAACACATTGGTAATAGAGCTAAGACAGTGTTTAATCAGGAATGCTGAACTCCATACCAGGGGCTGCATGGAAGCTGAGTTGTTGAGGGTTTGTTTGCTTTTATGATTCTAAACACGTTGTGATGCATTCTGGCATGCCACATCCTGTTACATCACATTGGGTCAGCCTGTGATGCCAAATAACACTAAGAACATGAAGTAATGAGAGCTAATGCTCACCTCTTACTGCAGGAGCATTATCAGGTACTGTTAGCCACAGCTCCTACCCAGATTCAATCCTCCTAAAGCAGAAGTGATATTAAAGATACATGCATTATGTTTTCAACAGATATGTTATTTTTCATTAGTCTCCTCAAAATACATTAATGGATGAGGCTTAATCCTCATTAAGACATTAAAAATAATCCATGTACTGCATCATTTACATATTTTTTAGAGGTGCTTAATTTCCTCAAATGTATTACTGCTGGTAACAAAAAGCAGGATGGTATCGTCCTCTCTGCTTCCTGCAGATCTTCGGTCCATGTACTATTATCCCAGAAACACATTGCACTGATTCCATAACATCTGGTTGCCACTGTTCAAATCTGCCCTCAATTTCAGTTTTTTAATGAATGTATCTTAATCTATGTTTTATCCTGAGATGGAGGCATGTGTCTCACCAGGTAGGAGATTTCTAATGTAAGCATGTATTCTCAGACAAACCTTTTCGAACTTGGGTGTCTAAAGCTGAACCCTCCTCCCTCCCAGAATGCAAGGACAGCTACACAAAAGCACTGATCATGAAGAGCTGTACAGTTTCCTTCGTCCAGTGGGATATCTAGTCACACATTCTGTTTGCTGGGGATCAACTTCTTTACCTGTGATAGACCGAACAGTTGAATACTAAAGCTTTTCCTCATTTCTGTAGTATCTATAGAGCAGAAGACCTAAACTTATCCCAGTGGACTGTCACAATTGGAGGATGTTGTAGAGATGTAGAGGTCCCACCAGGGTCCAGGCTATTCAGAAGACCAAATTCCAGTTCTCAGAGACTAAAGTAATGGGGAAATAACTAGCAAGCTTTTTGCTGTAGGTAAGAGCCAGATGACATTGGAAAGTTCTAAAAAGTGGTTTGGTGAATCTTGAACTCTCAAGACTCACTCATATGTCAGGATCAGATCTCCTTACCTATTATACAGCATGACTAATAACTGGGCCCATGCTGTAGCAGATATAATTGATGCCTGGATTGCATTTATGTAAGAGCTGCTGTCATGCTTCCCATTTCAATGTGTCTGTCTTCATTTTGCCTATGAGTTGGAGTTGGTGCAAGTAATCATTAGCATCCCTTAAAATACATACAAAGGAATCATGATGTCTGCATTGGTGAATGTTATGGGTGTACTCTGGCACATATAACCTGATTCTGTCAACTACTGAGATGATATCTGGTGTACGTACTGTGCAGATTCATAGGAAGAAAGACTTCTTTGGAGAAGACACAGGCAGGCAGAAGGGGCACTTCATCATGGAGCATTTGGAAAAGAGGATACCAAGGAGATGATGGCAGTCATGCCCATACTAATTGCTCAGGTATCCCAAACTCCTGCAGACATTTCACTACAAAGAAGCACATGGGCAAACTATCTCTGTGCTTTAGGCTGTGGTCCAGCAGTTTGTGATACACATCTAACCTAAATGTGTTAATAATCCAAGAGATCCTGAGGGACAAGTTGTGTAGCGTTACGCATGTTTAGTGATGTCCTGCATTTAATGCTAAGCAAAAGCAGTTTGCTCCCCAGCAAATATGTTTGTCTGCATGCCTACAGGCTTTCTCTCTTCCTGATTGCTTTTGTGTGCACACATATATTATAATAATCCTTAATTTATATAAAGAATGTAATTGTTTTATAGAACTTGTACTTGTCTGTACAAGTGTAGCAGTACAAGTCTGCACTGTTAACCCAGGCTAATTGTTTCCAAACTGCTGGTTACAGAAGTTGCATTTATTTAAAAATTGACTTAAAGGAGAGTAAGTAACTTGATGCCCCATTAAATCAATTTAAAAATTGACTTAAATTACAGTAAGTGACTCATTATTTTAAGCTATAGAAAGACACCCAACAAAAAGAACAGGAAAAAAAAAACACTCACCCAACCAAAAAAAAAAAACAACTACCCAAACCCAAAACTCAGCCTGACAGGAAGTTGTAGCTTAGTATCCTAATTTATTTTTGCTCAGAATAAAATGGTCAGATTACCAATAGTGGGTGCAAAAACAGGGGAAGTTCAGGTTAGATATAAGGAAGAAGTTCTTTACTGTGAGGGTGGTGAGGCACTGGAACAGGGTGCCCAGAGAAGTGGTAAATGCTCCATCCCTGGCAGTGTTCAAGTCCAGGTTGGACAGATCCTTGGGCGACATGGTCTGGTGTGAGGTGTCCCTGCCCATGGCAGGGGGTTGGAACTGGATGATCTTAAGCTCCTTTCCAACCCAAACCATTCCACCATCCTATGATTATGTTACTCGAGTAGCACAAGTACCACCCTGAAGCAAGGGGACAATTATCACTGAAATAGTTCCCTGATTTTTGTCTCAATAAATGAAGTTTACAATGATGCTTTAGCTGGGAGATGTTTATTTGCGCACCTGGTTGCTATTAATTTACTAATATTGTGTAACTGTTCTATATATCCCTAGATTTGTTGAACATAATGTCTATATGTTAAACAGTTTTCAATGGTATTTAAAAATCGACATTTCAAAGAGTGTAATAGCATAAATGAAATGTAAATTCAAACCAGGAATGAGTTAATTAGACTAATGATCCCTTGACTCCTTTATTAGCTAGCTCTTTAGAAATTGGGATTAGCTTTGTTTTCTCTGCTGAATAAAGATGGAAAGGATGGTGTTGATTCTAGTAAATGATAGCACCATAAGAAATGAGTATTTTTCAGTTTGTTATAAGTTTTATCATTTAAGATAAAAACTTAGCCTTTCTGTATACAGGCCTGATTTTATTATACTTTGAGTCCAGCTGAGATTGGAAGAGAGAAATCAGGAAAATTTAGGAATGCCTACTGATTTCATATCATGATTTTAAAGGTGATCCATTCTATGCCATTTCCGCACTGGAAACTTTATGATTCTTGGTGTGAACCTGGACTAGACTGGGTTTGAATTTAAATGAATTCTTCAGAAAAGGCAAGCTTGACATCATTTTGATCTAGGTTTTGAACACTTAATTTCTCCTTGCTGTAAGAGAGTGATTTACATGTCTCTCTTGCTTTTAAAGGCTATCAAGAAGCATGAGAGTTCTTCCTATAGTGGTTTAAACCAAGCATGCACAGAGAAAGAGAGTCTTCTTTATGACAAATAGGAGGATTCACAAGTCAGTAGCTTTCAGCAAAACATTATTAAAACTTCCAGTGATTCCAGCCCTTGCTCTCAGGAGTCATGCAGGCCAAGCAAAACACATAAAGTGCGGGATTAGAGGCAGGAAAAAGAAATCCAAAGTTTAAATTGTAAGGAATTAGCGATGATTCATTCAGCTGATTTCTGCCCTGTGTTTCCATCGCATGGTGGTGCGTGGAGTGGTGCTGGGATGAGAAAAGGCAGAATGGGAGCCGCTGATGGCTGGCTTTTCAGTCTGGATTTTCTTCTGGTAGATCTTTATCCTGCAAAGTAGTGAGCTCCTCCATGTCCCCTGAAACCTATAGGTATAGAAGGCACCCAGTGCCATGCAGGATTATCTTTTTAATGAATGCCTGAGGAGTACAAAATCTATCACATGAATGAGGAGGCAATGGAGAGGAGGTGGCAGCAGCTGAGTTATGAAGCATCTTATTTACAGGCAGGGTTCATTTGCTGTCCCGCACACCCTCTTTAAGTGTTCTTTGAGCACCACACTGAAGCAGATGTAATAATGACATTTGTTTGTAGTGTAGTTTATTCAGCTTTCTGGAGGGTGCTTTTGAAGAGGTGTGGTGGAGCAGGTTAGGGTTGGCAGGATGGCACCTGGCACGCTTGGGTTATAACAGCCACTCTCCTTCTTTGTGGAAAGGAGCATCTTGTAGCCATAGGTGCCTATTAGTTATTTCATAGGTGCTTCTCAGTGGCATTTTGGGATGATTCACTTGATGCTTCATTTTACCGTGCCCCTAACAGAGGCTGCAGCCTTGTGTGTTGCACATGGAAGACTTGAGCCCTGCTTGTAGCCCAGTGCTTTGCCTGACCTGTACGCCTGGCTCAGTAGTATTAATTTGAAGGAGTGGAATTAAAATTTTCCATTCTTTTGCATTGTCATGCCTCACAGTGATAAGCACAAAGAAATGTAAATAAAAAAGACCTATTTCACAACCCTAGCTGCAACCTTTTTGTTTTATGACAAAAGACAGTTAATTAGCATACTAGCAGTAAGCAGTCTTCCTAAACTCATGCTAATTATGTATTCTGTTGACCGTGACTCCAGTCATAAGGTAATTGGCTTGCAGCAACATGACATTTCAAATCATCTCTTGAAATTACATCAAAAAGCCAGCCTGTTTTGTTTTGATAGGGGAACAATCAATTTGATAAGTGGTAACACAGCTCATTGTTTCACATTAATTAGACTAATTGCAGCATGTTAGCCTCTGAAATAGACAGAACTTGGAGAAGACAAAGGCTGTGGCCTTTAGCATGCAGTGCATGTGGTGGTTCCACTTGCTTGCACATACTGTAGGCAGAAAACAGAGTTAGGATTCAGACTTGTGGGAGACTGGGTGTTAACAGCGGTTTGATGTGTTATGCTTAATCCACTGGCTTTCAATTATAAGATCCAGGTTCAAAAAATCCCAGAGAAGGGAAGCGGGGGGTTGGGGTGGGGGGTGGGGGAAAGTAAAGCCATTTCAGTATTAATAGTGTCAAAGTTTTCAGTCATCTTTGGTTTCCTGTCTGCTGAAAGATGAAGGAGACCCATGTGGCCACAGAATCTCTTAGACGTTTGTGGACTGTAAGGTCTTTCTTCGAGAAGGCTTCAAGTCCACTCATGCTTTTCCTGTCAATTCCCATCAATGTATATTTATTTTCACTTTTATATTCACTTGAGAACATATATATATAGAGATATATTTAGTGGATGGATTACGAAAGACAGGTAGTAGAGATGCATAACCCATGCACACATTTCTAATTTAGAGCATCTTTGACTACTGTTGGGATTACCAATTGGGCTTAGCTCTGTGATGATTTATGATCAAGCTATATAATCTGTACATTGCACGACCAACAGATTTTGCTTATTACCTAATTGAAATGTATACCAAAGTTTAAGAGGTGAAAAGTTTAAGGGGTTATCTCAGTCCACAGCCTAGGCTAAGTTTGATGCTGTTTACAGCTTGGTACAGTGTGTCTTGCATGTCAAATGCCGTATCAGGTCACTGCATAGGTAAAGGGTGTGTTCTTTGACCAGTACATTGCTAGTAGATTTGGTAAATAGGGTCGTAGTCAGCAACTTCTCCAAGGCTGAAAAGCATCAGAGAATAGATTCCAAAACTGTGTGAGTATTGATGAAATCATATGCATGAGACCAACTCTCATTTGTTTTCTACAGCTCTCTAGTCCACCTGGGTTCAAACTGAAGTACTGCCAGAGCATTTGACATCTTTTAATTTGCTCTATTAAAAAAGTATCCTCACTTCAAAAAAAAAACACTAAAGAGGAAGGGGGCAGTCATTAATAATCATGGGATTGCTTACATAAAAGCGGTAATTCTCCAGTTGTTTTCCATGGAAAATGAGGGGGTTATGAATTTTTTAATCAAATGAGGCAAGGAAATTCAAGTATCCACATATTTCTGCTGGGCACAGACTTCACTTAAACATTTATGTTTCTGCTACCCCCCTCCCTGCCCCCAGTTAGACAGTAAAGCCTTTGGGCTGAGATTTTGTTAAAGTCACATGTAGCCTGTGTTTGGAGAAGTGTGATTCCATTTAAATCAAAGAATTTGTTCCAATAGCTGAACATTATCATTGCTCGTGGAAGCTATCTTTTTATTAGCTTTGCTTATGCTTTATGTTGGCCCCTTAGCAAATGGTCATAAACTCTGTTTTAAATCCAACTACCCAGTGACTTCATACTGCTGATTTATTTCTATCATTTACCGGCAAGAATGCATTTTGAAAAATGTATTCTAAGTAATTCATTCTTCTTCACCTCCTCTCTTCTGTGCGTCCCTTTGCTTTCGTCCTCCTTCAACATTTAAATCACCTTTCATTGAGTTTAAAATTATGCCTGGATTAGTGATGTAAGTACCCTAATGTGCTGCTCTTACTAAAAAGTCTGGGTTTATACAGGAGGTGAATTGGAAAGAAGCAAAAGATTGAAGCCTTTTAGCATTCAGCTTAAGTGCTGGTTCCACTTGCCTGAGCACAAGCTTGAAACAGCATTGTTAGGATGCAAGCCTGCACCCTCACTGTCACTGCTAGGCCTTGTGTAGTCGGGTTCCTGCTTGGAGCAGAGCAAATCTTTGCTCAGTTAAGTGAGCGTCAGTCACTGGCAAGCTTGGCTGCCGGCCCAGGTTTGTTAGACTTTTCTGTGCTACACCTGAATAAGATATTGAGACATGGCTACCTAAACAGTCAAGAAGCATTAGATGTGTGTTAGGAGAAAAAAAGGAGAAGTTTTCAGGGGGATGACAGAATCATTTTCAGAATATAATTTACACTCATGAGGCTTACAATAAAGAACCTGCATTGCCTGCTCGGTGACAGATCCTGTGTGATCTTGTTTAAATACCTTTCCCTGTTTTCTTGAAATGCAAGACTAGAAGGTAATGATGACTTCTGAGTGGGAAACAGAGGAATGTGCAAATCATAGCTTAACAAACTGAAACACTGATACCATCCTGCAAGGTGCTGAGCTCTTTCAGGGGTGCTAAATTACTGCTTTCAGCTTATATCAATAGTGAGCATTCAGCTACTTGTATGATTGTGCATTTGTTTGGTTGTTATCCACTCAAAATCAACAGGACTCCCTTCAGGTGGAAAAGGAGCAGTGGGAAATGAAGTTGTAAAGTTTTGGGTTACATGAAGTCATTGGCAGTGGGTATTCTCCTCAGAGAAAGAGGAAATCAGGAACAGGGTAAAAAGAGATAAAACGGGGATAATTTTTTAAATAGGAATTGCCGGCAGAGCTATTAATCACACAAGTCTTTGAGCTCCAAGGGCTGCATGAGCAAAGTTAATACGAAAGAAGACAGCTACTTTGCTGATATCTTGAAATACACTATGAAAAGCAACAAGAAAAATTAAAGGGAGATAATGTCTGAACAGATTAATTACATGTAATAATAATTAAAAAAACCCACAAGCCTAAAGAAAAATATCCAAGTATCTTTAAAAATCCAAATCCCCAAGTGTAACTGTTGTTTTGGATGGGACAGCCTTTTACTAGTCAATTTTGCAAGTTGCTAGTCTTGTCAAACAGTCTCAGCTCTGAGCTTTGACTCTCTCTTTTATGCTAGTACAAATAAATAAAAAAATCTGCTATTTCTCTATCTATACACTGCAATTATGACCAGTGTGCTACAGTCTGTGTGTTTCCTAGCAGGAGATTTCAGTGTGTCTGAAGCAGATTAAAGAAGGAAGAGGAAAAATGCATTTTTTATTGCTGTCTAAGGTAGACCACCGCCTGCTCCTTGCAGGCTGCCAGATTAAATGGGGACTTGATGCAGGTAGAGGTTTTTTTGCCTGAAAAGAGGAATCAAGAATGAGTAAATATAAGAGAAAGGCTTCATACACAACTCATATTATTATATTTCTTTTCAAAATCTATATTATCATCTTTGAAATGGTATCACTGCACTTGATTCAGGGCAAACAACACACGTTTAGGACTTTGCACAGGGGAGTAATCTTTTCCTTACATGGGATGATATATTTGTTTTTAAAGTCCTTTTCTTGCTATTTCTATTACCTTCTAACCCCTAATGCACAATTATAGATGTTTAATGAAAGAAAATAAACTTGAATTCTGCACTGACCTGGACTTGAGAAACAACCGGGGTTTTCAGTGAAGCCTTCATAAGCCATAAATCAGTGTAAAATTTAGCTCATATTGCATTCTCATTGGAAATGGGTTATATGATAATTTATGTTGAGCTGATCATAACTAAGCACCTCATAGTAATGTCCTTTAAAAATTTTTAATCAAGATTGCCTTTCTCCACCTCTCCTGGTGCATTTTCAAGAGGTTTATTTGCATGTCAATCTGCACGTGTTACTGAAGCTATTCCACTGAAGCAAGCACAACATCTCAGCTGCATACGTGTTTTACAGCAGCATAATGTTAGGTGACTCCTTGCATTTATTTCTGATTTGTGCTATGTGGAAGAGTCAGGCCCTTAATTCTTTTAAGCCCTGAAAACTCGGGTATTTCCAAGGGCCTGTCAGATCTGTTTTCCAAGTCTTTTTGTACTGTGCAGTGACTGTGCAATGAACAGTGTAGGGGACGAAACAGTTGAACCTATGAAAATCACCAAGATGGTCCAACTTTTACTTTAAAATCTATGTTAAAAAGTGTTCCTAAGTATGTTTACCATTTACTTTTAGGAACTTGTTTTCTCTTGATGTTTTTTGCCTTGTTTGTTGTGCAGTGAACAGCGAACGAGTTCCAGAGAGCTGTCTTGGGCAGCAAATACCAGGAGAATCCTCTCCAGGGCAAACTTGCCAAAAGCTCTTTACATTAAGGACCATCTTATTTTACAGTACTTATGCAATCTCTAATATGATGGGCTTTGGCAGTGAGGACAGAGTTGCTCCATAATTGGTGATAATAAACGGTTTCCCACCTAAGTATGTATAATCAAGACGAACAGGGTGGGGAGAGGTGTGTTGGTAAGAGAGGGTGTGTTGGTTTCTCATGCAGGCTTTTTTCTTTTTCATAATTAAAGGCTTAATGTTATGAAGTTACACATGGGTGGACTCCTGGTAGAATCCTAGAAAGGATAAAGAAGTTCTAAAGAGTTTTTGAATGGATATTGAAGACAAAGATTACGAGCAATGAGCAGAAGAGTTAGGCTTTAGAAGCCCAGCAGAGCATATTTTTAGGTAGACTAAAGCTTTAAGCTTACTACGTGTCAAGTTTGACAGCAGAGATGTAAGTAGTTCTCATGCCGTGCTGAAGCTTTGGATTTGAAGGTGTGAGACTTGGGATGTGATGAGGAGTGATGAAGCAGAGGAGCAGGAAAAGTGAGGTACAGAAAACATACTTGGACAACAGTAGCTATAGCCACAGCTACGGGAAGCTGGGACAGCTGATGTGGGAGACTGAATGTAGAGATGTTGGTTCTTGGCAGATGCTTTGTAACTTTCTCTGCATGGAACTGTCAGGAGAGGCTCAGTACATTTGCTCTTAGATACTGCAAATCAGCAGTAAGCACCAGGCTTCAGGTTTCAGAATCTCATAAAATTAATGGAGATATTGCCACAAACCACTTTTTTTTTTTTTCCCTCTCTCACCCTTTGCTACATGTTGTATGGAGTTTTTTGTTTTGTTTTCTCTGCCAGTAAATGTTAAAATTTGAGGTTGAGGTATTTCCAAATTATCTTTTCCTTCCCACCAGCTGTTTCTGGCTGTATTCCAAAGAAGGATAAAAGATGACAGGTTTTTGTTGGTCACTTAATTGTGTATGTCCATTGGTTTTTATGACTTTCAAATTCATAGTTTTGTGTGCTTAGGGGCTTTTGTGACAAGGTGCTAATGGGTTCCTGGCTGGGCAAGCACCTGTGTCAGAAAGTGTTTCGGTGTTGTCACATTTTTCCAGCTCTGACTGCTTCTATTAGCTCACATACATACCTTTATGGCAACCCCTAATGTACTTTTGTTTATGATGGGGGCACATAGGATCTCTGTGTACAAAGGAAGCTATTATTCTCATGTGTAAAAGAAGCTATTGCTCATAATACAGAGAGAAAATGGGAGTTTCAAATAAGAGTTCCACTTGTACATGTGCCTGAGAGACAAAGCATCTTGGAGATA